>NC_086454.1:211514430-211856255 GCF_028390025.1 Pseudophryne corroboree
TTAAAGGCAGTAAGCTGAACCTGTGCCCTGCAAGTGGGGGTTAGGATTGTGGATACTCTCCTTGTGTCTATATTTCTATCTCTGACCAAGGAGTTTATTCCCACACCCGTTGGTAACCCTTTGGGGTTTTTTCTGTTGCTCTTAGCAACATAATTTCGGGTGCTCCACATGTTAAATCACTACATCTCGCTTCATTGTCCGCTCTAATCCATCTGAGCATTCCTGACACTAGAGAGACACCCAGTTCCTGAGCCTTTGGGCTTCTCCGTTCACTTTGTGTTTATTAGTTATTTCATCACCTCCTGTGTATGTTATGTTATACTGTCTGTGAGTTTCTTTGCTTCGCATCTCTCTCTGTTCATACACCGGTATACTCCTGTTAGCACTGGTGTGCGTAACATATTCAGCAGCCTTACTCCTGTTGAAATTTTGTGGGAATATGGAGCATACCCCTCAAAATACTTTGCAACAGGTGGTCGATTAGGTGCAGGTCCTGATTCGACAATTTAATGAGGTGTCCATTAAAATGAACACCTCCCAGGCCGCTAGCGGAGCTCCCGCAGCAGCAGCGGCAAGTTCAGGGGTTAAGGAGCCGAAAGTGAATCTCCCGGATCGTTTTTCTGGAGATCGCTCGCAGTTCTTTTGTTTCAAGGAGAGCTGCAAGCTATATTTCAGGCTTAGGCCCCAGTCTTCTGGGTCGGAGATTCAGCGGGTGGGTATGGTGATTTCCTTGCTACAAGGAGAACCACAGGTCTGGGCATATGGGTTGCAGCCTGACTGTCTGTCGCTTAAAAGTGTTGATGCTTTTTTTACGGCACTGGGCATTATGTATGATGACCCTGACAAGATGGCTTCAGCCGAGGCTCAGATTACGGTCCTTAAGCAAGGGCGACGGCCAGCTGAGGTTTATAGTACGGAGTTTTGGAGGTTGGCTCATGATACCCAGTGGAATGACCCAGCCCTGAGAAACCAGTACCGAAGGGGCCTTTCTGACAAGATAAAGGACCAACTGGTACAATATCCCTCGCCTGATAGCTTAGATCAGCTCATGCAGTTATCCATCCGGGTGGATAGACGGCTGAGAGAGCGTAGGCTTGAAATGGAGACCGCAGTTTCCTTTTTTCCCAAGGGAACCTCAGACTCTGAGGAATATTCCGAGGAGCCTATGCAGATTGGGGCTACCCGCCTTTCCTCGCATGAAAAGACGCGGAGGAGACAGCAGAGTTTGTGTTTGTACTGTGGGAATAAAGGTCATGTTGTAGTATCATGCCCAGAAAAGCCGGAAAACTTCAGGGCCTGAGGGTGATGGGAAATATCCTGTCAGGCGAGAAGTCAGAATTTCCCAAAAAGACTTTTCTCATTCCGGTGACTTTGGAGATCCTCGGACAAACTGTCAAGACTGAGGCCTTTGTTGACAGTGGGGCCAATGGGGTTTTCATGGACCGTCAATTCGCCCTGGAACACTCTGTTCCCTCAGTACCTTTGGCATCAGAGATTGAGATCTGTGGGTTAAACGGGGAACCATTGCCCCAGGGTAAAATTACCTCCTGCACCAGCCAAATTCCTTTGTTTATTGGAGCCACACACTCTGAAAAATTGTCTTTCTATGTGACTGTCTGTTCTTTTGCCCCATTGGTTTTGGGGTTACCCTGGTTAATGTTAGGGTCTCCTTCACTGTGCTGCCACGTCATTATGGCAACCGGGAGACAAGTGCTAGCGGAGTAACCTGAGCGTAGCTGATACTCCGGTTCGGGTATTTTGCTGTGCAGTGGTTACAGGCTCTGTGCACGGCAGGGGATCCGGTGCTGGTTTTTGTGCTCACAGTCTGTGAGGTCTGAGTGGGGCGTTGGCAGCACCTGCTATATAAACCCTCTTCTCAGGTTAGGCAGATGCTGCTGAATCTTTGTTGGTTAGTCAGTTCCTGAAAGTTAGCTAGTACTGTGTAACTTTGTATTTGTTTGTTGCTTACTGCAAATTGGCCTTGGGATTTGATACTACACTCTGCCAATCCAGACCTAGCAGTAAGACTGGAGTCAGTCGTTTAACCTGCTGGGGTTCTTTTGCTACTCTGTGAACCTAGCAAGTTTGTGGATGTATTCTCAGACTTGCCTGCCCAAATCCTGTCTCACTGTGCAAGGTGTTCAGGTGTCAGTTTAGTGGCAGTAAGCTGAACCAGTGCACTGCAAGTGAGGACTTGGATTGTGGAGACTCTCCTTGTGTCTATTATTCCATCTCTGACCAAGGAGTTTACTGCCACACCCGTTGGTAACCCTTTAGGGTTTTGCTGTTGCCCTTAGCAACAGCATTTCGGGTTCTCTACGTATTAAATCACAACATCTCGCTTCTTTCCATCTGAGAATTTCTAATACTAGGGAGACACCCAGTTTCTTAGCCTTTGGGCTTCTCTGTTAACTTTGTGTTTATTTTGTTACCCTATCACCTTCTGTGTATGTAATGTCATATTCCCCAGTCTGTCTGTGAGTTCATTTGTTTTGCATCCCTCTCCGTTCAGACACCAGTACATTCCTGCTGGCACTGGTGTGCATAACATATTCAGCAGCCTAATACTCCTGTTGAAATATTGTGGGAATATGGAGCATACCCCTCAAAATACTTTGCAACAGGTGGTCAATCAGGTGCAGGTCCTGATTCGACAATTTAATGATTTGTCCATTAAAATGCACACCTCGCAGGCCGCTGGCGGAGCTCCCGCAGCAGCAGCACCTTCAGGGGTTAAGGAGCCGAAAGTAAATCTCCCGGATCGTTTTTCTGGAGATCGCTCGCAGTTCTTTTGTTTCAAGGAGAGCTGCAAGCTATATTTCCAGCTTAGGCCTCAGTCTTCTGGGTCGGAGATTCAGCGGGTGAGCATAGTGATTTCCTTGCTACAAGGAGACCCACAGGTCTGGGCATATGGGTTGCAGCCTGACTGTCCGTCGCTTAAAAGTGTTGATGCTTTTTTTATGGCACTGGGCATGTTGTATGATGACCCTGACAAGACGGCCTCAGCCGAGGCTCAGATTTCGATCCTTAAGCAAGGGCGAAAGCCAGTTGAGGTTTATTGTACGGAGTTTCGGAGGTTGGCCCATGATACCCAGTGTAATGACCCAGCCCTGAGACAGCAGTACCGAAGAGGTCTTTCTATCCATATAAAAGACCAACTGGTACAATATCCCTTGCCTGATAGCTTGGATCAGCTGATGCAGTTATCCATCCGGGTGGATAGACGGCTGAGAGAGCGTAAGCTTGAAAGGGAGACCGAGGTTTCCTTTTTTCCCAAGGGAACCTCAGACTCTGAGGAATTTTCCGAGGAGCCTATGCAAATTGGAGCTACCCGCCTCTCCTCGCGTGAGAAGACGCGGAGGAGACAGCAGGGGTTGTGTTTGTACTGTGGGAATAAAGGTCATGTGGTAGTATCATGCCCAGAAAAGCCGGAAAACTTCAGGGCCTGTGGGTGATGGGAAATATCCCGTCAGGCCAGAAGTCAGAATTTCCCAAGAAGACTTTTATCATTCCGGTGACCTTGAAGATCATCGGTCAAACTGTCAAGACTGAGGCCTTTGTGGACAGTGGGGCCGACGGGGTTTTTATGGACCGCCAATGCACCCTGAAACACTCTGTTCCCTTAGTACCCTTGGCATCGGAAATTGAGATTTGTGGGTTAAACGGGGAACCATTATCCCAGGGTAAAATTACCTCTTGCACTAGCCAGATTTCTTTGTTTATTGGAGCCACACACTCTGAAAAATTGTCCTTTTATGTGACTGCAATAAATAGTGGAAAACTGCTCTAATCAAGCTGGTAACAATCCCCAGGTGCTGCGGGAGGGGGTTCCTCTAGACAAGAAATACAAAAGGGATTTTTCCCACGCACTCTGCTGGCTGTTAATAAGAAGAACTATATACTATGTAATAATAGGAAATTTAGAGCTCTTCGTTACATATGTTTTGCAAAAGATATGATAAGCCTCCAGGCCACTTCACGGCTGCTCTATTACTGGAGGTCCCTAACTAAGCATAGGTCCAGGGCTTGGACCCCACAAAGTCGGCTCAGGCCCGACCACCCCAGGGCAGCACACCATTGAAATACTAAAGTGTTAATATGTGTTAAGAAAGAAGCAGAAGCTATGGGTTAGAAAGTGCTACAAAAATAAGGGTGTTAATAAAATACTCAAAAGAGTAATATTAGTGAAAAAATAGGAGTGTTACATAAGTGCTAAATAAATAATATGGCATGCTACCCCAAGGTGGCCCAGCCCCACCAGACCCGGGGGGGCACCACTCCCCAAACCCATACACAGCATAATAATAATAACATCCACTATGGGTCATACAATTGCTTAATGTATGGCCACATGATAATGGCACATACAGAACATATCCAGATTGAGAGCTAGTTTACCTGGAGGCACCCCTGTATCCTCCAAATGGCACCACAGGACCCAGCATGCCCTCCTAATGCTGGCTCCATCTATGCCTCTCTGAACTGCAATAAATAGTGGAAAACTGCTCTAATCAAGCTGGTAACAATCCCCAGGTGCTGCGGGAGGGGGTTACTCTAGACAAGAAATACAAAAGGGATTTTTCCCATGCACTCTGCTGGCTGTTAGTAAGAAGAACTATATACTATGTAATAATAGGAAATTTAGAGCTCTTCGTTACATATGTTTTGCAAAAGATATGATAAGCCTCCAGGCCACTTCACAGCTGCTCTATTACTGGAGGTCCCTGACTAAGCATAGGTCCAGGGCTTGGACCCCACAAAGTCGGCTCAGGCCCGACCACCCCAGGGCAGCACACCATTGAAATACTAAAGTGTGACTGTCTGTACTTTTGCCCCATTGGTGTTGGGGTTACCCTGGTTAAGGGCCCACAATCCTCAATGTAACTGGGTCTCTGGGGAGATTCTTAGTTGGGGTACTGATTGTTTCAGGAGTTGCTTGAGCCTTCCAGTCAGGCTTTCGCAGCTAAGTTTGCCAGGATTGCCAGGTTGTTTTGCAGATTTTGCGGACGTGTTCTCCAAAAAAGTTGCAGAGGTACTACCTCCCCATCGCCCCTATGACTGTGCCATTGATTTATTGCCGAATGCTAAGCTTCCCAAGAGCAGGTTGTACTCCCTGTCACGTCCTGAGACTCAGGCTATGGCAGAGTACATTCAGGAGAACTTGGCTAAGGGATTTATCAGACCTTCACAGTCTCCAGTTTGGTCGGGGTTCTTCTTCGTGGGTAAAAAGGACGGTTCGTTGCGACCCTGCATCGACTTCAGGGAATTTAACCGTATCACGATTAAAAACTCATACCCACTGCCTCTCATTTCGGTCTTGTTTGACCAGCTTCGCACTGCCACCATTTTTTCTAAGATTGACCTACGCGGTGCATACAATCTAATCCGAATAAGAGAGGGAGATGAATGGAAGACTGCCTTTAATACCCACTCAGGGCATTATGAATATTTGGTGATGCCTTTTGGGCTCTGTAATGCCCCGGCAGTCTTCCAGGACTTCATGAACGATGTGCTCTGGGAATATTTGGATAGATTCTTAGTTGTATACTTAGATGACATCCTAATCTTCTCCCATTCCCTGGAGGAACATCGGAAGCATGTACGCTTAGTCCTCCAGAAACTTAGAGACCACCGGCTTGGGGCGAAGCTGGAGAAGTGCGAATTTGAAGTTCAGCAAATCGCATTTCTAGGATATATTATCTCCCCAGAAGGTTTCCAAATGGAGGGTTCCAAGGTGCAAGCAGTCCTGGATTGGGTGCAGCCCACTAGTTTGAAGGCGCTTCAGCGTTTTCTGGGATTTTTGCGATTTTTTTATAGACGATTTATCGCTGGATTTTCGTCTATAGTGGCGCCCTTGGTGGCACTCACTAAGAAAGGGGCGGATGTTGCTCACTGGTCTTGTGAGGCCAAAGCGGCTTTTGCCCGTCTCAAAAGGGCATTTGTCTCGGCCAAGGTGCTGCGACACCCAGATCCAGAGCGTCCTTTTGTGGTGGAGGTGGATGCCTCTGAGATGGGTATTGGGGCAGTGCTCTCTCAGATGGGGGTGTCTGATAATCGCCTTCATCCCTGTGCTTACTTTTCCCGTAAATTTTCGCCTGCCGAGATGAATTATGACGTGGGTAACCGGGAATTGTTGGCTATTAAGGATGCACTCGAGGAGTGGAGACACTAGCTTGAGGGGGCTAAGTTTGTGGTCTCAATTCTCACCGACCATAAGAATTTGGCATATTTAGAGTCAGCGAAGCGCCTCAATGCCAGGCAGGCACGATGGGCTTTGTTTTTTGCTCGCTTTAATTTTTTGATAACATATCGTCCTGGGTCAAAAAACATCAAGGCTGATGCGCTCTTGCAGAGTTTTGCTCTAATCCAGGAGACCACCGAGGAGCCATTGCCCATTGTGTCCCCATCATGTATTAAAGTGGGCATTACCCAGGACCTCTTGTCATTAGTCCTTAAAGCACAGGAGCAGGCTCCTCCAGACCTTCCGGTAGGTCTTTTGTTTGTGCCTCCTAGGTTAAGACTGCAAGTGTTCCTGGAATTCCATGCCAAGAAGTCGGCAGGTCACCCGGGTAATGCCATAACTCGGGAGTTGCTATCTAGGGCGGTGTGGTGGCCCTCGGTGGCTAGGGATGTGGATCAGTGGGTTCGGGCATGTGACATCTGTGCCCGAAATAAGACTCTTAGAGGGGTTCCTGTTGGCCCATTACATCCACTCTCTATTCCATCTAAGCCATGGACCCACATTTCAATGGATTTTGTGGTGGACTTGCCCAAATCCTCGGGGATGACAGCCATCTGGGTTGTCGTTGACAGGTTTTCGAAGATGGCGCACTTCGTTCCACTGGTTGGGCTGCCATCGGCCAGACGCCTGTCTGAATTATTTATGCTGCATGTTGTGCGCCTCCACAGGTTGCCACTTGATGTGGTCTCTGACCGCGGATCCCAGTTTGTGGCCAAATTCTGGAGGGCATTTTGTTCCGATCTCCAGATTTCTGTCAGCTTGTCGTCAGGCTACCATCCGCAGTCTAATGGGCAGACTGAAAGGGTGAACCAGTCCTTGGAGCAGTTCCTCAGGTGTTATGTCTCCAAGTGTCATACTGACTGGGTTGCTCATCTGTCCATGGCGGAGTTTGCCTATAACAACGTGGCTCACTCTGCTACAGGGATCTCTCCCTTCCTTTGTGTGTATGGGCATCATCCTAAGGCCAATTCTTTTGACCCCCTGGACTCCACGCGACGTGGTTCCTCTGTGGTTTCGGTCTTTAGAGGTATTTGGAGGAAAGTGAAGAAAGCCCTTGTGTCTGTGTCATTGGTGACCAAAAGGGTTTTTGATAAGCGGAAAAGACCCTGCAGCTTCAAATTAGGAGACTTCGTCTGGTTGTCTACCAAGAATTTGAAGTTGAGACAGCCATCTCATAAGTTAGGCTCCCGGTTCATCGGTCCTTATAAGATCACGAGGGTTATCAATCCGGTGGAATTTCAGTTAGATCTACCCCGTTCTTTGGGTATCAATAAAACATTACATTGTTCCCTTTTAAAACGGGCGATTGGTAATCCTTCTTCCAGTGGAAGACCTTCCCCTCTTCTGATACGTGGCCAGAAGGAGTTTGTTGTTGAAAGCATTCTTGACTCCAAGATGGTTCGGGGTCGGCTGTCATTTTTGGTGCACTGGAAGGGGTATGGCCCGGAGGAGCGGTCGTGGGTGCGCAATTGTGATCTTCATGCCCCCAGACTGATACGCTCTTTCTTCTTGCAGTTCCCGATAAACCCGGTGCTAGGGGTTCTTTGACCCCTCGTCAGAGGGGGATACTGTTAGGGTCTCCAGCCCTGTGCTGCCACGTCGTCATGGCAACCGGGAGACAAGTGCTAGCGGAGTAACCTGAGCGTAGCTGATACTCCGGTTCGGAACTTTTGCTGTGCAGTGGTTACATGCTCTGTGCACGGCAGGGGATCCGGTGCTGGTTTTTGTGCTCACAGTCTGTGAGGTCTGAGTGGGGCGTGGACAGCACCTGCTATATAAACTCTCTTTTCAGGTTAGGCAGATGCTGCTGAATCTTTGTTGGTTAGTCAGTTCCTGAAAGTTAGCTAGTACTGTGTAACTTTGTATTTGTTTGTTGCTTACTGAAAATAGGCCTTGGGATTTGGTACTACACTCTGCCAATCCAGACCTAGCAGTAAGACTGGAGTCAGTCGTTTAACCTGCTGGGGTTCTTTTGCTACTCTGTGAACCTAGCAAGTTTGCGGCTGTATTCTCAGACTTGCCTGCCCAAATCCATTCTCACTGTGCAAGGTGTTCAGGTGTCAGTTTAGTGGCAATAAGCTGAACCAGTGCACTGCAAGTGAGGACTTGGATTGTGGAGACTCACCTTGTGTCTATTATTCCATCTCTGACCAAGGAGTTTACTGCCACACCCATTGGTAACCCTTTAGGGATTTGCTGTTGCCCTTAGCAACAGCATTTCGGGTTCTCTACGTATTAAATCACAACATCTCGCTTCTTTACATCTGAGCATTCCTAATACTAGGGAGACACCCAGTTTCTTAGGCTTTGGGCTTCTCTGTTCACTTTGTGTTTATTTTGGTACCCTATCACCTTCTGTGTATGTAATGTCATATTCCCCAGTCTGTCTGTGAGTTCATTTGTTTTGCATCCCTCTCCGTTCAGACACCAGTACATTCCTGCTGGCACTGGTGTGCATAACAGTTAAGGGCCCATAACCCTCAATTTGACTGGGTCTCTGGGGAGATTCTTAGTTGGGGTAGTGATTGTTTCAGGAGTTGCTTGAGCCTTTCAGTCAGGCTCTCGCAGCTAAGTTTGCCAGGATTGCCAGGATGTTATGCAGATTTTGCGGATGTGTTCTCCAAAAAAGTTGCGGAGGTACTACCTCCCCATCGCCCCTATGACTGTGCCATTGATTTGTTGCCGGATGCTAAGCTTCCCAAGAGCAGGTTGTACTCCCTGTCACGTCTTGAGACTCAGGCTATGGCAGAGTACATTCAGGAGAACTTGGCTAAGGGATTTATCAGACCCTCACAGTCCCCAGTTGGGTCGGGGATCTTCTTCGTGGGTAAAAAGGACGGTTCGTTGTGACCCTGCATTGACTTCAGGGAATTGAACCGTATCACGATTAAAAACTCGTACCCACTGCCTCTTATTTCGGTTTTGTTTGACCAGCTTCGTACTGCCACCATTTTTTCTAAGATTGATTTACGCGGTGCTTACAATCTAATCCGAATAAGAGAGGGGGATGAATGGAAGACTGCCTTTAATACCCACTCAGGGCATTATGAATATTTGGTGATGCCTTTTGGGCTCTCTAATGCCCCGGCAGTCTTCCAGGAATTCATGAACGATGTGCTCAGGGAATATTTGGATAGATTTTTAGTTGTATACTTAGATGACATCCTAATCTTCTCCCATTCCCTGGAGGAACATCGGAAGCATGTACGCTTAGTCCTCCAGAAACTCAGAGACCACCGGCTTGGGGCTAAGCTGGAGAAGTGCGAATTTGAAGTCCAGCAAATTGCATTTCTAAGGTATATTATCTCCTCAGATGGTTTCCAATGGAGGGTTCTAAGGTACAGGCAGTCCTGGATTGGGTGCAGCCCACTAGTTTGAAGGCGCTTCAGCGTTTTCTGGGCTTTGCAAATTTTTATAGACGATTTATCGCTGGATTTTCGTCTATAGTGGCCCCCTTAGTGGCACTCACTAAGAAAGGGGCGGATGTTGCTCACTGGTCTTGTGAGGCCAAAGCGGCCTTTGCCTTCTCAAAAGGGCATTTGTCTCGGCCAAGGTGCTGCGACACCCAGATCCAGAGCGTCCTTTTGTGGTAGAAGTGGATGCCTCTGAGATGGGTATTGGGGCAGTGCTCTCTCAGATGGGGGTGTCTGATAATCGCCTTTATCCCTGTGCTTACTTTTCCCGTAAATTTTCGTCTGCCGAGATGAATAATGATGTGGGTAACCGGGAATTGTTGGCTATAAAGGATGCACTCGGGGAGTGGAAACACTGGCTTAAGGGGGATAAGTTTGTGGTCTCAATTCTCACCGACCATAAGAATCTGGCATATTTAGAGTCAGCGAAGCGGCGCAATGCCAGGCAGGCACGATGGGCTTTGTTTTTTGCTTGCTTTAATTTTTTGATAACATATCGCCCTGGGTCAAAAAACATCAAGGCTGATGCGCTCTCGCAGAGTTTTGCTCCAGTCCAAGAGACCACCGAGGAGCCATTGCCCATTGTGTCCCCATCATATATTAAAGTGGGCATTACCCAGGACCTCTTGTCATTAGTCCTTAGAGCACAGGAGCAGGCTCCTCCAGACCTTCCGGTAGGTCTCTTGTTTGTGCCTCCTAGGTTAAGACAGCGAGTGTTCCTGGAATTCCATGCCAAGAGGTCGGCAGGGCATCCGGGTATTGCCAGAATTTGGGAGTTGCTGTCTAGGGTGGTGTGGTGGCCCTCGGTGGCTAGGGATGTGGATCAGTGGGTTCGGGCATGTGACGTTTGTGACCAAAATAAAACTACTAGAGGGGTTCCTGTCGGCCCATTACATCCACTCTCTATTCCATCTAAGCCATGGACCCACATTTCCATGGATTTTGTGGTGGACTTGCCCAAATCCTCGGGGATGACAGCCATTTGGGTTGTCGTTGACAGGTTTTCGAAGATGGCACATTTCGTTCCACTGGTTGGGTTGCCATCGGCCAGATGCCTGTCTGAGTTATTTATGCAGCATGTTGTGCGCCTCCACGGGTTGCCACTTGATGTGGTCTCTGACCGTGGATCCCAGTTTGTGGCCAAATTCTGGAGGGCATTTTGTTCTGATCTCCAGATTTCTGTGAGCTTGTCGTCAGGCTACCATCCACAGTCTAATGGGCAGACTGAGAGGGTGAACCAGTCCTTGGAGCAGTTCCTCAGGTGTTATGTCTCCAAGTGTCATACTGACTAGGTTGCTCACCTGTCCATGGCGGAGTTTGCCTATAACAATGCGGCTCACTCTGCTACAGGGATCTCTCCCTTCCTTTGTGTGTATGGGCATCATCCTAAGGCCAATACTTTTGACCCCCTGGATTCCACGCCTGGTGGTTCCTCTTTGGTTTCGGACCTTAGGGGTATTTGGAGGAAAGTGAAGAAAGCCCTTGTGTCTGTGTCATTAGTGACCAAAAGGGTTTTTGAAAAGCAGCTTCAAATTAGGAGACTTCTTCTGGTTGTCCACAAAGAATTTGAAGTTGAGACAGCCATCTCATAAGTTAGGCCCCCGGTTCATCGGCCCTTATAAGATCACCAGGGTTATCAATCCGGTGGCATTTCAGTTAGATCTGCCCCGTTCATTGGGTATCAATAAAACATTTCATTGTTCCCTTTTAAAACTGGCGGTTAGTAATCCTTCTGCCAGTGGAAGACCTTCTCCTCTTCTGATACGGGGTCAGAGGGAGTTTGTGGTTGAAAGGGTTCTTGACTCCAAGATGGTTCGGGGTCGGCTGTCATTTTTGGTGCACTGGAAGGGGTATGGCCCGGAGGAGCGGTCGTGGGTGCGCAGTTGTGATCTTCATGCTCCCAGACTGATACGCTCTTTCTTCTCGCAGTTCCCCGATAAACCCGGTGGCAGGGGTTCTTTGACCCCTCGTCAGAGTGGGGGTACTGTTAGGATCTCCTGCTCTGTGCTGCCACGTCGCCATGGCAACCGGGAGGCAAGTGTTAGCGAAGTAACCTGAGCGCAGCTGATACTCCGGTCCGGGTTTTTACTGTGCAGTGGTTACAGGCTCTGTGCACGGCAGGGAATCCGTTGCTGGTTTTGTGCTCACAGTCTGTGAGGTCTGAGTGGGGCGTGGACAGCACTTGCTATATAAACCATCCTCTAAGGCTAGGCAAATGCTGCTGAATCTTTGTTTGTTAGTCAGTTCCAGAGAGTTAGCTAGTACTGTGTGACTTTGTATTTACTTGTTGCTTACTGCAAATAGGCCTTGGGATTCGGTACTTCATTCTGCCAATCCGGACCTAGCATTAAGACTGGAGTCAGTTGTTTAACCTGCTGGGGTTCTTTTGCTATTCTGTGAACCCAGCAGGTTTGCGGCTGTACTCTCAGACCTGCTTGCTTAATCCTCCCTCACTGTGCAGGGCTTCCAGGTGTCAGTTTAGTGGCAGTAAGCTGAACCTGTGCCCTGCAAGTGGGGGTTAGGATTGTGGATACTCTCCTTGTGTCTATATTTCTATCTCTGACCAAGGAGTTTATTCCCACACCCGTTGGTAACCCTTTGGGGTTTTTTCTGTTGCTCTTAGCAACATCATTTCGGGTGCTCCACATGTTAAATCACTACATCTCGCTTCATTGTCCGCTCTATTCCATCGCGTAACAGTTGTATATGTTATGTTGTGGTCCATCGCAGCAACAAATATTTACTAAAAGGGGATACACACAGAAATACAATAATATCACAAGAGAAAAGCTACAACTAATAGTACATACGTTTGTTTGCCTGCGCCTCCCGGATATGGTCCTCAGTCAATCTTAGCAAGATGACCTTCAGAGAATAGATTGAGACCGGCCAGGAGGCCCTGATTTTATACAATAGTCCAAAACATAATACAAAGGAAACTGTAAGCTCTTCTTTCATAGGTTAAAGGGCTAGTCATTTACAGTACATGAGGGGTCTTAGGTTGGTTTGAATAGGTGGGCGATGCACTTGCAGATGTCCTCCACTGGGTTCCCGACGAATATTACAAATACAGTAATTACACTATGTCCTAACCTAATTCTGTCCCCTCACATCCTGTAAATTTGATTATCTCTATTGTTCTATTTCTTAAGTAAATGTAACTTGCTGGTGTGGTGTGTGTAGCCTATGTGTAAATTATGCACTGTGTGGATAAAATATCAGATAAGTCTTTGTGGCTTTTCTATTTGAATGTGTATGCTACCATATTTACTCATGCCACGCGCTAAAACGCAGGGCGTTGCGAGCCAATGCACGCAGCATGCAGGTATGCGCACACACGGCAGAACAAGCTCATGCACAGAGGCCACTCTGTGTAGTGTTTGCACGTGTTGGATGTGGGTGTAATATTTTCGACTTCGGCAGTCCACCCTTTGGCAGTAAACAATAATTGCCACAAATTACTAATAACACTGAAAATATGTCATATACAACATGTACAACATTCAAGTAGGCACCTGTGACAGGAGGAAGAGTTGTAGGTGGGAAATATATTTCCTAGTGGGATAGGAAAAGAGTGTATGTATGAGTAAATGTTTGAGGGGGATGTATCATCGTGCCATATAATTTCTAAGAAAGCTTCAAGGTTCTGCGAAGTATACATTTAATCCTTCTCGTCACATATTAAGGGTCTGTACATGGGCAAACAAACATTACCAAGCTCTTTCTAGGCAAGGTCCATTAGCCCTCACCTTGTTCGGCTTCTTATAACAATAAATGGGGAGCATATTTTTCTGATGATACATGTGGGGAAATGTATGTGTATGCCATTATGTGTGGATAAAGTTTATCGACTATGTGTGTTAACTGAAGTTTGCAGAGATGAGGCTAAGACATATAAAGATACATTCACATAAATTAGGGTACACTGATGTCATTTCCGGTTGAAGATCTATGGGTAGAGGGGAAAACAAAAAGATGGTGATAGAAACAGGCCATGAAATGAATTTACATTCCTTATCACAACACTGTTTCTATGGTTGGGTGATATATCAAATCTACCGCATTAACAACGCACCCTCTCCTTAGACTCATCAACTTTGTTGTAATGTCTTTCACCGTATCAAAAAACGCACACAATTAAATATCAGACAGATAATTATGATAACACCCGGGATTCAGAGGAGAAACTTTTTTCCCACATTTGCAATCACACTTTGTGCCCAATCTCCTAACTCAGAGAATCATTTGAGTGGGTTCAACCATGAGGCCCAACTAGTCAATTAATTACCCACAGCCGCTAAGGTGAGATTGTGTTTCCTTCTGAACTCCCACTTCAACTGCAAGATCTCGTCCCTCTTTTAATCGATGATCTCCGTTGAGTCCTCAGTACTGTTGGTAATATCCGTGCAGCACTTAACAACATAGTGAGTCGTCAAAGTAACACAATACCCACCGGTCACGGCCGTGATATAATTTAGGACCATCCGGTGCTGGACCAGGTCCTTCTCGTAGGCTTTTATTTCCCTACCCGTATACCTGAAGGTGTCATCGTACATCTCAGTGATATTATCTATTAAGCTCGCTAGCGCATGGATGTACCTATAATTTATAATTCCTCTGGCAGTATGGGTGATATCTAATGCAAGAAAAAGTTGAATCCCAGTAGATTCACGGATCAAATTGGAGGCTGCAAGTTCTCCCTTATCTATGAAGTGTCTCTTGAAAATGAGTTCATAGTGGGTGTGAGTATAAGGTGGCGGAGCGCTGCGGTGAATATTTTTCATTTTGTCATGTGCGATGGTAATGACCACTGGTAGCACTCTGCCTATGTACCACAATCCTTCAGAACTCGGAGTAAACCACTTGTACGCTTTCTTTCCTCATATGAAATAGGCATCATCTGGAAGAACATAGGGGACAAAATATGTCAAGATCATATCACAAATCATTCTCACAAAGAAACCAGTTCCCAGCTTCTCCATCTGTTTGATACAAGTATCTGGCTGGATGATGTGAGCACAATATCCCTGTGTCACTTTTCCAGCCCACATGGTTTTGATCCCACGTGTATACCTGTATCGGAAGTACTTCCCACTTGTGGTTATCCCTCGTATAAGTTCAAAGATGATGAGTTCTTTATCAGCCCTATGTGAGAAGGTCATTGATTGTTCCATGTCACTCGCAAATTTCCTGGTTTCCAGAAATTGGACACGTTAAAACATAGCAGTGACCTATCTACTTGGTACTGGGACGGCTTCAAGCTAGGGGCCTAGATATATTGAATTTCCTGTCCACCGGTCTCCCCCCATGTAATTTGAGTACCTCATTCACTGTTAAGTGGTATGGCACTAATCTCGATTTACTCTGTCCTTGAGGTACTTGTGAGCACACCCAGCATTCCGTTTGGTTTAAGACCGTACCCACTAATGAGTGGTAATCACTCAAAGGATGTCCGCCAATATTGATATTATTGTTTGACTGACATCTCTGGATGCACCCATCTTTGACTATGTTATCGCAGTACTTACATATGCAGTATTCATCAGACAATAACCCTTCACATTGCCTCCAAGCTCCGTGACTACCAGATCTCTTACTGATACCAGCTTTGACCAAAGTGATGGACTGATCCTGGGGTCCTATGAATTCATCCTTTCCATCAGAACCCATTCCAGATCCTTGATCGGCTTCTCGGGAGCCCTCACAGGGTGTTTGGATGAAAAAAAAAAAAAAATAAGACAACTGTCCTTGATTTTGCTGTTCACCATGCTCAGGTGCCGTTCAGCAGTCCTGCCTCTCAGCTTTCACAGAACAGATTCTCTAGTAATATTAGGTTCTCTTCACCTTTCTCTTTCTCATGAGTTTTTTCCGGCTCAGCGACCTTCTTGCAGTGGGACGAGTGAACCCAAGTCTCTCTCTCTGCAACCTTCAGTGCTGTCATGCTGGTCAACAAAACTTGATACGGTCCTTCCCACCTGTCTATGAGGCTACCTGAGCGTAGAAAATTTCAAATCATCACATGGTCCCCAGGTTCAATGTCATGACAATTAATGTTTGGTAGGTCAGGAATCGTAAGTTTCAGATTCCTTTGCTGAATTCTCAGTTGCTGGCTCATCCTAACCAAATATTGCACAGTCATTTCATTATTGCACTTCAGATCATCCTGGGGGTCTAACATTACATGGGGTTGTCGTCCAAAAAGAATTTCAAAGGATGATAGGTTAAGCGGTGACCTGGAAGTGGTTCTGATGCTGTACAACACTAGTGGCAGTGCTTCTGGCCACAACAGTTCAGTTTCAGCCATCACTTTGCTCAACTTGTTTTTAATAGTGCTGTTCATTCTCTCCAACTTAGCACTCACCCGGGGCCGGTAGGGAGTATGTGGCTTACTATTAATACCCATAAGTTTGCACATGACCTGAAAGACTTCACCTGTAAAATGGGTACCCCTATCACTTTCAATAATTTTAGGGATACCATATCTACACACAAATTCTTGTACAATTTTCTTACCAGTGAATACGGCAGTATTTGTGGTGGCGGGGAATGCTTCTACCCAGTTCGAAAATACATCAGTACATACCAAAACATACTTTAAATTCCTACAGGGTTGTAGCTGTATGAAGTCGATTTGTATTACCTGGAAAGTTCCGACTGTAGGAGGGATATGGGATGGCTTGATTGGTATTGTCTTACCAATATTCTTCCTCAAGCAAGTAAGACATGTCTTTGCTTTCTTGCTCGCCTGAGAAGAGAACCCTGGTGCACTTCAGTAGGCTTTTACCAATTTGCACATACCGTCCTTGCCCAGATGAGTCAGACCATGTCCCACTTCAGCTAGGCTTGGGAGATATGCACTGGTGGCCACTGGCTTACCTTGTCCGTCTCTCCAGATTCCGGAGGACTCCTGACCATATCCCTTTGCCTTCCAGACTGCCTTTTCCTGTAGGGAACACAACTTTTTCATTTCAATTAATTGTTGCATATTTACCGTGTTGAATGTCATCAGTTGTGTGGTGTTAGTTTGTATGGCAGTGCTTGCTGCTGATTTTGCAGCTTCGTCCGCTCTGCTATTACCAAGTGAGAATGGGTCTTCATTGTAAGTGTGTGCTTTACACTTGATAACAGCCACTCTGTCAGGTTCCTGTATGTCTGTCAGAAGCCTCTTAATGTTAGACGCATGTGCTACAGGTATGCCAGCTGCCGTCATTAAATTTCTGAGGCGCCACAGGGCCCGAAATCATGCACCACTCCAAAGGCGTATCTAGACTCCGTGTATATATTAGCTGACTTAACGTTTGCCAACTCACATGCTCTGGTCAGCGCTACCAGTTCTGTGACTTGTGCTGAGTGAGGTGGACCAAGAGGTTCAGCTTCTATGATACCTTCGTCATCTACAACTGCGTATCCGGTGCACAGATCTCCTGAGTCTGGCTGTCTGTGGCAATTACCATCAGTGTAGAAGGTAAAGTCTATCCCTTCCAGTGGGTTGTCACTGATGTCAGGTCTCGCAGTGAAAGTCTGGTTCAGGTATTCCATACAATTATGCATATCAGTGTCTGCACTAAATCCTCCTTCACCATCATTCTCATCCTCCACCCTTTGTGCATGACAAGGCACACTCGGCAAGTAAGTTGCAAGATTTAATGTGCTGCACCATTTTATGGTGATGTTTACAGGGGCCATCAGTGATAGTTCCCACTTTGTAAACCGAGCAGATGAGACATGTCTGGTTTGGGTGGAGTTTAGCAAGTCCGATACTGCATGAGGTGTATGGATTGTCAGGTCATGTCCTAACACTACGTCTTCACTACAACAAAGCTATGGCTACGTCTTCAACACTTACCAACAAAGCTATGGCTGCAACAATTCATAGGCAAGTGGGGAGAGACCGTGCTACAGTGTCCAGTTGTGCACTGTAGTAGACTGCCAGTCCGCTGGCATCACCATGTTTCTGGGTTAAGACTCCTGCCGCACACCCAGCACTCTGGTTACCGCACAACTCAAAAGGTTTCTCATAATCTGGCATCCCCAATGCTGGTGCTTGTGACAAACACTCCTTTAGTCTCTCAAATGCTAGTTCAGTCTCTTCTGTATGAGAGACCCATTCTGGTTTGTTAAAAGAGACCATTTCTTAAAGTGGTAGTGCCAGAATAGAGAACCCCAGAATCCAGTTTCAACAATACCCACACATTCCTAGAAAGGTGCAAATTTGTTGCTGGGTTTGCGGCATGTCGCGGATGGCCTGTATTCTGCCTGTGATCAGGTGTCTTAGTTCTTGCGTCAAGCAGTGTCCAAGTATTTAACCTTAGTCCGGCACAACTGCAACTTATCCTTAGAAACCTTGTGACCTGTCTGGGAGAAATGAAACAGAAGCTGTTTAGTGTCTGCCAGGGACGACTCGAATGAGTCAGAGCATAACAACAATTCATAAACATATTGTATCAGCACCGACCCATTCTCAGGTTGAAAAGATTGCAAACAGTCATGTAGGGCCTGGAAGAAAATACTTGGGCTGTCAATTAAACCTTGGGGGAGACTGGTCCAGGTGTACTGTACTCCCCTGTAGGTGAAAGTGTAAAGGTACTGACTGTTGGGGTGAAGAGGGACAGAAAAGAAAGCAGAACAGAAGTCAATAAAAGTGATGAACTTAGAAGTAGAGGGAATTTGCATGAGGATGTGTTATGCACACCAGTGCCTGCAGGAATGTACTGGTGTCTGAACTGTTATGCACACCAGTGCCTGCAGGAATGTACTGGTGTCTGAACTGTTATGCACACCAGTGCCTGCAGGAATGTACTGGTGTCTGAACGGATAGGGATGCAAAACAAATGAACTCACAGACAGACTGGGGAATATGACATTACGTACACAGAAGGTGATAGGGTAACAAAATAAACACAAAGTGAACAGAGAAGCCCAGAGGCTAAGAAACTGGGTGTCTCCCTAGTATTAGGAATGCTCAGATGGAAAAAGCAAGATGTTGTGTTTTAATACGTAGAGAACCCGAAATGCTGTTGCTAAGGGCAACAGCAAAACCCTAAAGGGTTACCAACGGGTGTGGCAGTAAACTCCTTGGTCAGAGATGGAATGATAGACACAAGGAGAGTCTCCACAATCCTAATCCTCACTTGCAGTGCACAGGTTCAGCTTACTGCCACTAAACTGACACCTGAACACCTTGCACAGTGAGAAAGGATTTAGGCAGGCAAGTCTGAGAATACAGCCGCAAACTTGCTAAGTTCACAGAGTAGCAAAAGAACCCCAGCAAGTTAAACGACTGACTCCAGTCTTACTGCTAGGTCTGGATTGGCAGAGTGTAGTACCAAATCCCAAGGCCTATTTGCAGTAAGCAACAACAAATACAAAGCTACACAGTACTGGCTAACTTTCAGGAACTGACTAACCAACAAAGATTCAGCAGCATCTGCTTAACCTGAGAAGAGGGTTTATAAAGCAGGTGCTGTCCACGCCCCACTCATACCTCACTGACTGTGAGCACAAAAACCAGCACCGAATCCCCTGCCGTGCACAGAGCCTGTAACCACTGCACAGCAAAAGACCCGAACCTGAGTATCAGCTGCGCTCAGGTTACTCCGCTAGCACTTGTCTCCCGGTTGCCATGACGACGTGGCAGCACAGGGCAGGAGACCCTAACAGTACCCCCCCTCTGACGAGGGGTCAAAGAACCCCTACCACCAGGTTTATCGGGGAACTGCGAGAAGAAAGAGCGTATCAGTCTGGGGGCATGAAGATCACAATTGCGCACCCACGACCGCTCCTCCGGGCCATACCCCTTCCAGTGCACCAAAAATGACAGCCGACCCCGAACCATCTTGGAGTCAAGAATCCTTTCAACAACAAACTCCCTCTGGCCATGTATCAGAAGAGGGGAAGGTCTTCCACTGAAAGAAGGATTACTAATTGCCCGTTTTAAAAGGGAACAATGAAATGTTTTATTGATACCCAAAGAACGGGGCAGATCTAACTGAAATGCCACCGGATTGATAACCCTGGTGATCTTATAAGGGCCGATGAACCGGGGGCCTAACTTATGAGATGGCTGTCTCAACTTCAAATTCTTGGTAGACAACCAGACGAAGTCTCCTAATTTGAAGCTGCAGGGTCTTTTCCGCTTATCAAAAACCCTTTTGGTCACTAATGACACAGACATAAGGGCTTTCTTCACTTTCCTCCAAATACCTCTAAGGACCGAAACCACAGAGGAACCACCAGGCGTGGAGTCCAGGGGGTCAAAAGAATTGGCCTTAGGATGATGCCCATACACACAAAGGAAGGGAGAGATCCCTGTAGCAGAGTGAGCCGCGTTGTTATAGGCAAACTCCGCCATGGACAGATGAGCAACCCAGTCAGTATGACACTTGGAGACATAGCACCTGAGGAACTGCTCCAAGGACTGGTTCACCCTTTCAGTCTGCCCATTAGACTGCGGATGGTAGCCTGATGACAAGCTGACAGAAATCTGGAGATCGGAACAAAATGCCCTCCAGAATTTGGCCACAAACTGGGATCCGCGGTCAGAGACCACATCAAGTGGCAACCCGTCGAGACGCACAACATGCAGCATAAATAATTCAGACAGGCGTCTGGCCGATGGCAGCCCAACCAGTGGAACGAAGTGCGCCATCTTCGAAAACCTGTCAACGACAACCCAGATGGCTGTCATCCCCGAGGATTTGGGCAAGTCCACCACAAAATCCATTGAAATGTGGGTCCATGGCTTAGATGGGATAGAGAGTGGATGTAATGGGCCAACAGGAACCCCTCTAGGAGTCTTATTTCGGGCACAGATGTCACATGCCCGAACCCACTGATCCACATCCTTAGCCACCGAGGGCCACCACACCGCCCTAGATAGCAACTCCCGAGTTCTGGCAATACCCGGGTGACCTGCCGACTTCTTGGCATGGAATTCCAGGAACACTCGCTGTCTTAACCTAGGAGGCACAAACAAAAGACCTACCGGAAGGTCTGGAGGAGCCTGCTCCTGTGCTCTAAGGACTAATGACAAGAGGTCCTGGGTAATGCCCACTTTAATACATGATGGGGACACAATGGGCAACGGCTCCTCGGTGGTCTCCTGGATTGGAGCAAAACTCTGTGAGAGCGCATCAGCCTTGATGTTTTTTGACCCAGGGCGATATGTTATCAAAAAATTAAAGCGAGCAAAAAACAAAGCCCATCGTGCCTGCCTGGCATTGAGACGCTTCGCTGACTCTAAATATGCCAGATTCTTATGGTCGGTGAGAATTGAGACCACAAACTTAGCCCCCTCAAGCCAGTGTCTCCACTCCTCAAGTGCATCCTTAATAGCCAACAATTCGCGGTTACCCACGTCATAATTCATCTTGGCAGGCGAAAATTTACGGGAAAAGTAAGCACAGGGATGAAGGCGATTATCAGACACTCCCATCTGAGAGAGCACTGCCCCAATACCCATCTCAGAGGCATCCACCTCCACCACAAAAGGACGCTCTGGATCTGGGTGTCACAGCACCTTGGCCGAGACAAATGCCCTTTTGAGACGGGCAAAAGCCGCTTTAGCCTCACAAGACCAGTAAGCAAAATCCGCCCCTTTCTTAGTGATTGCCACCAAGGGCGCCACTATAGACGAAAATCCAGCGATAAATCGTCTATAAAAATTTGCAAAGCCCAGGAAACGCTGAAGCGCCTTCAAACTAGTGGGCTGCACCCAATCCAGGACTGCCTGTACCTTGGAACCCTCCATTTGGAAACCTTCTGGGGAGATAATATATCCTAGAAATGCGATTTGCTGAACTTCAAATTCGCACTTCTCCAGCTTCTCCCCAAGCCGGTGGTCTCTGAGTTTCTGGAGGACTAAGCGTACATGCTTCCGATGTTCCTCCAGGGAATGGGAGAAGATTAGGATGTCATCTAAGTATACAACTAAGAATCTATCCAAATATTCCCTGAGTACATCGTTCATGAAATCCTGGAAGACTGCCGGGGCATTAGAGAGCCCAAAAGGCATCACCAAATATTCATAATGCCCTGAGTGGGTATTAAAGGCAGTCTTCCATTCATCCCCCTCTCTTATTTGGATTAGATTGTACGCACTGCGTAGGTCAATATTAGAAAAAATGGTGGCAGTACGAAGCTGGTCAAACAAGACCGAAATGAGAGGCAGTGGGTATGAGTTTTTAACCGTGATACGGTTCAATTCCCTGAAGTCGATGCAGGGTCGCAACGAACCGTCCTTTTTACCAACGAAGAAGAACCCCGACCCAACTGGAGACTGTGAAGGTCTGATAAATCCCTTAGCCAAGTTCTCCTGAATGTACTCTGCCATAGCCTGAGTCTCAGGACGTGACAGGGAGTACAACCTGCTCTTGGGAAGCTTAGCATTCGGCAATAAATCAATGGCACAGTCATAGGGGCGATGGGGAGGTAGTACCTCTGCAACTTTTTTGGAGAACACGTCCGCAAAATCTGCATAACACCCTGGCAATCCTGGCAAACTTAGCTGCGAGAGCCTGACTGGAAGGCTCAAGCAACTCCTGAAACAATCAGTACCCCAACTAAGAATCTCCCCAGAGACCCAGTCAAATTGAGGATTGTGGGCCCTTAACCAGGGTAACCCCAACACCAATGGGGCAAAAGTACAGACAGTCACATAAAAGGACAATTTTTCAGAGTGTGTTGCTCCAACAAACAAAGAAATCTGGCTAGTGCAAGAGGTAATTTTACCTTGGGATAATGGTTCCCCGTTTAACCCACAAATATAAATTTCCAATGCCAAGGGTACTAAGGGAACAGAGTGTTTCAGGGCGAATTGGCGGTCCATAAAAACCCCGTCGGCCCCACTGTCCACAAAGGCCTCAGTCTTGACAGTTTGACCGAGGATCTTCAAGGTCACCGGAATGATAAAAGTCTTCATGGGAAATTCTGACTTCTGGCCTGACAGGATATTTCCCATCACCCTCAGGCCCTGAAGTTTTCCGGCTTTTCTGGGCATGATACTACCACATGACCTTTATTCCCACAGTACAAACACAACCCCTGCTGTCTCCTCCGCGTCTTCTCACGCGAGGAGAGGCGGGTAGCCCCAATCTGCATAGGCTCCTCGGAAAATTCCTCAGAGTCTGATGTTCCCTTGGGAAAGAAGGAAACCTCGGTCTCCCTTTCAAGCCTACGCTCTCTCAGCCGTCTATCCACCCGGATGGATAACTGCATGAGCTGATCCAAGCTATCAGGCAAGGGATATTGTACCAGTTGGTCTTTTATCTGGTTAGAAAGACCTCTTCGGTACTGGTGTCTCAGGGCTGGGTCATTCCACTGGGAATCATTGGCCAACCTCCGAAACTCTGTATAGTAAACCTCAACTGGCCTTCGCCCTTGCTTAAGGATCGAAATCTGAGCCTCGGCTGAGGCCGTCTTGTCAGGGTCATCATACAACATGCCCAGTGCCGTAAAAAAAGCATCAACACTTTTAAGCGTTGGACAGTCAGGCTGCAACCCATATGCCCAGACCTGTGGGTCTCCTTGTAGCAAGGAAATCACTATGCCCACCCACTGAATCTCCGACCCAGAAGACTGAGGCCTAAGCCGGAAGTATAGCTTTCCGCTCTCCTTGAAACAAAAGAACTGCGAGCGATCTCCAGAAAAACGATCCGGGAGATTTACTTTCGGCTCCTTAACCCCTGAAGGTGCTGCTGCTGCGGGAGCTCCGCCAGTGGCCTGGGAGGTGTGCATTTCAATGGACAAATCACCAAATTGTCGAGTCAGGACCTGCACCTGATCGACCACCTGTTGCAACGTATTTTGAGGGGTATGCTCCATATTCCCACAAAATTTGAACAGGAGTATTGTGCTGCTGAATATGTTATGCACACCAGTGCCTTCAGGAATGTACTGGTGTCTGAACTGTTATGCACACCAGTGCCTGCAGGAATGTACTGGTGTCTGAACGGATAGGGATGCAAAACAAATGAACTCACAGACAGACTGGGGAATATGACATTACGTACACAGAAGGTGATAGGGTAACAAAATAAACACAAAGTGAACAGAGAAGCCCAGAGGCTAAGAAACTGGGTGTCTCCCTAGTATTAGGAATGCTCAGATGGAAAAAGCAAGATGTTGTGTTTTAATACGTAGAGAACCCGAAATGCTGTTGCTAAGGGCAACAGCAAAACCCTAAAGGGTTACCAACGGGTGTGGCAGTAAACTCCTTGGTCAGAGATGGAATGATAGACACAAGGAGAGTCTCCACAATCCTAATCCTCACTTGCAGTGCACAGGTTCAGCTTACTGCCACTAAACTGACACCTGAACACCTTGCACAGTGAGAAAGGATTTAGGCAGGCAAGTCTGAGAATACAGCCGCAAACTTGCTAAGTTCACAGAGTAGCAAAAGAACCCCAGCAAGTTAAACGACTGACTCCAGTCTTACTGCTAGGTCTGGATTGGCAGAGTGTAGTACCAAATCCCCAGGCCTATTTGCAGTAAGCAACAACAAATACAAAGCTACACAGTACTGGTTAACTTTCAGGAACTGACTAACCAACAAAGATTCAGCAGCATCTGCTTAACCTGAGAAGAGGGTTTATAAAGCAGGTGCTGTCCACGCCCCACTCAGACCTCACAGACTGTGAGCACATAAACCAGCACCGGATCCCCTGCCGTGCACAGAGCCTGTAACCACTGCACAGCAAAAGACCCGAACCGGAGTATCAGCTGCGCTCAGGTTACTCCGCTAGCACTTGTCTCCCGGTTGCCATAACGACGTGGCAGCACAGGGCAGGAGACTCTAACAGGATGTCCACTGGATTGGGCACTACGGGGAATTGGCTCTCGACTATCTTGTTTATCCCCCTTAGATCCTGCACTAGCCTGTAACCCCTCCCCCACTCTTTTTCACAGGGAAGATGGGACTGTTGGCTGTGCTGGATGTCCTGACTAGGATGCCCTGCTGTAGCAGCCGTTCTATGACAGGGTATACTCCTAATTCCACCTCTGGTTTCAGAGGGTACTTTGTGATTTTTTGAGTTATCCTGCCATCTTTTACTTGCACTGCTACTTAGGCTACATTGCCATCAATCCAGTGTCCTGTCCATCTTTGGTCCAAAGGGAACTCGGTATTTGTGATATTATTTCCTTAACCTGTGATGGACATGTGTCTATAACAGTAGAGTGTAACATTAGCCTTTGAGGGGTGTCTAATATGTCTTGTACTTCCTGTGCATTGTTCTCAGGGATATCTAAGAACACAGCCTTGGGGGTACAATATATGACACACCGCATTTTACTCAACAAATCTCTGCCAAGTAGATTAGTCGGAGCCGATGCAGCAAACAGGAAAGAATGTTTGGTCTGCAAGGGCCCTATCGTAATCTCTGCAGGTCTACTCAAAGGGTACTGCTGCACCTTTCCCGTTACTCCCATTGCTGAAATCTTTTACCCGTGGTCATTACACCTGTTGTGAAGTTTTGCACTGATCTGGCCACCCCTGTATCTACAAGAAAAGGTTGTGGTGTGCCAGCAACATTGACTATGACCTCAGGTTCATCTCCAAGGCCTGCAATCAATTTCACTGGCTGCAGACTACAGGTATGACCTGACCCCTATTGTGGTTTTGGGCCCTTCCGCAGTGCATTGGCAGCTACTATATGTGTGGGGGATAGCTGTACGTTTTCGGAGGCCTGCCAGTCCCTCCTTGGTGGGTACCTCCGTGTTTCCCCTCTATGTTGCTCGTAGTCTTTCCAATATGTTCCCTGATTTCATCTATGTGTTTGATAGTGTGGTCCTGTCTAGGGGGCCTATACTTGTTATGTGTCCCCCCATGCCTACATTCTCTGGCTATGTGTCCCTCCTTCTTATAAGTAAAACATTTGTTACTGACCTTCTCCAGTCTTCAGGGGTCTGGTGTTTTGGTTGGTCAGACATCTCTTCAAGAGCCTGTATACTTACTAGCATCAACGTATTCCTTTGCAACTCCTTGTGCTTAAGGATATTACAGTCATGATCGATAGTAGACTCTCTTTGTACTCTGGTTCTCAATGCCTCTTTGAGCCCATCCATTAGTACAGAGACAGCCACCTCCCTGTGGTTGGCATTTTCCTTTATATCCCCTATCCCAGTGTATCTAGCCATTTCCTGTAACACTCTATGGAAATATTCAGATGCCGTTTCACTTTCTTTCTGTCTTATAGAGAAAATTTTATTCCACTTGACAACGGTGGGGAAACACAATCCTAGTTGTATGTTAATTTGCCTAACGTTCTCCTGATTGTATTCATCACTGAGAGGCACGTCTGCATCTATCTTGCTGTCTGTTATACATTTCTGGGTGTCTATATTTGAGGGTAGGCTCGCTTGTAACACTATCCGCTAATCCTTGTTTGTGGGCTCATGGGCATTGCCCAATTCTTTAATGAATTTCTGGCATTCTACTAGATCTCTCCTAGTATTAGGGAATTTTGACATAATGGACCTTAGTTCAGACCGGGACGATGGACAATGCATTGCAATGTTCCTGATGGGGGTTACTCCCTGGTTATCAGTTTTCCCATTGGGGACTGCTATTACCCGGACAGGGTTCAACTCAACCACTTCACTCCTGTTTGTGTCAGTGCGGGGGGCTACCGTCTCTGCATAATGAACAGTCCCGTACTTACCTGTGGATACGATCTCACCTGTTCCTCTAGTGGAGGGTATCGTCACAGTCCTTACTGGTTGGGCCATGCCCACCTGAGTTTCCTGTATAGTGGCTGCCAGGGAGAGGGCTGAAATTACACTGGGCTCATCGTCTTCCTCAGAACTACAACCTTTGGGAACATTTAGAACAGGACAACTTGCATGGGTTATGATTAGTACAATTGGTTTGTTTGTTCCTATGATTTCCCGATATACCATTGGTTGTAGCTATCTTCTCCCCATCGACATATAGTGGTGGTGGTGTCGTCGCATTCACATTCCTGTTTGGTTTGGAATTCGCTGTGCGAGCAAGTTCCCTTTGCATCTCTCCCTCTTGTTGCCATATGTTTAAACAGTCGGTATGTCTGATACTCTGTTTCTTAGATTTAATCAGACATATTCTATTCCTAACATTCTGCAGCACTTCTAGTTCAAAACTACCAACCCTAGGAAATTATGCTTTATCATCCACTGTCATTCATACCCATTCATCACAAAAAGCCTCTCCGTGTGGACCATACTTTCCACACATTATCAACTGAGCGGACCCACGTGGTCTCAGCTCTCTAGCCTTGACCCTTGCTGCCGAACGTTTCTCGCTTGTACACTTGGCTCCCATCGTAGGCTTTCTTTACACGATCCCCAAATGTACAATACGAGCAAACGGTGAAAGTCTTCCGAGTTCTCTCACAACCCCTTCTCAGCTGGCAGTACCATGACTCACCCCAATAGTGACCACCGCATAGTCAGTGAGGAGCCCTACCAGACCCCTCAGCATTGAACTTATTGAAGCATTAACAGAATCAATACAACACCTGTTCAGTGGAGGTTAAATGTCTGTTGGAATATTTTTCCTGAGACAGCGAAAAAATTCATTCTATCTTACACAAATCACATTTGCATATGCTCTACACAGTGCGTATGATGATGCAATTTGCGCAAAAGAATGCAAATGGTATCACATTGAACCGCGTATTGCACACACAGGCATGCGGTCCAATTGCATGACCTATAGATACTTGTTATCTATATGCCCTACGATCACGGGAGTCGAATTCTACTAGCTTCAATACTTCTACTTAACTTCAATACTTCACAATCTATACTCTATCACGCTCCTCCACAAGTTTCCTCACTACTTGCGTATTTCTCTTATAACGTAAGGTCGCTAGCCTTCACGCCACCAAGCCTCTGCCAACTCAGTGTCTTCTATGGGAACCCAAATTGGTCATGGAGTTCAATGCATTCACACTTACTTTCAGCTCACATTTACAAGGTTTTCTGTACAGAAAATATCACTCCCTTTGATTGATAACTTGTCCCAGAGGTAGTACACTTTAAACAAAATTTTATAATAATCTGCTCTAAAATCGGATAGTTACTTGCTATTGTATAACTGTCTTCTATCCCGCCTTTAAATTTATTTCTAGTGTGTGGTTACACTTGCGCTCGCTACTTTACGCAACCTTGCGTGCTTACGCAACCGTATGCGTTCTTTCGCCACGTGCACGTTCCCGTACGTTTACCTCATGTACTTTTTCTACTGTACCATGTGTACACCGTGCGTTCGCAGCTCAATATAACACACTTATAACTATCAATGTAATCAATAATCCTACTGATCACTACACAATACACTTTCGTTCCTTACACCCACCGGAAATCACCCACAAGGGTAATCCTCCTTTGAGTGTTTACCTAAATGTTTAGCCCGGAACTGCGTTTTGTGTTTTTATAATTACTCCCTTAACAAATGATATCAAATATATAACAAATAAACGTATCCGATTTTATACAGATCTATAATCACTATTACAACCTATGGCAACAATATGTGAGAATGTATGCAAACTATCAATACGCTTTGTATTTCGCACCAAAAATTACACAAAAAAGAAAGTAAATGGCTTTTCCCTGTTTTCCCGCGGTTCGCACCAGCACCTCTAAGACTATACAGAACAGACGTGGTCTAACAACATTAGATACTTTTAAACACAATACAAAATTACTTAAGATGCGTTTCCACCCTTTGTTGGTAGACCAAAGTCTGTTAGGTCCTGCAAGTCCATGAGTAAGTGGTGAACCGGATAAGTCCACAACTGTTAAGTCCATTTAACTAACAGGGAAATGTTATACATTATAATACAATGGTTCTGGCCGCTGCAGCAGCTGAATGTAGATAATACTCCTATGACATGACTGCACGTAGCGTGTGTACGCCAACATGCTATGCGCACTGTACAGCTACACATGTGGCTGAATACACTTCTATACCCAAATACGAATGGAATGCAACACCAGTTGTATATGTTATGTTGTGGTCCAACACAGCAGCAAATATTTACTAAAAGGGGATACACACAGAAATACAACAATATCATAAGAGAAAAGCTACAACCAATAGTACATACGTTTGTTTGCCTGTGCCTCCCGGATTCGGTCCTCAGTCAATCTTAGCAAGATGACCTTCAGAGAATAGACTGAGACCGGCCAGGAGGCCCTGCTTTTATACAATAGTACAAAACATAATACAAAGGAAACTGTAATCTCTTCTTTCATAGGTCAATGGGCTGGTTATTTACAGTACATGAGGGGTCATAGGTTGTTTTGAATAGGTGGGCGATGCTTGGTCAAGGTGTTCTCCACTGGGTTCCCGCCAAATATCATGAGTACAGTAATTACAGTAAGATATAAATATTGTATTCCTGCGCATATATATGCGCAGGAGTATGCTATAATCTGCAAACTGCGATCGGAATGTAGCCATTGAAATACTGTACATCTTGATACCAAACACTATGTCCTAACCTAATTCTGTCCCCTCACATCCTGTAAATTTGATTATCTCTATTGTTCTATTCCTTAAGTAAATGTAACTTGCTGGTGTGGTGTGTGTAGCCTATGTGTAAATTATGCACTGTGTGGATAAAATATCAGATATATCTTTGTGGCTTTTCTATGTGAATGTGTATGCTACCGTATTTACTCATAGCATGCGCTAATACACAGGGCTTCGTGAGCCAATGTACGCACGGCAGAACAAGCACACACACGGAGGCCACTCTGTGTGGTGTTTGCACGTGTTGGATGTGGGTGTAATATTTTCAACTTCGACGTGTGAGCTCAGTGTTTATGGGGGTCACAGTGTGTGTGTGTGTGTGTGTGTGTGAGCTCAGTGTGTATGTAGCGCACAGTGTGTGTGAGCTCAGTGTGTGTGAGCTCAGTGTGTGTGAGTGTGAGCTCAGTGTGTGTGTGTGAGTGTGAGCTCAGTGTGTATGGCAGCACAGTGTATGTGTGTGAATGGGAGCACAGTGTGAAAATATACGGAAGAAGTGTGTGTGTCTGAATGTATAGGAGCACAGTGTGTGTGTGTGTGTGTGTTTTGGGGCACAGTATGTGTGTGTATGTATACTGTATGCATAGAAGCACAGTGTGTGTGTGTATATAGGGACACAGTGTGTGTATATGTACGGGAGCACAGTGTGTTTGTGTGTGTGTGTGTGTGTGTGTCTGTGTGTATAGGGACACAATGTGTGTATATGTATGGGGGCACAGTGTAAGTGGGTATAGGGACACAGGCCCTCATTCAGACCTGATCGCTCGCTAGCAGTTTTTTGCAGCGCTGCGATCAGATAAGGGAGTGTATTTTTGCTGTGCAAATGTGTTATCGCATGTGTAGCTGAGCTGTACAACAAAACTTTGCGCAGTTTCTGAATGGCTCAGGACTTACTCAGCTGCTATGATCACTTCAGCCTGTCCAGGCCTGGAATTGATGACAGACACCTGCCCTGCAAACGCCTTGACACGCCTGCGTTTTTCCATCCACTCCCAGAAAACGGTCAGTTGCCACCCACAAATGCTTCCATCCTGTCAATCTTCTTGCCATCGCTGCTGCGATCACTTTTTTCTGTAGTTCTGCCGCTGTCCTGCAAACCCCGTCGCCAGGCAGTGACGCACCTGCGCAATGCAGAGCATACGCAAGCGCGGTTCAGACCCGATCGCAGCACTGCAAAACACTGCTAGCGTGGGATCGGGTCTGAATGAGGCCCATAGTGTGTGTGTGTGTGTGTGTGTGTGTGTGTATTTATCAAGCCAAGAGCTAAGTAGAAATAGAGTCATGTAGGAAAAGTCTGAAGCAGGTGATACCAGGCTGGTATACATTCAGAATCCTGGTTGTCATGATTCTAGCAGCCGTAATACAGACACTGTAATTCCAACAGCTGTCAAAACACGACAATGGAATCCCGACAGCCAGAATCCCAAAGGTAAGTATTAACGAAAGGGTTGGGTTTAGGTGCAGTCCGAAGAGTGTTAGGGATAGGCTGCTGGGTTGAGGGAGGGTTAGAGTTAGGCTGCGGGGAGGGGGAGTTAGGTTTAGGCACCTCCGGGGGAGGTTAGGTTTAGGCTGAGGTTAAGGTTTAGAGGAGGGGGCTCAGGATACTTACCTTGATCCTGTCGAGATTGCCATGATCCGGATGCCATTGTCGGGATACTGACTGCCGGCATCCCGCCGAGATATCATACTGTATCCATATGGCCATGTAACTTAGAATACTGCAGTCACCCTAGTTCTCAATAGACCAATTTAACAAGATCAGAAGGCTAGTTGATAGATTAGGGTTAGGTTACAGGGAGGGGGAGTTAGGCACCCACGGGGAGGGTTAGGGTAGGGCTGCGGGGAGGGGGGGGGTTAGGTTTGGGCATTGCCGCAGGAATGTTAGGGCTAGGCATTATAGGGGGAGGTTAGGGTTAGGCTAAGGGCAGGGAGGTTTAGGTGGTTGGGTAGAGGGAAGAACACCCCCTACTCACCCCAAGCTGTATGTTGGTGTAAATCCAGTTTTGTTAGCCAGTGCCTCCCCAGTCATTGACCTCACCACACGTCACTGGAATAATTATAGGGTTTTCTTGACAATATTAGTACTGTCACAGTACTCTGCGTAGAATAATGTGTGGTTCATGCATATGTGAATAATAGAATATGAAGAACACACAAAGAGAATAACACATTTGCTCTATTTTTAAATCTTTATTCACTTTACTGTTTTTAATTTCTTTTCAATTTTTTTCCTGTTTTTAACACTTTGCTCCTCATTAAATAAAGGACAATTCTAATACAAATATTATAATTCATTTTATTCATAGGTATATCACTACTATACGAGGGCATTTAAGCCACTATTTGATAATAATATAGGGGATTTTAATTAATCCATAATAAAAGTTTTGATTTTTAAATATTTAGTTGGGTTGTGCGCACCCAAGTTATAACTGGTTTCTCTCCCTTTTCCCTTCTGTATGGGGATTTGAATACATTCCAATTTAAACCAGTTGGTAGCACCTTTTGAACCTTTAATGTCTTAATGTGACTGATTGATATTCCTAATATCTTGGAATTCATATTATCAAAGGAACCCCAATTTCTGACCACATTAGAATTATTCATACCTTGGTGCAGGTTACTTTCCTAGAATGGTGAGAATATCAATCTCTCCATTGTTGGAACTTTGGGAATTCCTCAGAGGTTATATGTACTAGCAAAAGTAAATGTGTAATACCACATTCAAATGTGAATATGCAGTACCATATCCAATATGGGGTTCAGATCATTTAGAAATAGAGAAAGTTTGACTGTATGGGGAAATACAGTTCATTCTAGATGGATAGAAGGATTTGATAGTGACTGAAGCTTATAGTCATACTCCCCGACTGTCTATGTAGCTATATTAAAACCAAGGGGTAGTAGATTTCCTCCTAAATGAAGGGTTCAAGATACACTTCTTGTCACCTTCTATGCGAAAGCTGCTAAAAACAAAAATAAAATTATTCCCAGCACAGTAAGAATCTGCAAGTGCTTCTATTCAGTGCAGGGCAATTGGTGGAGATGGCATGGCTGAGGTGATCTGCAGCCATTTTCTTCATTGGAGTGGCCGCATCTCGCAGCTGCCTCGAAAATGGTCCGGCCACGCCTGCATTGGACAGACCACTCCCCTGCTTTGCCGCCCACCCAACGCCCATCGCTGTCAATCATAGTGTGATTGCATCATTCATGGATGCAATCGCACTGTGAATGCTAATGCATGCACTGTGCGGCCACAGTGCATGCACAGTTTACAGAAAATCACACAATTGTGATTTTCTGCAAACTGCGATGCAACCTGAATGAGGGCCTATATGCGCAATGAAAAGCATGTTCGAATTGCGTGTGGTGCGAGTTACTGAATGTACAAGTAACTCGCACACATCGCAGAAGTAATTGGATTGTGCAAGTAACTTAAATTAATCACAACATCATGAGTATAACAATTCACTGCTAATACGTACCTAACTGGATTAACCCCTAAGAGTGCTCCCACAAAAGGGTTAATTTATCTTGTTGTTCTATAGAAACATAAAGGGGGTAATTCAGAATTGATCACAGCAGCAAATTTGTTTGTGCACTGCCGGTGTGGCATATATAACATTTGCAAGAGAGTTATATTTGGGTGGGTAAGTTTGTTTCTGTCCAGGGTACATACTGGCTGCTTTATTGTTACACTGCAATTTAGATTTCAGTTTGAACACACCCTACCCAAATCCAACTCTCTCTGCACATATTACATCTGCTGCCCCTGCAGTGCACATGGTTTTGCCCAACTGCTAACAAATTTGCTGCTGCGATCAACTCTGAATTAGGCTCAAAGTTAAAAAAAAGAAACAAAACATGATTAATGTCAATATGTCACATACAGTATTTGATGTGAATTAAAAATACACAAGACTTCCACCTCAAAATATCTAAAATATATCTAATACAGGCTGAGTTTCCCTTATCCAAAATGCTTGGGACCAGAGGTATTTTGGATATGGGCTTTTTCCGTATTTTGGAATAATTGCCTACCATAATGAGATATCATGGTGATGGGACCTAAATCTAAGCACAGAATGCATTTATGTTTCATATACACCATATACACACAGCCTGAAGGTAATTTTAGCCAATATTTTTTATAACTTTGTGCATTAAACAAAGTGTGTGTACATTCACACAATTCATTTATGTTCCATATACACCTTATACACACAGCCTGAAGGTCATTTAATACAATATTTTTTATAACTTTGTGTATTAAACAAAGTTTGTGTACATTGAGCCATCAAAAAACAAAGGTATCTCGGAATATTTGGATATGGGATACTCAACCTGTATATGTAATAATAAACATCTTAATGGAATTATTTATATTGTTGTTTTTGTGTATCTTGAATTTTTGGTAATTTATTTATTATATATACCCCATATTATATTATATAATCTTAATGCACTGATTAGTGAATGTATGCAAATTAGCATTATGTGCTTTTGATATAAGGTAAAAGATAACCTAAGGGACTCAGAGAAAAAATATTGAGATTACCTGCCAAATAAATATATGTTCAGTATAATATTATGAACTGGCGGGTTCATTGCTCTGTTATCTTAATTTCCATAATAGTTATTATTAGGATAATATTTTACTCTTATATTATCCGCTTGGACAATTTATCATGGCACTATAGTATGTGTTAAATACTAGTCATATTAGCGTGGAATTTAATTGGTATTGATAAACCTCCCTAAAGTATTTATTCGGCAGGAGGGTTAGTGGTAAAATTTAAAATTCCCTTTTATTCTTAATTAATTAAATAGTAATTACAATTGGAGCCTCTATAATATTTCAATAGCAGGTATTGAATTATTGTGTTTCATTCTACTCATACTTAAATATTTACTTTAGGGTCATTATGAATATATGCAATAAATATATTCAGTTGTTATTTAAATTTTCATAAAAATAATAACAAATACAGCTTCTGAGATACTGTTCATGCACCAGGGGTCGCAGAGATCTCCTAGTAGATGCCAGAGGTTTCAGCCCCCAGTCATTCAGCCTTTCCTTTTTTACAGGCAGGTCTGGATTTTGTTCTATGGCTTTCGTCTTTGAAGGTCCAGGTCTCTGCCCTGTCCATGCTCTCAAGAATAGCTTGCTTTGTTGCCAGAAATCTGAACCTTTATGTACAGGCGCCATTTGTTCCTTTAATTACTCCATGGAAAATACCTTGTATCTTAAGTTTGTCTAGTCTGCTCCATTTGAGCCACTGGATTCTGTCGAAATTTGTTAGTTTACTTGAAAGACATTTTTCTTGCTTACCATTGTGTCTGTCCGGAGGGTGTCCAACTTAAGTGCCTTATCTTGGTGCTTTCCCTTTCTGACTTTTTAAACTGATCGGGCAGTCCTCAGAACTTATATGGGTCATGTACCCAAGGTGGTGTCTCAGTTTCACATCAACCAGGACGTAGTGGTTACAGACATCCCCATCCATAGGGGACACAAGGCACTCACCCTGACACATCTGGCTTGTGGGTTTAGTTCCAATGTACTGGTTCCCTGGATGCTATCCTGTGAGTGTGTCTGAGTATGCGCTGGTCTTCCATCTTCACCCTGGAAATGGACTTGCTAACTTTAATAGGTGGCCGGTGTCTTGGGGCATGGTATAGTGGAGAGGGAGACTAGGGCTGCTATACCCAGTGTTCCCTGTGCCCTCTATTGATGACAAGTAAAGGATTTGAACAGATTAGAACATAAATCCTCTTTTGTATTTATGAATTCAAATTTGTCAATGTCCTGCACCTTCCTAATAAAGTAAGTTTCTGTTAGGGTCTCCTGCCCTGTGCTGCCACGTCGTCATGGCAACCGGGAGACAAGTGCTAGCGGAGTAACCTGAGCGTAGCTGATACTCCGGTTCGGGTCTTTTGCTGTGCAGTGGTTACAGGCTCTGTGCACGGCAGGGGATCCGGTGCTGTTTTTTGTGCTCACAGTCTGTGAGGTCTGCGTGGGGCGTGGACAGCACCTGCTATATAAACCCTCTTCTCAGGTTAGGCAGATGCTGCTGAATCTTTGTTGGTTAGTCAGTTCCTGAAAGTTAGCTAGTACTGTGTAACTTTGTATTTGTTTGTTGCTTACTGCAAATAGGCCTTGGGATTTGGTACTACACTCTGCCAATCCAGACCTAGCAGTAAGACTGGAGTCAGTCGTTTAACCTGCTGGGGTTCTTTTGCTACTCTGTGAACCTAGCATGTTTGCGGCTGTATTCTCAGACTTGCCTGCCAAAATCCTTTCTCACTGTGCAAGGTGTTCAGGTGTCAGTTTAGTGGCAGTAAGCTGAACCAGTGCACTGCAAGTGAGGACTAGGATTGTGGAGACTCTCCTTGTGTCTATTATTCCATCTCTGACCAAGGAGCTTACTGCCACACCCGTTGGTAACCCTTTAGGGTTTTGCTGTTGCCCTTAGCAACAGCATTTCGGGTTCTCTACGTATTAAATCACAACATCTCGCTTCTTTCCATCTGAGCATTCCTAATACTAGGGAGACACCCAGTTTCTTAGCCTTTGGGCTTCTCTGTTCACTTTGTGTTTATTTTGTTACCCTATCACCTTCTGTGTATGTAATGTCATATTCCCCAGTCTGTCTGTGAGTTCATTTGTTTTGCATCCCTCTCCGTTCAGACACCAGTACATTCCTGCTGGCACTGGTGTGCATAACATATTCAGCAGCCTAATACTCCTGTTGAAATTTTGTGGGAATATGGAGCATACTCCTCAAAATACTTTGCAACAGGTGGTCGATCAGGTGCAGGTCCTGACTTGACAATTTAATGATTTGTCCATTAAAATGCACACCTCGCAGGCCGCTGGCGGAGCTCCCGCAGCAGCAGCACCTTCAGGGGTTAAGGAGCCGAAAGTAAATCTCCCGGATCGTTTTTCTGGAGATCGCTCGCAGTTCTTTTGTTTCAAGGAGAGCTGCAAGCTATATTTCCAGCTTAGGCCTCAGTCTTCTGGGTCGGAGATTCAGCGGGTGGGCATAGTGATTTCCTTGCTACAAGGAGACCAACAGGTCTGGGCATATGGGTTGCAGCCTGACTGTCCGTCGCTTAAAAGTGTTGATGCTTTTTTTACGGCACTGGGCATGTTGTATGATGACCCTGACAACACGGCCTCAGCCGAGGCTCAGATTTTGATCCTTAAGCAAGGGTGAAGGCCAGTTGATGTTTATTGTATGAAGTACCGGAGGTTGGCCCATGATACCCAGTGGAATGACCCAGCCCTGAGACACCAGTACCGAAGAGGTCTTTCTAACCAGATAAAAGACCAACTGGTACAATATCCCTTGCCTGATAGCTTGGATCAGCTCATGCAGTTATCCATCCGGGTGGATAGACGGCTGAGAGAGCGTAGGCTTGAAAGGGAGACCGAGGTTTCCTTCTTTCCCAATGGAACCTCAGACTCTGAGGAATTTTCAGAGGAGCCTATGCAGATTGGGGCTACCCGCCTCTCCTCGCGTGAGAAGACGCGGAGGAGACAGCAGGGGTTGTGTTTGTACTGCGGGAATAAAGGTCATGTGGTAGTATCATGCCCAGAAAAGCCGGAAAACTTCAGGGCCTAAGGGTGATGGGAAATATCCTGTCAGGCCAGAAGTCAGAATTTCCCAAGAAGACTTTTATCATTCCGGTGACCTTGAAGATCCTCGGTCAAACTGTCAAGACTGAGGCCTTTGTGGACAGTGGGGCCGACGGGGTTTTTATGGATCGCCATTTCGCCCTGAAACACTCTGTTCCCTTAGTACCCTTGGTATCGGAAATTGAGATTTGTGGGTTAAACGGGGAACCATTATCCCAGTGTAAAATTACCTCTTGCACTAGCCAGATTTCTTTGTTTATTGGAGCCACACACTCTGAAAAATTGTCCTTTTATGTGACTGTCTGTACTTTTGCCCCATTGGTGTTGGGGTTACCCTGGTTAAGGGCCCACAATCCTCAATTTGAATGGGTCTCTGGGGAGATTCTTAGTTGGGGTACTGATTGTTTCAGGAGTTGCTTGAGCCTTCCAGTCAGGCTTTCGCAGCTAAGTTTGCCAGGATTGCCAGGATGTTATGCAGATTTTGCGGACGTGTTCTCCAAAAAAGTTGCAGAGGTACTACCTCCCCATCGCCCCTATGACTGTGCCATTGATTTGTTGCCGAATGCTAAGCTTCCCAAGAGCAGGTTGTACTCCCTGTCACGTCCTGAGACTCAGGCTATGGCAGAGTACATTCAGGAGAACTTGGCTAAGGGATTTATCAGACCTTCACAGTCTCCAGTTGGGTCGGGGTTCTTCTTCGTGGGTAAAAAGGACGGTTCGTTGCGACCGTGCATCGACTTCAGGGAATTGAACCATATCACGATTAAAAACTCATACCCACTGCCTCTCATTTCGGTCTTGTTTGACCAGCTTCGTACTGCCACCATTTTTTCTAAGATTGACCTACGCAGTGCGTACAATCTAATCCGAATAAGAGAGGGGGATGAATGGAAGACTGCCTTTAATACCCACTCAGGGCATTATGAATATTTGGTGATGCCTTTTGGGCTCTGTAATACCCCGCCAGTCTTCCAGGACTTCATGAACGATGTGCTCTGGGAATATTTGGATAGATTCTTAGTTGTATACTTAGATGACATCCTAATCTTCTCCCATTCCCTGGAGGAACATCGGTAGCATGTACGCTTAGTCCTCCAGAAACTCAGAGACCACCGGCTTGGGGCGAAGCTGGAGAAGTGCGAATTTGAAGTTCAGCAAATCGCATTTCTAGGATATATTATCTCCCCAGAATGGAGAAGTGCGAATTTGAAGTTCAGCAAATCGCATTTCTAGGATATATTATCTCCCCAGAAGGTTTCCAAATGGAGGGTTCCAAGGTACAGGCAGTCCTGGATTGGGTGCAGCCCACTAGTTTGAAGGCGCTTCAGCGTTTTCTGGGCTTTGCGAATTTTTATAGATGATTTATCGCTGGATTTTCGTCTATAGTGGCGCCCTTGGTGGCACTCACTAAGAAAGGGGCAAATGTTGCTCACTGGTCTTGTGAGGCCAAAGCGGCTTTTGCCCGTCTCAAAAGGGCATTTGTCTCGGCCAAGGTGCTGCGACACCCAGATCCAGAGCGTCCTTTTGTGGTGGAGGTGGATGCCTCTGAGATGGGTATTGGGGCAGTGCTCTCTCAGATGGGGGTGTCTGATAATCGCCTTCATTCCTGTGCTTACTTTTCCCGTAAATTTTCGCCTGCCGAGATCAATTATGACGTGGGTAACCGGAAATTGTTGGCTATTAAGGATGCACTCGAGGAGTGGAGACACTGGCTTGAGGGGGCTAAGTTTGTGGTCTCAATTCTCACCGACCATAAGAATTTGGCATATTTAGAGTCAGCGAAGAGCCTCAATGCCAGGCAGGCACGATGGGCTTTGTTTTTTGCTTGCTTTAATTTTTTGAAAACATATCGCCCTGGGTCAAAAAACATCAAGGCTGATACGCTCTCGCAGAGTTTTGCTCCAATCCAGGAGACCACCGAGGAGCCATTGCCCATTGTGTCCCCATCATGTATTAAAGTGGGCATTACCCAGGACCTCTTGTCATTAGTCCTTAGAGCACAAGAGCAAGCTCCTCCAGACCTTCCGGTAGGTCTTTTGTTTGTGCCTCCTAGGTTAAGACAGCGAGTGTTCTGGGAATTCCATGCCAAGTAGTCGGCAGGTCACCCGGGTATTGCCAGAACTCGTGAGTTGCTATCTAGGGCGGTGTGGTGGCCCTCGGTGGCTAGGGATGTGGATCAGTGGGTTCGGGCATGTGACATCTGTGCCCGAAATAAGACTCCTAGAGGGGTTCCTGTTGGCCCATTACATCCACTCTCTATTCCATCTAAGCCATGGACCCACATTTCAATGGATTTTGTGGTGGACTTGCCCAAATCCTCAGGGATGACAGCCATCTGGGTTGTCGCTGACAGGTTTTCGAAGATGGCGCACTTCGTTCCACTGGTTGGGCTGCCAACGGCCAGACGCCTGTCTGAATTATTTATGATGCATGTTGTGCGCCTCCACGGGTTGCCACTTGATGTGGTCTCTGACCGCGGATCCCAGTTTGTGGCCAAATTCTGGAGTGCATTTTGTTCCGATCTCCAGATTTCTGTCAGCTTGTCGTCAGGCTACCATCCGCAGTCTAATGGGCAGACTGAAAGGGTGAACCAGTCCTTGAGCAGTTCCTCAGGTGTTATGTCTCCAAGTGTCAGACTGACTGGGTTGCTCATCTGTCCATGGCGGAGTTTGCCTATAACAATGCGTCTCACTCTGCTACAGGGATCTCTCCCTTCCTTTGTGTGTATGGGCATCATCCTAAGGCCAATTCTTTTGACCCCCTGGACTCCACGCCTGGTGGTTCCTCTGTGGTTTCGGTCCTTAGAGGTATTTGGAGGAAAGTGAAGAAAGCCCTTGTGTCTGTGTCATTAGTGACCAAAAGGGTTTTTGATAAGCGGAAAAGACCCTGCAGCTTCAAATTAGGAGACTTCGTCTGGTTGTCTACCAAGAATTTGAAGTTGAGACAGCCATCTCATAAGTTAGGCCCCCGGTTCATCGGTCCTTATAAGATCACTAGGGTTATCAATCCGGTGGCATTTCTGTTAGATCTACCCCGTTCTTTGGGTATCAATAAAACATTTCATTGTTCCCTTTTAAAACGGGTGATTAGTAATCCTTCTTCCAGTGGAAGACCTTCCCCTCTTCTGATACGTGGCCAGAGGGAGTTTGTTGTTGAAAGGATTCTTGACTCCAAGATGGTTCGGGGTCGGCTGTCATTTTTGGTGCACTGGAAGGGGTATGGCCCGGAGGAGCGGTCGTGGGTGCGCAGTTGTGATCTTCATGCCCCCAGACTGATACGCTCTTTCTTCTCGCAGTTCCCCGATAAACCCGGTGGTAGGGGTTCTTTGACCCCTCATCAGAGGGGGGGTACTGTTAGTGTCTTCTGCCCTGTGCTGCCACGTCGTCGTGGCAACCGGGAGACAAGTGCTAGCGGAGTAACCTGAGCGTAGCTGATACTCCGGTTCGGGTCTTTTGCTGTGCAGTGGTTACAGGTTCTGTGCACGGCAGGGGATCCGGTGCTGGTTTTTGTGCTCACAGTCTGTGAGGTCTGAGTGGGGCGTGGACAGCACCTGCTATATAAACCCTCTTCTCAGGTTAGGCAGATGCTGCTGAATCTTTGTTGGTTAGTCAGTTCCTGAAAGTTAGCTAGTACTGTGTAACTTTGTATTTGTTTGTTGCTTACTGCAAATAGGCCTTGGGATTTGGTACTACACTCTGCCAATCCAGACTTAGCAATAAGACTGGAGTCAGTCGTTTAACCTGCTGGGGTTCTTTTGCTACTCTGTGAACCTAGCAAATTTGCGGCTGTATTCTCAGACTTGCCTGCCAAAATCCTTTCTCACTGTGCAAGGTGTTCAGGTGTCAGTTTAGTGGCAGTAAGCTGAACCAGTGCACTGTAAGTGAGGACTAGAATTGTGGAGACTCTCCTTGTGTCTATTATTCCATCTCTGACCAAGGAGTTTACTGCCACACCCGTTGGTAACCCTTTAGGGTTTTGCTGTTGCCCTTAGCAACAGCATTTCGGGTTCTCTACGTATTAAATCACAACATCTCGCTTCTTTCCATCTGAGCATTCCTAATACTAGGGAGACACCCATTTTCTTAGCCTTTGGGCTTCTCTGTTCACTTTGTGTTTATTTTGTTACCCTATCACCTTCTGTGTATGTAATGTCATATTCCCCAGTCTGTCTGTGAGTTCATTTGTTTTGCATTCCTCTCCGTTCAGACACCAGTACATTCCTGCTGGTACTGGTGTGCATAACAGTTTCTTTTAGACTTATAGCACAATGATGTGTTTGCCATGTTATATGATCAATTGCAATAATGGCCATGGACACCAGTTGGTGCACTGATGTGATGCAGTCTACTTTAGGACTGAGCAGAACTTCTTTTCATTACATTTGACAGGCCTGGCCAACCCGTGGCTCTCCAGCTGTTGTAAAACTATACACCCCAGCATGCTCTGCTACAGTTTTAGCAGTTCTTAATAGCAAAAGTATAGAAAGGCATGCTGGGTCTTGTAGTTTGACAACAGCTGGAAAGCCACTAGTTGGCCAGGCCTGGCATATGATGTGCACGTGCAGTAAATGACACTGGGGGTATATTGACTAATGTCCAATTTTGGTTTTAATTTTATGTTCGATTTAAATCACTAAAATGTAATCAAATCAATCTTCTTTTCCACTCATCAAATCTCACATTTCTAAATATTTGATTTTGCATTTTATTTCCAAATTGAATTTGATATTGTTCTTTTTTGACAAGTAATTATGTGTTCTGTTTAGGATATCAATTTCAAAATCACCTACTGTATAAAATCACCTATGAAATTGAATGCAACATTGAATACAAAATCTAAAAAAAACTTCCTAATTTATTCCTACTGGTCCAATAAGACCAATGGGAATAACGTGCACAAAGCTGATGTAGTTTCTCTTATTCTGCTTAACATACAGTACATCTACTATTCTGGGGCAGTTGCACATGTACAGGACCTGTTCTGTGCATGAGCAGAACAGGTGCTGCGTTGTTGCACACAGTACCCCCTAAGCCACAGCCTGTTACCATTTGATTTATTTTCAAATTGATAAAAACCTTTAAAATCATGTAATTTGGACTTGTCACATAGAGCCTTTAGATTCATTGACAGACGTTATGGCAATTGCAGCTGTAATTGTGCATGTTGAGGATGTTCAAAATTATTTGAAAAAAACAGCAGTCCTGAAAAGTATAGAGGTGCCCAGTGGATCAATCACAAAGGCACAGCAACTGCATACACATTCTGAGTGCACGTGCACATCGTTTAGTATTCAGCAGCTCAGTTAAGTTAATGGCAACACAGCAGGCATCTTGAACAGAGATGCCAAATGTACGCTGCTTGAGTACGCACACCCAGCGACATGTCTCAAAAATTACCAATTTGTGACGTTTTTTGCCACCACTCCCCCCTACAACGGCCTACAAATGGTGCCTGACTGTCAATTAGGATGGGTCGATCAAAACTTTTTTTGGATTATTGAATTCTAATAGCATGGAACTGTTGCCTTGTTGGGCCGCCTTGTTGGGCCAATTTAATGTGTACAAAATTTCAGCTTCATTAATTAATAATTTCTGTCAGAAGCAGAGTACTGAATTTTGGAAATCTTCATAAAAAACTGCAATGTTTTATGAGATACTTGTTTTTGTAATTTCTGTCTTCAGGTGGGTTATTTGCAAAACCACTCTCCGCTGATTTTCTGGTGCTAGTAAAGTTTGATTTACAAAATAAGTAAACCATGTGCACAGCTATTCGCCCACTTTTTGATATAACAAAGTGGCCCAAAAACCCACCACACAGAGGTGGTTGCACATTGAGTTCAATTTGTTTTTTTTATTATTGTTGTTTTTCATTTTCTTTTTACACATTTTATATTAGAAAAAATTAACCATAGCTCTACTTACCATACCATCTAGCACTAACGGACACTCTTACAGGGGATACTGGCTCTTGTTGTCAAACTTTGGGACTGTTTGTCAGGATTACAATAAGCAATAAATGAAGCCATCCCTTGCATCACTGCCACAGGCTTGAGTGGATGTTTCTCTAATGAGCTTGACTAAACTTTCCACTGCAACAGTGTGACAGAGTTTCCATACTCATGGTTACCTGACAACTTTTCTTTCAGCTTCTTGTTCAGTATGTTGTTCAGAACTAGTGGAGTCAAAGTTTGAAAGGAGGACCAATTGATCATTCTGTGGTATTCATCAGCACATAAATTGATTTTTGGCAGAACACAGCTTGGTACCTTGCCACATCCACTATTCCCAACGGCCATCCCTTGAGCTTTTGAGTTAATGCTTCTGAATGAACTTCAAGCCTCTAGTCTGTCATCACGTCTAAAAGCTATTTTTTTGGGAGAGTGAAGAAAGCATTTCAGGCAATCGAAGTGTCAACAAAACATGAGTTTGTCTGACATAGGTACCAAGGGGGTCATTCCAAGTTGATCGCGTATAGCAAATTTTTGCTGCTCATGCGATCAACTTGACGCCGCCTATGGGTGAGTGTATTTTAGCATAGCAGGGCTGCGGTCACTTGTGCAGCCCTGCTAAAAATGAAATCTGAGTTTGGCCGGCATCCCGCATGGCCACCAAACTCGGGCGTCATTACATCCGGCCTCATATCTTTGGCAGTGAAGTGCTGCTTTCTTCAAATTAACTTACTTTTGAGTCATGGAAGAGTTTCCCTTAAGACTTAATGATGGTGAGTACGACTGGTCACTATAGTGAACGAGACAGAAGGAATAGATGCTTTTTCATAAATACTAATCACTTTATTTGCTACTTTGTCAGCAATCACTGAAAATTGTGGTTCCTTATTTCAAAAGATTTAATGTAATTTCAGCTTCCCACTTATGAGGATGTTCTTAGATGTTGTTTCCATGAAAGATGAAGTCTGGGTATTAGGGGCCTAATTCAGACCTGACCGTAGCAGTAAATGTGTTAGCAGATGTGCAAAACCATGGCCCTCATTCCGAGTTGTTCACTCGTTCTTTTTCATTGCATTGCAGCGATTTTCCGCAAACTGCGCATGCGCAATGTTCGCACTGCGACTGTGCCAAGTAAATTTGCTAAGAAGTTTGGTATTTTACTCACGGCATTACAAGGTTTTTTCTTCGTTCTGGTGATCGTTGTGTGACTGACAGGAAGTGGGTGTTTCTGGGCGGAAACTGGCCGTTTTCTGGGAGTGTGTGAAAAAACGCTGCCGTTTCTGGGAAAAACGCAGGAGTGGCTGGAGAAACGGGGGAGTGTCTGAGCGAACGCTGGGTGTGTTTGTGACGTCAAACCAGGAACGAAACTGACTGAACTGATCGCAGTGGCAGAGTGTCGAGCTACTCAGAAACTGCTTAGAAATTTCTATTCGCAATTTTGATAATCTTTTGTTCGCGATTTTGCTAAGCTAAGATTCACTCCCAGTAGGCGGCGGCTTAGCGTGTGCAATGCTGCTAAAAGCAGCTTGCGAGCGAACAACTCGGAATGAGGGCCCATGTGCACTGCAGGGATGGCAGATATAACATGTGCAGAGAGAGTTCAATTTTGGTGGGGTGTGTTCAAACTGAAATCTAAATTGCAGTGTAAAAATAAAGCAGTCAGTATTTGCCCTGCACAGAAACAATATACTGTAACCCACACAAATCTAACTTGATTGCTATTGCCACAGAATCATTGAAGCATGAATCCGCAATAGAGAATGACAAGTGGCAGTCACAAGTGGCAAACACAAATTGCAAGTGCAGTTCCAAATACGTCTCTAGCCTGGCATGTAGTGCTGCGGCATTTCATTCTCTTTATAGCCACCATGGGGTCAATTGCCTGGTGGGTGGGAGTGACTGACAGTAGTCAGATGTGCAGGTCCCAACATGTCTCTAGCCCACCCAGAATTACAGCAGTGGAACAGTAATTGCAATTTTTGTGTTTTTTATGAAAAATTAAAAAATTCAGGCCTCTGCTTCACTAACTGATCAAGCTGAAATTTTGTACACTTTTTATTGCCCCAAAGAGGCACCTTTTCCATGCTATTATATTTTGATTCTTGACAAAAAAATATTTTTTACCCACTGCTAATAGACTTTGGCGCATACGCTTCATTGCAAAAACATCAGCATATCATTTGTCATCTCTACGTGATCTGGTCGGGATCCCTGCAGTTGCAATACCGATGCCGGATTCTGACACTGCTCAAAATGTCAGTGCCACCATCGCAAATGAGGTCACAAACCCGGTGCTGACATCCCGACAGCCAGGATCCCGAAAAAGTGACTGCTGGAGCGCCGTACAGGTAAACCGTGGTGGTGGCAGGGGGTGTTTGGGTTAGGGGTAGGCTGTGGAAAAGAGGGGGTTAAGTTTAGGATGCAGGGAGGCAGGTTTGGATGTGGTTTTAGATTTGATTTTATATTCAAATTTGTCTTTAGTAAATCTTCAAAATGCAAAATCGAATGCATCAAAAGAATTGCATAGCAGCAAGGAAGCTGCTGTACAATTCTGAGTCATTATAACTTAAATGCAATAGGCGGCATCTGTAGGAGAGAGATACATCCTGTTAACATTTCCAAGATCTGAGTGCTGCATCTCAGGATGCAGCCTAGGATCATCATTGCAACCATCTGTCACGATTCACTGTGGTTTCAGGCAACAGTCAGCCAGCGTAAGCTGAAGCTTATGCAGTCTGGCTGTAGGATCCAGACACCTGGGTCCAGGAAGTCTGCTTCTGATGATGCAGACCCTGGACCTGTCATGTCCCTGCTCTGCCCCATAAACACCACAGCAAGTTAGTCATGCTGTGGTTGACAGAGGGCTGCACATGCGCAGAGCCCCAAAATTGCATCTGTATACAAACCATCTGGCATGCATATAAATATAATTAGGCCCACAGTACTCCAATTATACAATGTTCAATTTTATAATATGAGCTGTAACATACATACATTACCGTAAACAAATACACTGGAAGCTGTTCAAATCAATCTGGCAGTAGTTTTCAGGTGCATGAAAGGAAGGGGTCCTACAAACAAAAAACAGAAAGGGGGTTGACCCACCAGGTGTCCCCCAGCACACTAAACAATACCTGCAACAATACTTGAAAATTAATACTGCATGATTACTCTGGGCCATGTAATTGTCTATTCTAAGGCCTTATGATAAAGGCACATGCAAAAATACAACCAATTTGAGAGCTAGCTTAAACAGTAGCCACCCCTGGGATCTCCAAATAGCACTACATGATCCAGCATGCCCTCCAATGACCACCAAAAGAATTTGGGTACCTCCTATTTTATATATATATATATATATATATATATATATATATACAGGTTGAGTCCCCCTTATCCAAAATGCTCGGGACCAGGGGTATTTTGGATATGGGATTTTTCCGTATTTTGGAATAATTGCATACCATAATGAGATATCATGGTGATGGGACCTAAATCTAAGCACAGAATGCATTTACGTTTCATATACACCTTATACATACAGCCTGAAGGTCATTTTAGCCAATATTTTTTATAACTTTGTACATTAAACAAAGTGTGTGTACATTCACACAATTCATTTGTTTCATATACACCTTATACATACAGCCTGAAGGTCATTTAATACAATATTTTTAATAACTTTGTGTATTAAACAAAGTTTGTGTACATTGAGCCATCAGAAAACAAAGGTTTCACTATCTCACTCTCACTCAAAAAAGTCCGTATTTCGGAATATTCCGTATTTCGGAATATTTGGATATGGGATACTCAACCTGTATATATATATATATATATATATATATATATATATATATATATATTGTAATTGTGTTAGCCCATTATTCCAGTCTTCAGTTTGACATGGCGGTGACATGGAACATTTTAGTCGCTGCAGAATCAGTCTTCCTCAGGACATACAGTAATAAAATGCTGCATACACCAGTCTGACCTGGATACACACTGTATATACAATGATGAGAATGGAGGTCTGTAGCTGCATGACTATACTGAAATTCATAGCCACATTGACATTTTTTTAATGGATGTGCATAATTATTATTATTATATACTGTTGTGCTTGATGTGCTATATCCCTCCCTACTCTGTTGATTGTGGGTATTCTCTTGATTGTTGGTCTTCTGATAATGTTAGCCTTTGCAGATCCACTTCATCCTAATGGAGGGAGATCCAGATTGTGAAGAGGGATCTATTAACATGCTTCAACTTTTATAGCCAAATCTACGTTCATGAACGTGTACTTAAACTGCCTGTCACTACTAATTGGTGAAAGTGGCATTGGTGGTAATTCCAAGTTGATCGCAGCAGGAATTTATTTAGCAGTTGGGCAAAACCATGTGCACTGTAGGTGGGGCAGATATAACATTTGCAGATAGAGTTAGATTTGAGTGGGTTATTTTGTTTCTGTGCAGGGTGAATACTGGCTGCTTTATTTTTTCACTGCAACTTAGATTGCAGATTGAACACACCCCACCCAAATTTAACTCTCTCTGCACATGTTATATCTGCCTCCCCTGCAGTGCACATGGATTTGCCCAATTGCTAAAAAAATTCCTGCTGCGATCAACTTGGAATTACCCCCGATGTTAGGGATCACAAGAGAGCTGCTTTTTGGAGCAATTGCCCTGGAATCAAATGCGAATACTGAGCATTTGTATTCGCTGCCACAGCTTGTTGTGAGTTGGTAATTTAATTTACAGTGTACTTCAGTTCTTAATAAAGGTCAATAACTTTCAAATAAATATATATACTGTAGAACATGAAACCAACTGTACAGTAATCATTGTCTAAGTTGTGATGAAACTTCACCTGTAGAACATAATTTTATTTTGTATTTAATTCCCAGAAAAATCACACTGAAAAGACTGAAGACATTTGCAACACTTTTGAGCACAGAGTTCACAGCATGGTACATCGTATTGGTGTCCCACGTGTTTTATCATCAGAAGTAAAAAAAAAGCAGGTGAGTTTAATAGCCAAAATAATAACCAACTCTGATACATGCATCTAGCATATGCATCTTTCATAAACTGTGCATACTGTAAGTCAAGCTGAACAGAAGTAAAAATTTAGTAAAAATCGATTTAGGTACATAAGGATCTATGCACATTATCAGTTTCCGAAATCCACCACATTAATGCTGCACATACTCCATTACAATTATTTACAGCCACTAAACTGGCTTTTCTTCTCTCAGATTTGTATTACCTCAAACCCTATTTGATCCTTATTTCTTTGGACGGATATGCTTATGTCCATTCCAAGCATGTCTAAATTGCTCTACTGTAATCATCTCTAACACATGTAATAGGAAGCTATTCCAATTGTCCCCTACCCTTTCTGTAATATTTCCTCAAATTTCCCCTGAACAACCTCCCTCCAGTTTCAGTGAATGTCCTTGTATTATAATTAGAGATGTGCACCGGACATTTTTCTGGTTTTATGTTTTGCTTTTGGATTCGGTTCCACGGCCGCGTTTTGGATTCATACACGTTTTGGCAAAACCTCCCTGAAATTTTTTTGTCGGATTTGGGTGTTTTTTTTTCCAAAAACAGCTTAAATCATAGAATTTGGGGCTCATTTTGATCCCATAGTATTATTAACCTCAATAACCATAATTTCCACTCATTTCCATTCTATTCTGAACATCTTACACCTCACAATATTATTTTTAGTCCTAAAATTTGTACCAAGGTCGCTGGATGACTAAGCTAAGGGACACAAGTGGCTGGCACAAACACCTGGCCCATCTAGGAGTGGCACTGCAGTGTCAGACAGGATGGCACTTAAAAAAAATTGGCCCCAAACAGCACATGATGCAAAGATAAATTAAAGAAAAAAGAGGTGCAAGATGGAATTGTCCTTGGGCCCTCCCACCCACCCTTATGTTGTCTAAACAGGACATGCACACTTTAACAAACCCATCATTTCAGCAACAGGGTCTGCCACACGACTGTGACTGAAATGACTGGTTGGTTTGGGCCCCCACCAAAAAAGAAGCAATCAATCTCTCCTTGCACAAACTGGCTCTACAGAGGCAAGATGTCCACCTCCTCATCGTCCGATTCCTCACCCCTTTCACTGTGTACATCCCCCTCCTCACAGATTATTAATTCGTCCCCACTGCAATCCACCATCTCAGATCCCTGTGTACTTTCTGGAGGCAATTGCAGGTGAATGTCAGTAGTATAGTAAACCGCTTTCTGTCAAACTCCTTTTTGACAGGTGCCACGCCTACTCTCCACCCTAACCCCGCCCATATCCACCCTAACCCCACCCATATCTGTCCTTACCCCGCCCCTAACCAAGCCTCCTGATACGCCCACTTTTCATTCACTTTTGATGGTGTATCATAAAAATAAGCCTACAAAATCAGTTATAAGCGCTTTTTATACACAGTGTATTATCACTGATGATGCAACTATGTATATTATTCCCAGTTGAATTATAAAATAAGTATTAACTCTGAATATTAATAATATTATATGAAGAAATCATTGTGTGTCTTTATGTATTTTTTTCTTCATATATTCACTGTGGTTCTGGGATCCTCTTACACGCTGAAAGTCCGGAGGGGGGATGATGAGTGGCCTGTTGTTTAAGATAAATGCTAATAATGAGGGCTACCAGCACCCAACATCACTTGTGTAACTAGATAAGAAACTGCTAACTTTTTAAAAAAAAAGCATATTACAAATACTCAGCAAAACACAGTACACATTTTTTTTTTTGATCAGAGTGCTGATGCTAATAATAATAATACAATGTTTTACACGTCTATTTGTAATATGCTGGTGCTTCATCTTTTTTACTTTGCCCTTGATATTTTAGGAACAATAGTATATATTGTATATGAATCAATGTTTTGGCTCATAGTGTTAGGCGCCGCGGTCCGGGTTCTCTTCGCGGCCCGGCGCCTAGCAACTAGGGACGCCGAGCGTGCTGAGCCGCCGGGTCCCTAGCGACGCTAGGACGCCGTGCGCGCTGAGCCGCCGGCTCCCTAGCAACGCTAGGACGCCGGGCGTGCCGAGCCGCCAGGACCCTAGCAACGGGGACGCCACAGGCGGACCATGTTCCCCGTTGCAGGGTCGATCAAGTTAATTAAGACACATGTTTTTCTGGTCGTGCAGCAAGGCAGCTGCACGACATTTATGTTAATCAGGCTCTGAAACCCTGATTGGAGGATTCAAGGTTTTAAGCCTTCCCAGTGCCTCACACAGACGCCGGTTATAGCTTCCAGTTTGTCATCTCATCCCAAGGAGTCTTCTGGTCCTCATTTACCCGCAACAGTCGCTAGAGGATCTCGTGTGGTTTTCGTGAGTGGCGGCTCTGCCGCGTGCTGCGGCCTATGCCGCTTTATTTTGTATCCTGTTTTGGAGCATTTGCAGAGGTTTCCGCTTCCACAGTCCTCTACGGAACTCGGCGGTGCCGGGTAGGAGAGTGGACAAGTGAGTATTTTGGTTGTCCTTTTCCCTGGCGGTTTTCTGCACATACTCTAGTTTTAGGTTAGTTTGTAGCCCCTGGCTTTGTTGTTTAGTTAGAGGGCCCCTTGTTATCACCCTGTCTCAGATTTCTCTTTGTCTCCCATTAAGACCTGAGGGGGCATCGGAGTTGGGCAGACATAATCCGCCCTTCAAATGCGGCTGCCATGGGCTCAAGCAACCATAGTCTCGCAAGAGAATTCTGACAGCACAGGCGAGACAACGGAGATAGGGCACCAGGGCTATTCCCGTTCCCACTCTCATTCTCAGCATTACGTTCCAGTACTCAGGTCCTTGCTTTAAGATCTCCCCAGACCAGAGTATTGGAATCATAACATTATAACCGGCCCACAAAACTTAAAATTAAAGGGGGTTTAATTTTTACTCATTCTGTTTTTGTGTGAGTTTATCGGCCTCATGAATCCGACAGGTTTAGGACCAAATCCCGATCAGCTCTTAGTCAACCAGATGCAAGAACTTACTCAGATGGTTCAGGATCTTTCTCTTCGGGTGAGATCGCAGGAAGATCTTTAGCGAGCCTCCCCGAGGGTAGTCCCAGAACCAAAGATGCATTTACCCGACCGTTTTTCCGGTGACAGAAAGGATTTTTTTTCATTTTAAAGAAGGTTGTAAGCTATATTTTCGTTTTAGACCTGCATCCTCTGGTACTGAATCCCAGCGTGTGGGGATTATTATTTCATTACTCCAGGGGGATCCTCAGACCCGGGCGTTTGGTTTAAAAGCTGAGGATCCTGCGTTGCTATCTGTAGACGCCTTTTTTAAGTCATTAGGGCTCTTGTATGATGACCCAGGTAGAGAGGCGTCAGCTGAGAGTCATCTGTGCACTCTCAAACGAGGTAGAAATCCAGCAGAGGTTTATTTTACTGAGTTTCGCCGTTGGTCGAACGACTGTGGCTGGAATGACCCGGCCCTGCGCAGTTAGTTTTGCCTCGGTTTATCTGATTTCATTAAAGACAGTCTCCTCCAGTACCCCGCTCCTGAGACTCTCGATAAACTCATAGAGCTTGCTATAAAAATTGATCGTCGTCTCCGAGAGCGAAGGGCTGAAAGAGGAACAACTGTAAGGCCTAGTCCTTGTGTTTATACCTTCCCAGAGGACGTTAAGGAGCCCATGCAGATGGGTCTCTCCCGGTTGTCTCCTGAGGAAAGAATCAGAAGACAAAATTCCGGTCTTTGTTTATACTGTGGTGGTAAGGGACATTTTGCTCGTAACTGCCCAAACAAATCAGGAAACGCTTTGACCAGGTGAATTGTGAGGGGGTTCACTTAGGTCTGCAGCTTATCTCCTCAAACAACTCTCTATTAGTCCCTGTTAAGGTTTCCTTTGGCAGCCTCAGTTCATTGGTGTCGGCCTTTGTCGACAGTGGAGCTGCAGGAAACTTTATAGATTTAACTTGGGCTAAGGCCTTAGGTATTCCACATTTACCGTTAGATAGATGTATCACCATGCACGTCTTAGATGGGGGTCCGCTTTCCAATGGGGTAATTACTCACCGTACACCTCCAGTAGTACTTACAGTAGGAGCCTTACATTCTGAAGATATAGAATTCTACCTTCCACATTGCCCGGCAGTTCCTGTAGTTTTGGGTCACCCTTGGCTTGCCTTTCATAATCCCACCATTGATTGGCGGTCCAGGGAGATTTCCCAGTGGGGTTCTTTTTGTGCTAAAGAATGTATTTCTTATCCAGTCAGGGTTGCAGCAGTCGTCCCAGAGCTCATTCCTGTGGAATACCAGGATTTTGCCGATGTGTTCTCCAAAAGCAATGCGGACATTCTGCCTCCCCATCAGTCCTATGATTGTGCAATTGAACTAGTTCCAGGTGCCACTTTGCCTAAGGGGAGATTATATGCCTTGTCCGGGCCAGAAACCACGGCCATGCATAATTATATTCAGGAAAGCCTAAAGAAGGGATTTATTAGACCATCAAAATCTCCCTTAAGTGCTGGTTTTTTCTTTGTGGAGAAAAAAGATGGCTCGCTTAGACCATGCATTGATTTTAGGGCACTGAATAAGATCTCTGTTAAAAACACCTATCCTTTGCCGTTAATTTCTGTACTCGATCAGTTACGTTCCGCCGTGATTTTCTCTAAAATTGACCTTAGGGGAGCTTACAACCTCATCCATATTAAATCTGGGGATGAGTGGAAGACGGCTTTCAGCACTCAGTCGGGTCACTATGAATACCTGGTGATGCCGTTCGGCCTGTCAAATGCTCCGGCGGTTTTTCAAAACCTCATTAACGATGTTCTCCGTGACTTCCTTGGGAAATTCGTGGTCGTTTATTTAGATGACATCTTGATATATTCTGAGTCGATGGAACAACATGTTACCCAGGTGCGTCTGGTTCTTCAAAAGTTACGTGAGAATCATTTATTGCCAAGCTGGAGAAGTGTGATTTTCATATCACAGAGGTATCTTTTTAGGGTACATAATTTCTCCCCAGGGATTTTCCATGGAACCGAAGAAGCTCCAGGCCATCCGTAATTGGGCGCAACCCACTAATTTAAAAGCAATTCAGCACTTTTTAGGGTTTGCAAATTATTATAGGCGGTTCATTTATACTTTTTCTGACCTGGTCGCTCCCATAGTAGCTCTGACTAAAAAAGGAATGGATCCCTCCAATTGGTCGCATGAAGCTGAGTTGTCCTTCCGGGCCTTGAAACAAGCCTTTGTCTCGGCTCCTGTCCTCAGACATCCTAATCCGAAACTGCACTTTATTGTGGAGGTTGATGCCTCAGAGGTTGGAGTGGGGGCTATCCTTTCTCAGGAAGATCCGGAGTCTCTGGTGTTACATCCTTGTGGCTTCATGTCCAGGAAATTCTCCTCCGCTGAATCCAACTATGACGTTGGTAATCGGGAGTTACTGGCAGTAAAATGGGCTTTCGAGGAGTGGAGGCATTGGCTGGAGGGAGCTAGACATACTATTTCAGTTTTTACTGACCATAAAAACCGGCAATATATTGAATCAGCTAAACGGCTTAATGCTCAGCAGGCACGTTGGGCATTATTTTTTACTCGTTTCAGGTTTATAATCACCTTCAGGCCTGGTTCCAAGAATACGAAAGCTGATGCCCAGTCACGTAGCTTTCTTCCGGTTCACAATAGCAATCCTGTTGTTACCCCCATAGTTCCATCTTCGGTCATCCAGGCAGGCCTCACACAGGATTTATTTACTCAGTTAAACCAGCTTCAACACCAAGCTCCTAGACTTACTCCTGCTGGTCGTCTTTATGTCCCTGAATTTTTGAGAGGCACTGTTTTAACTGAGTTTCATGACAACAAAGTCTCAGGGCATCCAGGTATCACTAAGACCTTGGAGTTAGTCTCTCGCTCAGTGTGGTGGCCTAGTCTTTCTAAAGATGTTAAGGAATTCGTCCATTCCTGTCAGGTTTGTGCACAGCATAAGGTTCCTCGTTCGTTGCCTATCGGGCAACTCATGCCTTTAACTGTTCCTCTCAGGCCATGGTCTCATATTTCCATGGATTTCGTGGTTGACCTTCCCCTTTCAGCCGGATTCCGAGTCATTTGGGTGGTAGTGGACCGTTTTAGTAAAATGGCTCATTTTATTTCTCTTCCCTGATTGCCCTCTGCTCAAGGGTTGGCAGTTTTGTTCCTCCGCCATGTGTTCAGGCTTCATGGTTTGCCCACTGATATCGTTTCTGATCGGGGTCCACAATTCATCGCACGATTCAAGAAACGTTTTTGTGCCTCATTGCAGATGAAACTGTCTTTAACATCTGGTTACCACCCACAGTCTAACGGGCAAACCGAACGAGTCAACCAGTCATTAAAACAGTATTTACGTTTGTATTCGGCCAAACTCCAGAATGATTGGTCCAAGTTTCTCCCTTTGGCTGAATTTTCTTATAATAACTCTTGTCATTCCTCCACCAAAGAGTCTCCATTCTTTTCAGTTTTTGGTTTTCACCCTAGAGCCAATTTTTTTTCATCATTCTCCAGTCTCCTCGTTGACCTTAACCTCTCATCTCTGAGCAATTTGGAGAAAAGTGCACTTTGCTCTCAGAAAAGCAGCCTTCCAAGAAAATACATTTTCTGATAGGCTCCGACATCCTTGCACTTTTAAGGTGGGAGATAAGGTGTGGTTGTCAACTCGCAACATCAAGCTTCGACAATCCTCGGCTAGACTGGGACCCAAATTTATTGGACCGTTTCTTATCATTAAGAAGGTCAACCCAGTTGCCTTTCGGCTACGTTTACCAAGATCTCTCAGAATTGGAAATACCTTTCACTGTTCCCTGTTGAAACAATATGTTTCGTCCAGTAGATTTCCTCAGAGGACCTCTCAGGGTAGATCTCCAGTGGATGTACAGGGACAACAGGAGTTCTTGGTAGAGAAGGTTCTTGATTCTAAAGTGTCCCGGGGCTGGCATTATTTTTTGGTTCACTGGAAAGGCTATGGTCCGGAGGAAAGGTCTTGGGTCCTGGATAAGGATCTTCATGCCCCTAAACTCAAGAGAACATTTTTTCTGGAATTTCCTCAGAAACCTGGCTTTAGGGGTTCATTGACCCCTCCTCAAGGGGGCGGGGTACTCTTAGGCGCCGCGGTCCGGGTTCTCTTCGCGGCCCGGCGCCTAGCAACTAGGGACGCAGAGCGTGCTGATCCGCCGGGTCCCTAGCGACGCTATTACGCCGTGCGCGCTGAGCCGCCGGCTCCCTAGCAATGCTAGGACGCCGGGCGCGCCGAGCCACCAGGACCCTAGCAACGGGGACGCCACGGACCACGTTCCCCGTTGCAGGGTCGATCAAGTTAATTAAGACACATGTTTTTCTGGTCGTGCAGCAAGGCAGCTGCACGACATTTATGTTAATCAGGCTCTGAAACCCTGATTGGAGGATTCAAGGTTTTAAGCCTTCCCAGTGCCTCACACAGACGCCGGTTATAGCTTCCTGCATGCTGCTTTGGTTTGCTGAACGTCTGTTCCAGTTCTGCTGTGTCCGGTCATTCCAGTCCTCAGAGTTTCTGAATCTTGTTGTTTGTCATCTCATCCCAAGGAGTCTTCTGGTCCTCATTTACCCGCAACAGTCCTAGAGGATCTCGTGTGGTTTTCGTAAGTGGCGGCTCTGCCGCGTGCTGCGGCCTAGGCCGCTTTATTTTGTATTCTGTTTTGGAGCATTTGCGGAGGATTCCGCTTCCACAGTCCTCTCCGGAACTCGGCGGTGCCGGGTAGGAGAGTGGACAAGTGGGTATTTTGGTTGTCCTTTTCCCTGGCGGTTTCCGCACATACTCTAGTTTTAGGTTAGTTTGTAGCCCCTGGCTTTGTTGTTTAGTTAGAGGGCCCCTTGTTATCACCCTGTCTCGGATTTTTCTTTGTCTCCCATTAAGACCTGAGGGGGCATCGGAGTTGGGCAGACGTAATCCGCCCTTCAAACGCGGCTGCCATGGGCTCAAGCAACCATAGTCTCGCAAGAGAATTCTGACAGCACGGGCGAGACAACGGAGATAGGGCGCCAGGGGCTATTCCCGTTCCCACTCTCATTCCCAGCATTACGTTCCAGTACTCAGGTCCTTGCTTTAAGATCTCCCCAGACCAGAGTATTGGAATCATAGCACATAGGACCATTATCATGAGGTATACTGCAAATATGGGCCCTCATTCCGAGTTGATCCCAGAGATTCATCGCAGCGCAAATGTACAAAAACTAAGTAACTGCGCATGCGCAAAAGCGTGAATACGCATGCGCGAACACAACCGTGCGATGCTTGTGCAAAAATACTAAAAAAAAAACCACACGTAACTCGCAAACGAAAACGAGGAGTGGCGGAGGCGAGACTTCGCAATGCTCCGACATGGGCGTGAAAGTGGGCGTACAGTGTGGGAGTATGCAACTCGCAATGGGCGTGTTTTTCGCAATTAAACATTGTCGCTGTTAAAACTAACATAGGAAACCGTAGCAACCTTCACGCAGCAGCCGAGTAGGTCTGCAGTTACTCTGCATTTGCGAAGTACTGTTACAAGTGTGTATGCAGTAATTAGCAGTTAATTGGAGAGCACATTCATCTGTTGGCCAATTACTTGTTAAATACTGCGCAGATGAAAGTTAGCAAACAGCAATTGTCTGAACCCACATTACATGTTTATTCTACTCACATATAAATCTCACACACTGCCAAATAAGGCTGTAATTTGTGTTCAAGTTGGTGTGTAAACTTTTTTTAAAGGGCAGGTTTTAATGTGTGTAAGACTACCAAATACAAACAAGTGAAATTACACAAAATGTTAATTTAAAGCAGCAACATTTTTCCAAAATAAACAGACACCCACATAATGCAGCATACACTTAATTTTGCCCAGAAATGTTAGTTTAATATTTGTTTTTAATATCTGACAATGTTTTAAATGATGTCCTGTTGACCATAGATAAAACAAAAAAGTGTTGTGTCAGTTTAATTAATATGGACATTAAAGTGTGGTGCAAGGCATACCTGTAGTATTTTTGAAGATGCAATTGTTTGTAAAAATTGCAGATTGTTCCCTCGTTCCACAAGTGTCTATATGCTGACCTAATCTTCCTGGAACTAAGATTTACCTAATGCATTACCTTGAATAAACTGCACAACTGTTGTTTTTTTTTTTATTACTGTAGTAATATTTTTGAACATCAAAACAACATGGCTACACGTGAGTCTAACAGGCAGAGATGGACCAAGCAGCAAGCAGATGCCACTGACACAAATGATATAGCAGAACTCAGTACTCGGCAAAATTCAGCTTCTGACAAAATGATAATTTGAAGTAAAAATAAAAGATATTACACACCCTGCCACACAAAAATTTGGACCCAACTGAGAAAGAATTAGGATCCACCACACAAACACAACAATACATAGCACACTAGTAAGAGGAAGATGGCTCTGGTGTTTTAGAAAAAAAGCTCACAGGCTACAATACCTCCAAACATTAATAATACATTTCACTAAGAGGGAGTTATCCATTCTGGCCACACAAGCCAACTCCAAAATAACATAGAGGCAACATGAAAAACATGGGTGCTGCCCATCTGGAGAGACATCACTTTCTTTTTTTTCACCCCGCCTGAGGCTGTTCTTCTTTGCTTGGTCTGCGGAGCAACCTTCGTTGTGCCTGCCCAGTGGGCTGTTCTTCCTGGGCAGGGGCAGGGGAGGGAGCCGATGTGGGTGGCTCTCTGCCACTGTGGGCAAGGGAGACAGCGATGGCCTGGAGCCCTAGCAAGATGTTAGTTGCAAGGCTTTGAAATGAGGAGGCAAGTTGTTCTTGTCCCTGCCTGATCTCTGCCAGACCTTGGCAGAGTTGAGCAACACCTTGCTCAACACTGGTTCGGTGCTCAGTGAGCCGGACAGCTATCTGGCTTACCTCCCGGATGACCCAGTCTTGAAACGCATTTAGGCTCTCACCATACCTAGCTATTTCAAGCAGGATCTCCGGGATAGCAGAGGGTTGGGTGGGGGGCCAGTAGGAACCTGCAGAGGTGGGATTTGTGGGCCCACACGGACAGACCCACTAGGTCCCTCCACCTCAGCCTCAGCCACATAACCTTCCTGTGACTCAAACTGATCACCCCCTTGTGCTGTATTTTGTGTCAAGCAAATAGAAGAATGTGTGGGAAAAGAGTACAATAAAAAATTATTGTTTTAGTAAAAAAAACAGTTTAAATTGCAGACAAATACATGTGTAAACTTACCTGGCAAGTCATGTTCCGTCAGGATCTCAGGCAGGTCCGTGTCCATATTAGACACCCCTTGGCCCTCCTCATAACTGACACAGTCCATCGCCATCTCCTCCAAGTCTGTAAACTCCACAGCGACAGCTGGTCCTCCACCTGTAGCCCTTGAGGCATTCCACTCCGCAGACCTCTTTGCCTTCAGTCGGCCCAACTACATATGTTTGTGGAAATAGGGGCAAAGTAGAGTATTATTTTTTCTAGATAAAAATATATAGGACACATGTTCTGCTTTTGTTTGCTATACATAACATCACATGTAAGTAAATTTTTTAGACAACTTAGCACACAGAATGGACTGCCAAGATGCACTTACCGTCGTCTAACTTCCTGTGATGTTCTGACGACAGAGCCAACTTCATTCACAGAATGTGTGATGTCCCTCCAGATGCGATCTTTCGTAGCAGCACCCATGTTTTTGGGGCCTCTATGTATTTTGGACATGGCCTGCGTGACCAAAACACGCAACTCCCTCTTAGTGAATGCTGGCTGTCTTTTCTTACGTCTGGAGGTAGCCTGTGAGCTTGCTTCCTGTTGCTCATCACCATCTTCCTCGTCACTAGCAGCTTCTGTCTGTTGTGCTTGTGTGGCTAATGATGATTCTTCCTCAGTTTGGCAAGTATGTGTGTGTGGCAGGGTATCCCCACTTAATTGTTGGGGCTCAGAAGCTGACATTTCCCGAGTACTGGGTCCTGCCTCTTCAGAATCCGCAGAGGCGGATTCCATCATCCGTCTCTGGCACTCTATGCGCTTTTTCGCCAATGCCATCTGCTGCTGCATAATGCGGTCCATCTCTGCTGCTAATTCCTCACGAGTAGCCATGTTTGAGATGATGTCTGTACGCCCAGGTGTGTGCCTATTTATACCTACGTGCGGCGCGTTAATTCACACAGGTGTACAGTATGCTAATCTTGCTACTGATTGTACTGCTTATTTAAGGGCCTGGTTTGCACGCTGTGAGTTTTTGGTGATGAATGGAGTTTGTGTTTCTGGCTCGTGTGACAAGGTGCTCTTGGACTTTTCTGAGTGAGTAATTTTAGCATTGTCAAGCATACAGTTTTCCGTTTTTTAGCTTTTAGCATATACACCGTATTGCATAATTTATGCGATGTTCCGTTTGTGAGTATTCGTGCAATCGTCTTGTTGTTAAATGCAAGTATGTTTGTTGGTGCGATGCAGGTGTTTTTCTGTTTTCTCTAACGTCCTAGTGGATGCTGGGAACTCCGTAAGGACCATGGGGAATAGCGGGCTCCGAAGGAGGCTGGGCACTCTAGAAAGATTTAGGACTACCTGGTGTGCACTGGCTCCTCCCACTATGACCCTCCTCCAAGCCTCAGTTAGAATTCGTGCCCGGCCGAGGTTGGATGCACACTAGGGGCTCTCCTGAGCCCTTAGAAAGAAAGTATAGTTTAGGTTTTTTATTTTCAGTGAGACCTGCTGGCAACAGGCTCACTGCAGCGAGGGACTAAGGGGAGAAGAAGCGAACTCGCCTGCTTGCAGCCGGATTGGGCTTCTTAGACTACTGGACACCATTAGCTCCAGAGGGATCGACCGCAGGCCCAGTCCTTGGTGTTCGGTCCCGGAGCCGCGCGGCCGTCCCCCTTACAGAGCCAGAAGCAAGAAGAGGTCCGGAAAAACGGCGGCAGAAGACATCAGTCTTCACCAAGGTAGCGCACAGCACTGCAGCTGTGCGCCATTGCTCCTCATGCATACTTCACACTCCGGTCACTGAGGGTGCAGGGCGCTGGGGGGGGGGCGCCCTGAGTTGCAATAAAAACACCTTGGCTGGCAAAAATACCACAATATATAGCCCTAGAGGCTATATATGTGGTAAATTCCCCTGCCAGAATCCTGAAAAAAGCGGGAGAATAGGCCGCGGAAAAGGGGCGGAGCTATCTCCCTCAGACACACTGGCGCCATTTCTCCTTCACAGATCCGCTGGAAGGAAGCTCCCTGGCTCTCCCCTGCAGTCTACACTTCAGAACAGGCTAAAAACAGAGAGGGGGGGCACTAAATTTGGGCGCAATACATATATAATATAAAAAGCAGCTATAGGGGACATAACTCAGTTAGTCCCTGCATTATATAGCGCTCTGGTGTGCGCTGGCATACTCTCACTCTGTCCCCCCAAAGGGCTTTTGTGGGTCCTGTCCTCATTCGGAGCATTCCTTGTGTGTGTGCGGTGTGTCGGTACGGCTGTGTCGACATGTTTGATGAGGATAATGATGTGGAGGCGGAGCAGATGCCTTTAGAAGGGATGTCACCCCCTGCGGGGCAGACACCTGAGTGGATGGGCTTATGGAAAGTAATGAGTGCACGTATAGACTCCTTATATAAGAAAATCGACGACATGCCAAATGTGGGACAGCCGACTTCTCAGCTCGTGCCTGCCCAGGCGTCGCATGGGTTGTCAGGGGCTCTAAAACGCCCGCTACCTCAAGCAGACCCAGATGTCGTCACTGATACTGACAACAGTGTCGACGACGATGAGTCAAACCTGATGCCCACTAAGGCCATTCACTGTATGATTGAGGCAATGAAAGAGGTGTTAAACATTTCTGATATAACTACTGGTACCACTAAAAAGGGTATTATGTTTGGAGAGAAAAAACTACCCGTAGTTTTTCCCCCATCAGATGAATTAAATGAAGTGTGTGAAGAAGCGTGGGCTTTCCCTGATAAAAGATTGGTAATTCCTAAGAAGGTACTAATGGCGTTCCTTTTCCCGCCAGAGGATAGGTCACGTTGGGAAACACCCCCTAGAGTGGATAAAGCGCTTACACGTTTGTCTAAAAAGGTGGCACTACCGTCTCCGGATACGGCCGCCCTCAAGGAACCTGCTGATAGAAAGCAGGAGGCGATCCTGAAGTCTGTATATACACACACAGGCATTATACTTAGGCCAGCTATTGCGTCAGCTTGGATGTGCAGTGCTGCCGCTGCTTGGTCAGATAAACTGTCAGAAAATATTGACACATTAGACAGAGACACGATCCTGTTAACCATAGACCATATAAAAGACTCAGTCTTATATATGAGAGATGCACAGAGGGAAATCTGCCGACTGGCATCTAAAGTAAGTGCATTGTCCATTTCTGCTAGGAGAGGCTTATGGACTCGCCAGTGGACAGGAGATGCAGATTCTAAAAAGCACATGGAAGTGTTGCCATATAAGGGTGAGGAATTATTTGGGGATGGTCTCTCGGACCTAGTTTCCACAGCAACGTCTGGGAAGTCAGCATTTTTACCCAATGTCCCCTCACAGCCTAAGAAGGCGCCGTTTTATCAGGTTCAGTCCTTTCGGACCCAGAAAAACAGGCATGGAAAAGGCGGGTCTTTTCTGTCCAGAGGCAGAGGTAGGGGAAAAAGGCTGCAACAAACAGCAGGTTCCCAGGAGCAAAAGTCCTCCCCCGCTTCCTCTTCCAAGTCCGCCGCATGACGGTGGGGCTCCACAGGCGGAGCCAGGTACGGTGTGGGGTCGCCTCAAAAATGTCAGCGATCAGTGGGTTCGCTCACAGGTGGATCCCTGGATCCTGCAAATAGTATCTCAGGGGTACAAGCTGGAATTCGAGGCGTCCCCACCCCACCAGTTCCTAAAATCTGCCTTGCCAATTGCTCCCTCAGACAGGGAGGCGGTGCTAACGGCAATTCACAAGCTGTATTCTCAGCAGGTGATAATCAAGGTACCCCTACTTCAACAAGGCCGGGGTTATTATTCCACACTATTTGTGGTACCGAAACCGGACGGTTCGGTGAGACCCACTCTAAATTTGAAATCCTTGAACACATACATAAAGAAATTCAAGTTCAAGATGGAATCGCTCAGGGCGGTTATTGCAAGCCTGGACGAGGGGGATTACATGGTATCCCTGGACATCAAGGATGCTTACTTGCATGTCCCCATTTACCATCCTCACCAGGAGTACCTCAGATTTGTGGTACAGGATTGCCATTACCAATTCCAGACGCTGCCGTTTGGACTGTCCACGGCACCGAGGGTATTTACCAAGGTTATGGCGGAAATGATGATACTCCTTCGAAGAAAGGGAGTTTTAATTATCCCGTACTTGGACGATCTCCTAATAAAAGCGAGGTCCAAGGAAAAGTTGTTGGTGGGAGTAGCACTATCCCAGGAAGTGCTGCACCAGCACGGCTGGATTCTGAATATCCCAAAGTCACAGCTGGTTCCGACGACACGGCTACGGTTCCTGGGTATGATTCTGGATACAGTCCAGAGAAAAGTGTTTCTCCCGGAGGAGAAAGCCAGGGAGTTGTCATCTCTAGTCAGAGACCTCCTGAAACCAAAACAGGTATCAGTGCATCACTGCACGCGGGTCCTGGGAAAGATGGTGGCTTCTTACGAAGCAATTCCCTTCGGCAGGTTCCATGCCAGAATCTTTCAGTGGGACCTGTTGGACCAGTGGTCCGGATCGCATCTTCAGATGCATCGCTTAATAACCCTGTCTCCAAGAACCAGGGTGTCTCTACTGTGGTGGCTGCAGAGTGCTCATCTTCTAGAGGGCCGCAGGTTCGGCATACAGGACTGGGTCCTGGTGACCACGGATGCCAGCCTTCGAGGCTGGGGGGCAGTCACACAGGGAAGAAACTTCCAAGGACTATGGTCGAGTCAGGAGACTTCCCTTCACATAAATATTCTGGAACTAAGGGCCATCTACAATGCCCTAAGTCAAGCAAAATCCCTGCTCCTACACCAGCCGGTGCTGATCCAGTCAGACAACATCACGGCAGTCGCCCATGTAAATCGACAGGGCGGCACAAGAAGCAGGATGGCGATGGCAGAAGCCACAAAAATTCTCCGATGGGCGGAGAATCATATACTAGCACTGTCAGCAGTGTTCATTCCGGGAGTGGACAACTGGGAAGCAGACTTCCTCAGCAGACACGACCTCCACCCGGGGGAGTGGGGACTTCACCCAGAAGTCTTCCAGATGCTGGTAAACCGTTGGGAAAAACCACAGGTGGACATGATGGCGTCCCGTCTCAACAAAAAGTTAAAAAAATATTGCGCCAGGTCAAGGGACCCTCAGGCGATAGCTGTGGACGCTCTAGTAACACCGTGGGTGTACCAGTCGGTTCATGTGTTCCCTCCTCTGCCTCTCATTCCAAAGGTATTGAGAATAATAAGAAAGCGAGGAGTAAACACAATTCTCATGGTTCCGGATTGGCCAAGACGAGCGTGGTACCCGGAACTTCAAGAGATGCTCTCAGAGGACCCGTGGCCTCTACCGCTCAGACAGGACCTGCTACAGCAGGGGCCCTGTCTGTTCCAAGAATTACCGCGGCTGCGTTTGACGGCATGGCGGTTGAACACTGGATCCTAAAGGAAAAGGGTATTCCAGAAGAAGTCATTCCTACGCTTATTAAGGCCAGGAAAGATGTTACGGCAACGCATTATCACCGCATATGGCGAAAATATGTTGCATGGTGCGAGGCCAATAAGGCCCCAACAGAGGAATTTCAACTAGGTCGAATTCTGCATTTCCTGCAAGCAGGAGTGGATATGGGCCTAAAACTAGGCTCCATTAAAGTACAGATCTTGGCTCTGTCGATTTTCTTTCAAAAAGAACTAGCTTCAGTACCTGAAGTTCAGACTTTTGTAAAAGGAGTGCTGCATATTCAGCCCCCGTTTGTGCCTCCAGTGGCACCTTGGGATCTCAACATGATGTTGAGTTTCTTAAAATCACATTGGTTTGAGCCACTAAAAACCGTGGATCTGAAATATCTCACGTGGAAAGTGGTCATGTTATTAGCCTTGGCTTCAGCCAGGCGAGTGTCAGAATTGGCGGCTTTATCATGTAAAAGCCCTTATCTGATTTTCCATATGGATAGGGCAGAGTTGAGGACTCGTTCCCAATTTCTCCCTAAGGTGGTGTCAGCGTTTCACCTGAACCAGCCTATTGTGGTGCCGGCGGCTACTAGTGAATTGGAGGACTCCAAGTTGCTAGACGTTGTCAGGGCCCTGAAAATATATGTTTCCAGGACGGCTGGAGTCAGAAAATCTGACTCGCTGTTTATCCTGTATGCACCCAACAAGTTGGGTGCTCCTGCTTCTAAGCAGTCTATTGCTCGCTGGATTTGTAGTACAATTCAGCTTGCACATTCTGTGGCAGGCATGCCACAGCCAAAATCTGTAAAGGCCCATTCCACAAGGAAGGTGGGCTCATCTTGGGCGGCTGCCCGAGAGGTCTCGGCTTTACAACTTTGCCGAGCAGCTACTTGGTCAGGGGCAAATACGTTTGCAAAATTCTACAAATTTGATACCCTGGCTGAGGAGGACCTGGAGTTCTCTCATTCGGTGCTACAGAGTCATCCGCACTCTCCCGCCCGTTTGGGAGCTTTGGTATAATCCCCATGGTCCTTACGGAGTTCCCAGCATCCACTAGGACGTTAGAGAAAATAAGAATTTACTCACCGGTAATTCTATTTCTCGTAGTCCGTAGTGGATGCTGGGCGCCCATCCCAAGTGCGGATTGTCTGCAATACTTGTACGATAGTTATTGTTAACAAAAGGGTTATTGTTGAGCCATCTGTTGAGAGGCTCAGTTGTTTTCATACTGTCAAACTGGATATTGTATCACGAGTTGTACGGTGTGATTGGTGTGGCTGGTAAGAGTCTTACCCGGGATTCTAAATCCTTCCTTATTATGTCTGCTCGTCCGGGCACGGTGTCCTAACTGAGGCTTGGAGGAGGGTCATAGTGGGAGGAGCCAGTGCACACCAGGTAGTCCTAAATCTTTCTAGAGTGCCCAGCCTCCTTCGGAGCCCGCTATTCCCCATGGTCCTTACGGAGTTCCCAGCATCCACTACGGACTACGAGAAATAGAATTACCGGTGAGTAAATTCTTATTTTTTGTTTGTTTTTATTTTATTTTTCATTTTGTTGTTTTTTTTTTGTTTGGGGCCTAACCTGTACTTTAGTGTTTCTTTTTTGTGGACTAATGTTAAAATGTTGGTCTTACTGTCATTTTGTGTCTCTTGTAGGTGTTATATTTAGGAGAAATTATCCATTTTGTTTTTCTGCCCAAATTTGGCTCTATTTTTGGGACACAGCTGCAGACACTAATCAACTGTGTGATTGTGAGGAGCAGGTAAGTCCCCTAGGCCTGTGTTTGTGTCTTTATGTGCTAATGGGTTCTATGTGGTCTTACTGTCATTTTGTGTCTCTTGTAGGTGTTATATTTAGGGGAAGATATCCATTTTGTTTTTCTGCCCAAATTTGGCTCTATTTTTGGGACACAGCTTCAGACACTAATCAACTGTGTGATTGTGAGGAGCAGGTAAGTCCCCTAGGCCTGTGTTTGTGTCTTTATGTGCTAATGGGTTCTATGTGGTCTTACTGTCATTTTGTGTCTCTTGTAGGTGTTATATTTAGGGGAAGATATCCATTTTGTTTTTCTGCCCAAATTTGGCTCTATTTTTGGGACACAGCTTCAGACACTAATCAACTGTGTGATTGTGAGGAGCAGGTAAGTCCCCTAGGCCTGTGTTTGTGTCTTTATGTGCTAATGGGTTCTATGTGGTCTTACTGTCATTTTGTGTCTCTTGTAGGTGTTATATTTAGGAGAAGATATCCATTTTGTTTTTCTGCCCAAGTTTGGCTCTATTTTTGGGACACAGCTTCAGACACTAATCAACTGTGTGTTTTTGAGGAGCAGGTAAGTCCCCTAGGCCTGTGTGTTGTGGAGTATGTGTGTGGTCAAAGTGTTTTGATTATGTTTGTCATCACTATTTTTACAAAATATAATTTTTATTTCCCGGATTGTTCTGCAAAGTAGTGCTGTTCTTGCCTGTAATAGCTACTAAAGGACTAAATTTTGAGTTGAATATAGTTTAGATTTCTAACATAATTATCATTATTTATCCTTATGTGTTTGATATGTTTTTGATGCTCTTATTATGTGTCTGCTTGGTTGGTAGTCATTTTTTAAATATTTTTGGGTTAAACTATGTTTGTTTATCCCTTTTAATTTGTGTTTTTCCTTTTTTGTCTCAATTTCAAATTGGTCCGTAATTGAATCCAGAAACAATGTCGTATGCTCCTGCAGTAAGTTTACACCCTGATTTTTATTTTAGGATTAAGGTTGTACATTTTAATTTAGCATTTGTCTTATTCTCAATATTATTATCTTTATTTTAAGTTGGTGATGTCGGTCTTTGTGGCTGCAGAAGCCCTCCCACCCCAACCCACGGAAGCACTCCCACCCCAACCGCCAGCCCCCCAACCACAACCGGCTCCTCATCAACCAAGGCAACGGAGGCGTGCTAGGCCACCAATTTTCCGCACCCGTGTCCTACTTTTTGGGATGCCAGATTATGTGGTTGTGCGTAGATACAGGCTGCCAACACATCTAATCCTAGACACTCTCTCCATAATAGAGAGTGATCTGGAGTCTTCAATTCGGTATCCTACAGCAATACCATCATTGACACAATTCCTTGCTGTGTTACATTTTGTGGCCACAGGGTCATTCCAGCATGTGGTTGGAGACCTGGTTGGCATGTCGCAGGGCCAGTTCAGTAAGGTCCTGCGGCGTGTCAGCCAGGCTTTCCTAAAGCGTGTGAAGCAATTTATTGCCATGCCTTTGGATGCTGGTGCCCTAGATGTGGTGAAGCGGCAATTTGAGGAAGGTGGTAGTCGCTTCCCACATGTTATTGGGGTTGTGGATGGCACACATGTAGCTATTGTGCCACCAAGACATAATGAAGAAATTTATAGAAACAGGAAACTGTTTCATTCTCTGAATGTAATGGTTGTTTGTGGGCCATCCCTCCAGATCCTGTCCCTGAATGCTAAGTTCCCTGGGAACTCACATGACGCACATGTTATTAGACAATCAGGGATATGGCAGAGATTAAGATCAAGTCAACGACAAGACATGTGGTTATTGGGTGAGTTATTTTTATTTTTTATTTTTTTATACCTAAATAATAATCTCATTCTAATTTAATGTTCTCATCAAACAGGAGACCGTGGATATCCTTGCACCCCCTGGACATGACTCCTTACCGTAATCCCAGGCCAGGACCACAGACGGCATTTAACTCCGCGCTTACTGCCACTAGACAGCTGGTGGAGCGCACAATTGGTGTGCTTAAAGGTCATTTTCGTGTGCTCCACCGCACTGGTGGCGATATCATGTATTCGCCGGAGATGGCAAGTAAAATAGTGGTCCTGTGCGCTATACTTCATAACATCGCGGTAAGGAGTCGCGTTCAGCTTCCTACCACAGAGGAATTGCCAGATGAGGAGCCAGGGGTTGGGCGGAGATTTGGTGGTGGGAGTGTTTCCCGGAGGGCAAGCCAAGTAAGGGCAAGCATTGTCCAAGAATATTTCAGGTATAGTGTATTTTGTTCTGCTTTTGGAAATTACTAAAAAACACTGTATGCTTATGGTCATTTTGATCACATGTCATTTAGGTTGTTATTGTAAGGTCATTGTGTAATTGTTAGGGTGTGTTTGAATATTTTTTATTTTTTTTTGGTTCATTTTAAATTTAAAATGTTAAGCAAACAATGTTTTTTCTGGGAATATAATAATGTGTAGTTGCTAATTTTCTGTTTTTTTTTTAAATCCTGTTTTCTTTGAAAAAAACACCAACATATGTTACAAAATGTGGTACATTTTGTGACTGTGCAGCTGATTTATCACACCAAATGTGGTGAGTACACTGTGTTTTTAGATAAATTTATACAAAGTGTGTTTGTATTGGGGGTTATGTCAGAATATGTTAAATTTTCTTGCTCTTCCGCAACTGCGTATTTCCGCTCTAGCGAAATAATCACTCTGCTCCTCACAGCATTGCAAACATCAATAAAGTTTATTTCAATGACAGCATAGATTTTACATTAATCTCATGCCAACACAAACTATAAATATATGCCCAAACAAGGAAAACGCCATTGCCATGATGCGTGCTGCACCGTTCACACGGCGGGAACTCCGCCTGCTAGTGGCGGTAATGGACCGACGCGTAGGCCGCGTTGGGCGTTTTATCCCAAATAGGGTTAAACGCGAGGCCTACGCGGAGGTCCGCCGCCTATTACGGAGCCTCCTCCGCAGTCGCAGGACCATCATCCAGCTTGAGAGGCGCTGGAGCGACCTGCGGAGGCGCACGCCAGACCTCCTGGCGGAGCTCCGCCAACAGATCCGGATCCTACGTGTCCGCAGTAAGTAACATTTCGTGCACAGACGGGATTAACGCATAACCTTTGCATACTATCGTTGTGTGAGGGCCAAAATTTGCACAGAGAAAATTTGCATGAGTGTGTGTAGGTAGGTTATGCAGTGATGCATAACTCCCAATATGACCTTTTGCAAGAGGAAACGAAAACTCTGCTTAGGTATTTGTAACTTAATAGTTATTCTCCAGATTTCTATGCACAAGTAATGGAAATCATACATTAAGAGTGAAGTGACGGAGAAGAACATTCTGTCCCTCCTGGCGAGACTCATGTTGGGAGGTATGGTACTGACTGTATGTTGTTGGCCATAATTAATACACAGGCCGAAAAGTATAATAAATTTCCGGATCAGTGTTTTTAAAAAAATTAACAAATGTGGGTCAATTTTGACACTGGGGATGTTGTTTAGATTTAAAAATGAGAATATCGTTTTAAATGGATAGACGGTATTTAATATAGTTGATTTTGAATCTGTTTGTTTGATAAGGCCAACATCACCATGAAATATATTTTAATAACTTAGTCATGTTAACCCTGTTTCTTTAACATGGTACAGAACAGAGTAATAGGAATATGCTGTGATTCATTTTTTCTTGTTTTTTCATACATTTTACATATGTCATTATAGGGCGAGCACAACGGCAAGGTGCTGGTGCTGGTAGTCCACACCAGCAACATTCCCCATCCCCTTCCCGATCACCCTCCCCCTTTCCTGCCCAATCCCCCTCTCCTGCCCAATCCCCCTCTCCTGCCCAATCCCCCTCTCCTGCCACCTCCCCCTCTCCTGCCCAATCCCCCTCTCCTGCCCAATCCCCCTCTCCTGCCACCTCACCCTCTCCAGCCACCTCCCCCTCTCCTGCCCAATCCCCCTCTCCTGCCCAATCACCCTGTCCTGCCCAATCCCCCTCTCCTGCCCAATCCCCCTCTCCTGCCACCTCCCCCTCTCCTGCCCAATCCCCCTCTCCTGCCCAATCCCCCTCTCCTGCCACCTCACCCTCTCCAGCCACCTCCCCCTCTCCTGCCACCTCCCCCTCTCCTGCCCAATCCCCCTCTCCAGCAACCTCCCCCTCTCCTGCCCAATCCCCCTCTCCTGCCACCTCCCCCTCTCCTGTCACCTCACCCTCTCCTGCCCAATCCCCCTCTCCAGCCCAAGCCCACTCTCTTTCCCAATCCCCCTCTCCAGCCCACACCCCCTCTCCAGCCCAAACCCACACTTTTTCCAAATTCCCCTCCCTGCCCCCCTCACCCTCTGTGTCCGTAAAAATAACACCACCACCCTCACCCTATCATTCCTTAACCCACTCTGCAAGTCCCTCCCCCTTACATCCAGTCACACAATGGGACCCTCCTTCCCCCATCCTGCCTCCTTCCACCATCCAGCCTCCATCCCCCATCCAGCCAACCTCACCCCTCCAGCCTCCATCCCCCAGCCAGCACCTAACCCCCATCCAGCCTCCATCCCCCAGCCTGCCAACCTCACCCCTCCAGCCTCTATCCCCCAGCCAGCACCTAGCACCCATCCAGCCTCCATCCCCCAGCCAGCCAACAACGCCTTCAGAATGGGCAGCAGAGGCCCCAGAGCCACTCGAGGGAGGTTGTGAAGTGTCAGAGGATAGTAAGTTCGCACACATTCCTTATTTTTTTATTAAAACAACAAAATGAAAAAATATAAAATGCATTGTTGTACTGTGTATAATCTTTTGTCTAGGTTGAATGCTTGTCTTCTTCATCATGGTATGGATGATGCATTTTCATTTGTGTGCGGGACATTATATGTACAGTGTGTACATCTGGTTGTAAATCACTATGTCGACAGGTTTGCCTGCACAACAACCTTTGTATGTGAAACATTATCTGCAACACATTTAGACCTGAGTGATTTTTTATTATTTTTTTAATTTGTTTGGGTTTTGCAAGTTACACTCACAACATGCTTATTTGCTTTATTAAAAACGAATTGTCCTTAATTTTTTTTGTAAGGCAGGCTTTCAAGGAGTGTTGGCATGCTAGGATATGTTGTCCTCCTGAAGGTGTTGATATGCAGTGTGATGATGCAGGTCAAAACAGCACAAAAAACAAGTCTGCTTCACCACAGATGTGAATGAAGACCAGTATGGGGTTACATGTACTAATTTGTGGTTGTGATTCTCGATAGGATGTTTACCTTTGCAAACAAACAAACACACAGTTACAGTTATTTCCCACCTTCGAGAAGAGAAGTAGAATGTGATTTGTTGCTATGGACAACATCACACCCTCAATAGAACTCCCATCTTAGTAAATGTACATCATGGTGTGGTAGACTTTTACACATTGTAATTTAGCTATGTCAAACATTGCTGAGTATGCTTGTGTGTTGGTATGCTACTGTTTAGTCATTTATACATACATGATGTATATCATTTGATATGAAAGTGTGCTTTGTGGAATTGTGATGTAATAGGAAATGTTTGATTTTAAAAATTAATCATTTTTACTCTGCATTTCAGATGGTGCCATTGGAGATCCCACAAGGCTGGCAGGCATCATTGCCAATTTGAAATTCCAATTGGAGGCCATGTTGGCGGAAGTAAATGATTTGGCCAATTTACTTTAAGTTTAAAAAATAATAAAAAAAACGTTTAAAAAAAATGAAAAACCAAAAAATTGTTACAAAATAAACATTCATTATTTACTGTTATGCGCTTGTGATGTTTTTTAAGCAACAATCTAAAAGCATATTGCAATGCAGAAATTGGTTAGCTAAAATAAAAACAAAAAACAAAAAATTAGGAGTTTAAATCTTATTTATTACATACAAATTAGGTTAGGTAGCTTATTTTATTTTTCAAAAAAGTAAACACATACATTCACACACTACACATACACACCAAATTATGCTATCTACATTTCTGTCAGGTACAGTTTATACATCTCTTGCACTTCTTTAAAAAAAAACATGGTAATGAGCAATTATGCCTACAAACTTTTCTTAAGGTATTCTTAGCAGACTTAATTGGTCATGCACATAATCAATTATTACACTAATTGGATTTATAATTGAGGTACGCTTGCTGAGTTAGAATTGCAAGGTGTTATCTAAATTAGGTTAAAAAAACCATTGCTGTGCGTTTGTTTGCACAAAACTGAGCATAATTAAGAGGAATGCGTAAATATACGATGACATCGTATTTTTGCAATGAGGTTTGTGTGTATGCTTTGGATTCGCAATAATGTGTTGTAATATGGCATACGCCTACCTTGTGTAATACTGCGCACAAAATCGCAAAATTACGTTGGGGGCGGACGATCGCAATTTTACAACATAATCGCAACTTTGCGAATATGTTGTGAGAACGAAAAACTTAGCGATCAACTCGGAATGACCCCCATGGCTTGTTTATAATCATTCTGATGTTGTATAAGTGTATACTATTCCCAATTGATTTATCACTGATGATGCAGCGTTGTATTTTACTACCAATTGATTTATAAAATAAACGTGCTGATTCGATCATGATATAATTTTGCATTTTAAAATGAATTTTAAAATGAGTCAATGCTGGAGGACTTTTTTTTTCCTTCATACATTCACTGTGGTTCTGGGATCCTCTTACACGCTGAAAGACCGGAGGGGGAATTGAAAACCGTGTTAAATGAAAGTCACAAGCGCTTTTGTGGCTTATACAATATTAGTTCATCACATCATATGTACTTTCAAAAAGGGGCATGTTCAGACATGTTTTCTATATGTCTATATATATATATATTAGATATATCAGTTTATCACCTGTGCATATTATTTTCTTACACTGATGATATGTATCATAAAGGTCTGAGTATGTGATAAAATTGTTACTGTTCCCTTGATATTTTAGAATATAATGCATGTCCAGACATGTATAGTAACGAAAAAAAGATTTATACCATTTATGTCATTGCATACATACCACATATTATGGTGTATTACACCATGCATAAAAATGCTTACACCAACAATGTTGTCAGTCTGTGATTAGTCAATCGGTAATAAGATGGTAGGCGTTTACTCTAACTCTACATCCCTAGCACCTGTTACCCGCCTACCTCCTGTTTCCTGCGCTGTTTGTGCTTCTCAAACTGGTTAATGTTGTTACACCTTTACACGCCGGAATAACTGTGAGATTTTGTATGTTACACAAGTTTAATTCATGATTTTTTACAGACATTTAAATTTAAAACATGTTTCAAACGTAGCCGATTATGCCTAGTCATGGATCAGTTTCAATTACTTCTGCAAAATGATGTATGTTGTCTTTAATAAAAGCAGTTGTCTTAACTGACCGATCGATGTATTTTGGCAGGCCATTCATATACATTTCAACAACTTCTTTAATAATGTCATGTTTACATTTAGCACTGTGGCTCACACCTTTAATGGGTTTTAACAAATATAAGGCTTTTACACCCATGTTCTCAACACCTTCCATTATCTTACCCATCAACGCATAAAATTGTATTTCAGCGTATTGGTCTACTTGTTCTGTATTTTGAATTCCACCAGCTATGTCGGGTGATAACCCGTGCACCTGGACTACTACATCGGGCAAAGTATGGCCTTGTGATAAACCGTGTGCCAAGGCACACACGTCGGTTGATGTGCGTGCCCCGGCGCCCGTGGTAAAAATATTGGGTGTTGCTGCTACACAATCAACCACTGTAGTATTACCAGGAATTCCTGCAACAACTATTAACATTTCACCAGAACTACGCTGCTGTTCTTGTGTCATTGTCTCTATTTTGCTGTTACAGCAGATACGTTACTGACGCTTGATACAGTTTGTAACGCAATCCTACTCCGTTGAGGCGCATCAGCTTCGGAATATGACAATTTCTTTTAAGATCAGTAAAATGCTGAATTATAACCTTTGTCGTTCATTCTTGGTCTAGGCGGTCTGCGTTTGTTCGGGTTGATACAGCCGTGATTATCGCCATAACCAATGGCCTTGCATTCTTCTTTAGGCTGTTATGTCCAATTGAGGGCATTGCAAATTGTTCGTTCGTTGTTTCAGTGACTGTTGTACGAATTGATGTTTTCCCAATTATGCTAGGCCTGTGCATTAGTGCATCTGTAACATTGTAACTTGGTATCGTTGAATCATATCGTTACGCTACAGCATCATCTGTAATACATATATTATAGGGGTTTTTTTCTCCACGTCATAGGGAGATCACAAAAGTCTCTTACACTACATGTGTTGTTTTAGATAAGAGCTTAGCTACACAACCACACCGTTGTGCAAAATGAACCCTTAGATGGTGCAACTTAGAGGAAGAATGCTTAAGTCCCAATTTACATTATCCCAATATGGTATATTACTACTCCATACCAATATTCTTTACAAGCCATCATATGGAATGGATCATGTTGTGCACTAACTAACATTTGCAACTGTTAGGATCTCCTGCTCTGTGCTGCCACGTCGCCATGGCAACCGGGAGGCAAGTGTTAGCGAAGTAACCTGAGCGCAGCTGATACTCCGGTCCGGGTTTTTACTGTGTAGTGATTACAGGCTCTGTGCACTGCAGGGAATCCGGCGCTGGTTTTGTGTTCACAGTCTGTGAGGTCTGAGTGGGGCATGGACAGCACCTGCTATATAAACCATCCTCTCAGGCTAGGCAAATGCTGCTGAATCTTTGTTTGTTAGTCAGTTCCAGAGAGTTAGCTAGTACTGTGTGACTTTGTATTAACTTGTTGCTTACTGCGAATAGGCCTTGGGATTCGGTACTTCATTCTGCCAATCCGGACTTAGCAGTAAGACTGGAGTCAGTTGTTTAACCTGCTGGGGTTCTTTTGCTATTCTGTGAACCCAGCAGGTTTGCGGCTGTACTCTCAGACCTGCTTGCTTAATCCTCCCTCACTGTGCAGGGCGTCCAGGTGTCAGTTTAGTGGCAGTAAGCTGAACCTGTGCCCTGCAAGTGGGGGTTAGGATTGTGGATACTCTCCTTGTGTCTATATTTCTATCTCTGACCAAGGAGTTTATTCCCACACCCGTTGGTAACCCTTTGGGGTTTTTTTCTGTTGCTCTTAGCAACATCATTTCGGGTGCTCCACATGTTAAATCACTACATCTCGCTTCATTGTCCGCTCTATTCCATCTGAGCATTTCTGACACTAGGGAGACACCCAGTTCCTGAGCCTTTGTGCTTCTCCGTTCACTTTGTGTTTATTAGTTATTCCATCACCTCCTGTGTATGTTATGTTATACTGTCTGTGAGTTCGTTTGCTTCACATCCCTCTCTGTTCATACACCGGTATACTCCTGTTAGCACTGGTGTGCGTAACATGGTGATTTCCTTGCTACAAGGAGACCCACAGGTCTGGGCATATGGGTTGCAGCCTGACTGTCCGTCGCTTAAAAGTGTTGATGCTTCTTTTACGGCACTGGGCATTTTGTATGAGGACCCTGACAAGATGGCTTCAGCCGAGGCTCAGATTATGGTCCTTAAGCAAGGGAGACGGCCAGCTGAGGTTTATAGTACGGAGTTTCGGAGGTTGGCTCATGATACCCAGTGGAATGACCCAGCCCTGAGAAACCAGTACCAAAGTGACCTTTCTGACCAAATAAAGGACCAACTGGTACAATATCCCTCGCCTGATAGCTTAGATCAGCTCATGCAGTTATCCATCCGGGTGGATAGACGGCTGAGAGAGCGTAGGCTTGAAAGGGAGACCGCAGTTTCCTTTTTTCCCAAGGGAACCTCAGACTCTGAGGAATATTCCGAGGAGCCTATGCAGATTGGGGCTACCCGCCTCTCCTCGCGTGAGAAGACGCGGAGGAGACAGCAGGGTTTGTGTTTGTACTGTGGGAATAAAGGTCATGTTGTAGTATCATGCCCAGAAAAGCCGGAAAACTTCAGGGCCTGAGGGTGATGGGAAATATCCTGTCAGGCCAGAAGTCAGAATTTCCCAAAAATACTTTTCTCATTCCGGTGACTTTGGAGATCCTCGGTCAAACTGTCAAGACTGAGGCCTTTGTTGACAGTGGGGCCGATGGGGTTTTCATGGACTGTCAATTCGCCCTGTAACACTCTGTTCTCTCAGTACCTTTGGCATCATAGATTGAGATCTGTGGGTTAAACGGGGAACCATTGTCCCAGGGTAAAATTACCTCCTGCACCAGCCAAATTCCTTTGTTTATTGGAGCCACACACTCTGAAAAATTGTCTTTCTATGTGACTGTCTGTTCTTTTGCCTCATTGGTTTTGGGGTTACCCTGGTTAAGGGCCCATAACCCTCAATTTGACTGGGTCTCTGGGGAGATTCTTAGTTGGGGTAGTGATTGTTTCAGGAGTCGCTTGAGCCTTCCAGTTAGGCTCTCGCAGCTAAGTTTGCCAGGATTGCCAGGATGTTATGCAGATTTTGCGGATGTGTTCTCCAAAAAAGTTGCGGAGGTACTGCCTCCCCATCGCCCCTATGACTGTGCCATTGATTTGTTGCCGGATGCTAAGCTTCCCAAGAGCAGGTTGTACTCCCTGTCATGTCCTGAGACTCAGGCTATGGCAGAGTACATTCAGGAGAACTTGGCTAAGAGATTTATCAGACCCTCACAGTCCCCAGTTGGGTCGGGGTTCTTCTTCGTGGGTAAAAAGGACAGTTCGTTGCGACCCTGCATTGACTTCAGGGAATTAAACCGTATCACGATTAAAAACTCGTACCCACTGCCTCTCATTTCGGTTTTGTTTGACCAGCTTCGTACTGCCACCATTTTTTCTAAGATTGACCTACGCGGTGCTTACAATCTAATCAGAATAAGAGAGGGGGATGAATGGAAGACTGCATTTAATACCCACTCAGGGCATTATGAATATTTGGTGATGCCTTTTGGGCTCTCTAATGCCCCGGCAGTCTTCCAGGAATTCATGAACGATGTGCTCAGGGAATATTTGGATAGATTCTTAGTTGTTTATCTAGATGACATCCTAATCTTCTCCCATTCCCTGGAGGAACATCGGAAGCATGTACGCTTAGTCCTCCAGAAACTCAGAGACCACCAGCTTGGGGCGAAGCTGGAGAAGTGCGAATTTGAAGTCCAGCAAATCGCATTTCTAGGGTATATTATCTCATCAGAAGGTTTCCAAATGGAGGGTTCTAAGGTACAGGCAGTCCTGGATTGGGTGCAGCCCACTAGTTTAAAGGCGCTTCAGCGTTTTCTGGGCTTTGCAAATTTTTATAGACGGTTTATCGCTGGATTTTCGTCTATAGTGGCCCCCTTGGTGGCACTCACTAAGAAAGGGGCGGATGTTGCTCACTGGTCTTGTGAGGCCAAAGCGGCCTTTGCCCGTCTCAAAAGGGCATTTGTCTCGGCCAAGGTGCTGCGACACCCAGATCCAGAGCGTCCTTTTGTGGTAGAAGTGGATGCCTCTGAGATAGGTATTGGGGCAGTGCTCTCTCAGATGGGGGTGTCTGATAATCGCCTTCATTCCTGTGCTTACTTTTCCCGTAAATTTTCGTCTGCCGAGATGAATTATGATGTGGGTAACCGGGAATTGTTGGCTATAAAGGATGCACTCGGGGAGTGGAGACACTGGCTTGAGGGGGCTAAGTTTGTGGTCTCAATTCTCACCGACCATAAGAATCTGGCATATTTAGAGTCAGCGAAGCGGCTCAATGCCAGGCAGGCACGATGGGCTTTGTTTTTTGCTCGCTTTAATTTTTTGATAACATATCGCCCTCGGTCAAAAAACATCAAGGCTGATGCGCTCTCGCAGAGTTTTGCTCCAGTCCAATAGACCACCGAGGAGCCATTGCCCATTGTGTCCCCATTATGTATTAAAGTGGGCATTACCCAGGACCTCTTGTCATTAGTCCTTAGAGCACAGGAGCAGGCTCCTCCAGACCTTCCGGTAGGTCTCTTGTTTGTGCCTCCTAGGTTAAGACAGCGAGTGTTCCTGGAATTCCATGCCAAAAATTCGACAGGGCATCCGGGTATTGCCAGAACTCGGGAGTTGCTGTCTAGGGTGGTGTGGTGGCCCTCGGTGGCTAGGGATGTGGATCAGTGGGTTCGGGCATGTGACGTTTGTGCCCGAAATAAAACTCCTAGAGGTGTTCCTTTCGGCCCATTACATCCACTCTCTATTCCATCTAAGCCATGGACCCACATTTCCATGGATTTTGTGGTGGACTTGCCCAAATCCTCGGGGATGACAGCCATTTGGGTTGTCGTTGCCAGGTTTTCGAAGATGGCGCATTTCGTTCCACTGGTTGGGTTGCCATCGGCCAGACGCCTGTCTGAGTTATTTATGCAGCATGTTGTGCGCCTCCACAGGTTGCCACTCGATGTGGTCTCTGACAGTGGATCCCAGTTTGTGGCCAAATTCTGGAGGGCATTTTGTTCTGATCTCCAGATTTCTGTGAGCTTGTCGTCAGGCTACCATCCACAGTCTAATGGGCAGACTGAGAGGGTGAACCAGTCCTTGGAGCAGTTCCTCAGGTGTTATGTCTCCAAGTGTCATACTGACTGGGTTGCTCATCTGTCCATGGCGGAGTTTGCCTATAACAACGCAGCTCACTCTGCTACAGGGATCTCTCCCTTTGTGTGTATGGGCATTATCCTAAGGCCAATTCTTTTGACCCCCTGGATTCCACGCCTGGTGGTTCCTCTGTGGTTTCGGCCCTTAGGGGTATTTGGAGGAAAGTGAAGAAAGCCCTTGTGTCTGTGTCATTAGTGACCAAAAGGGTGTTTGATAAGCGGAGAAGACCATGCAGCTTCAAATTAGGAGACTTCGTCTGGTTGTCCACCAAGAATTTGAAGTTGAGACAGCCATCTCATAAGTTAGGCCCCCGGTTCATCGGCCCTTATAAGATCACCAGGGTTATCAATCCGGTGGCATTTCAGTTAGATCTGCCCCGTTCATTGGGTATCAATAAAACATTTCATTGTTCCCTTTTAAAACTGGCGGTTAGTAATCCTTCTTCCAGTGGAAGACCTTCTCCTCTTCTGATATGGGGTCAGAGGGAGTTTGTGGTTGAAAGGGTTCTTGACTCCAAGATGGTCCGGGGCCGGCTGTCATTTTTGGTGCACTGGAAGGGGTATGGCCCGGAGGAGCGGTCGTGGGTGCGCAGTTGTGATCTTCATGCCCCCTCAGACTGATATGCTCTTTCTTCTCGCAGTTCCCTGATAAACCCGGTGATAGGGGTTCTTTGACCCCTCATCAGAGGGGGGGGCACTGTTAGGATCTCCTGCTCTGTGCTGCCACGTTGCCATGGCAACCGGGAGGCAAGTGTTAGCGAAGTAACCTGAGCGCAGCTGATACTCCGGTCCTGGTTTTTACTGTGTAGTGATTACAGGCTCTGTGCATGGCAGGGAATCCAGCGCTGGTTTTGTGCTCACAGTCTGTGAGGTCTGAGTGGGGCGTGGAGAGCATCTGCTATATAAACCATCCTCTCAGGCTAGGCAAATGCTGCTGAATCTTTGTTTGTTAGTCAGTTACAGAGAGTTAGCTCGTACTGTGTGACTTTGTATTTACTTGTTGCTTACTGCGAATAGGCCTTGGGATTCGGTACTTCATTCTGCCAATCCGGACCTAGCAGTAAGACTGGAGTCAGTTGTTTAACCTGCTGGGGTTCATTTGCTATTCTGTGAACCCAGCAGGTTTGCGGCTGTACTCTCAGACCTGCTTGCTTAATCCTCCCTCACTGTGCAGGGCGTCCAGGTGTCAGTTTAGTGGCAGTAAGCTGAACCTGTGCCCTGCAAGTGGGGGTTAGGATTGTGGATACTCTCCTTGTGTCTATATTTCTATCTCTGACCAAGGAGTTTATTCCCACACCCGTTGGTAACCCTTTGGGGTTTTTTTCTGTTGCTCTTAGCAACATCATTTCGGGTGCTCCACATGTTAAATCACTACATCTCGCTTCATTGTCCGCTCTATTCCATCTGAGCATTTCTGACACTAGGGAGACACCCAGTTCCTGAGCCTTTGGGCTTCTCCGTTCACTTTGTGTTTAATAGTTATTCCATCACCTCCTGTGTATGTTATGTTATACTGTCTGTGAGTTTGTTTGCTTCGCATCCCTCTCTGTTCATACACCGGTATACTCCTGTTAGCACTGGTGTGCGTAACAGCAACTTAGAGGAAGAATGATGTATATTATACCCAGAGAGGCACTGGTCACAGAAACTCAATGCAGAGGATTGGCACATTAGGTGTAAAATTAAATATTTGTTTTCTACACAGGGCTGTGGTGTCTGCAGCTCCCAGACAAAGCTGTGGTTTAGCCTCCTGGGATCTTCCATGTTGGTAGACCCATTTGAATTTGCTACCAGTATTAGCATTGGAAGCCCTGAAAAAATACCAATTGTCTTCTAATCCAACCTTTTCAGATTTCATAGGGCATCAGTGGTTTATCTGAATGGGCATAACGGGGGTAATTCTGAGTTGATCGCAGCAGGAATTTAGTTAGCAATTGGGCAAAACCATGTGCACTGCAGTGGAGGCAGATTTAACATGTGCAGAGAGAGTTAGATTTGGGTGGGTTATTTTATTTCTGTGCAGGGTAAATACTGGCTGCTTTATTTTTATACTGCAAATTAGATTGCAGACTGAACACACCCCACCCAAATCTAACTCTCTCTGCACATGTTAAATCTGCCTCCCCTGCAGTGCACATGGTTTTGCCCAATTGCTAACTAAATTCCTGCTGCGATCAACTTGGAATTACCCCCAACATTTGTTCTCCATGTTATACAAGGCATTGGGACTGTATAATGGTAGAATCCTCCCCCTGGTAAAGTTGCTGGGAAAGGGGAAGAGATTAGCAGGGACAAGTTTTGCACCTGGCTCATGAATTCACACTGCCTCATGAAAATGTTATAGTGGATGCTGAAAGTTCCATTTTATCTTTCTAAGGTGTGTAAATGTTTTTTCCTTTTTTTTTTATTTCAGGCATTCAGTTATGCAGGTGGTTTACGTTTATCTTGTCTTTGCTGGGGATTTTGTTGTTGTTTTTATTGCCAAATGCTTTTAATGAAATAGTGCAAACTGTCGGCCTTGTCAGCATGTCATTAAATTATTCTACAACTGTTCTTTCTGAGAAAATAGTTAAACGTATAAAGACAAATAGATCACTTTTTACCACTATTATAATACACATGTCAAGTTAACCTATAAACTCCTGTGACATACACAGTTATGGATGGAGATCCAAAGTGACTTCTTACATCCATAACTATGTATGTTGGTGGCCGTTATATCTACCAGACATCAACCATTACAATGGATAACATGCATATATATTTCACAGGAGTTTATAGGTTAACTTGACATGTGTATTATAATAGTGGTAAAAAGTGATCTATTTGTCTTTATATGTTTAACTATATTCTCAGAAAGAACCGTTGTAGAATAATTTAATGACATGCTGACATGCTGACAAGGCCGACAGATTGCACTATTTCATTAAAAGCATTTGGCAATAAAAACAACAACAAAACCCCCAGAAAAGACGAGATAAACGTAAACCACCTGCATAACTCAACGCCTGAAATAAAAAAAAAGGAAAAAAAAAAACATTTACACACCTTAGAAAGTTAAAATGGAACTTTCAGCAACTACTATAACATTTTCATGAGGCAGTGTGTATTCAGGAGCCAGGTGCAAAGCTTGTCCCTGCTAATCTTTTCCCCTTTCCCAGCAACCTGACCAGGGGGAGGATTCTACCGTTATACAGTCCCAATGCCTTGTATAACAAGGAGAACAAATGTTATGCCCATTCAGATAAACCACTGATGCCGTATGAAATCTGAAAAGGTTGGATTAGAATACAACCCCTATAAACTACATTTCATCCGCTATACCTTTCCAATGGCAGATATATAGGTAAGCCCATGACTGCGACAAATGGTATTTTTTCAGGGCTTCCAATGCTAATACTGGTAGCAAATTCAAATGGGTCTACCAACATGGAAGATCCCAGAAGGCTAAACCACAGCTTTGTGTGGGAGCTGCAGATACCACAGCCCTGTGTTGAAAACAAATATTTCATTTTAAACCTAATGTGCCATTCCTCTGCATTGAGTATCTGTGACCAGTGCCTCTCTGGGTATAATATACATCATTCTTCCTCTAAGTTGCAAATGTTAGTTAGTGCACAACATGATCCATTCCATAAGATGGCTTGTAAAGATAATTGGTATAGAGTAGTAATATACCATATTGGGATAATGTAAATTGGGACTTTATCATTCTTCCTCTAAGTTGCACCATCTAAGGGTTCATTTTGCACAACGGTGTGGTTGTGTAGCTAAGCTCTTATCTAAAACAACACATGTAGTGTAAGAGACTTTTGTGATCTCCCTATGACGTGGAGAAAAAAAAACCTATAATATATGTATTACAGATGATGCTGTAGCGCAATGATATGATTCAACGATACCAAGTTTCAATGTTACAGATGCGCTAATGCACAGGCCTAGCATAATTGGGAAATCATCAATTCGTACAACAGTCGCTGAAACAACGAACGAACAATTTGCAATGCCCTCAATTGGACATAACAGCCTAAAGAAGAATGCAAGGCCATTGGTTATGGGGATACATCACGGCTGTATCAACCCAAACAAACGCAGATCGCATAGACCAAGAATGAACAACAAATGTTATAATTCAGCATTTTACCGATCTTAAAAGAAATTGTCTTATTCCGAAGCTGATGCGCCTCAACGGAGTAGGATTGCGTTACAAACTGTATCAAGCATCTGTAACGTAGCCGCTGTAACAGCAAAATAGAGACAATGACACAAGAACAGCAGCATAGTTCTGGTGAAATGTTAATAGTTGTTGCAGGAATTCCTGGTAATACTACAGCGGTTGATTGTGTAGCAGCAACACCCAATATTTTTACCACGGACGCTGGGGCACGCACATCGACCGACGTGTGTGCCTTGGCACACGGTTTATAACAAGGCCATACTTTGCCCGATGTAGTAGTCCAGGTGCACGGGTTATCACCCGACATAGCTGGTGGAATTCAAAATACAGAACAAGTAGACCAATATGCTGAAATACAATTTTATGCGTTGATGGGTAAGATACGGAAGGTGTTGAGAACATGGGTGTAAATGCCGGATTTTTGTTAAAACCCATTAAAGGTGTGAGCCACAGTGCTAAATGTAAACATGACATTATTAAAGAAGTTGTTGAGATGTATATGAATGGCCTGTCAAAATACATCGATCGGTCAGTTAAGCCAACTGCTTTTATTAAAGCCAACATACATCATTTTGCAGAAGTAATTGAAACCGATCTGTGACTAGGCATAATCGGCTACGTTTGAAACATGTTTTAAATTTAAATGTCTGTAAAAAATCACGAATTAAACTTGTGTAACATACAAAATCTCACAGTTATTCCGCTTTGTAAAGGTGTAACAGGATGTAACAACATTAACCAGTTTAAGAAGCGCAAACAGCGCAGGAAACAGGAGGTAGGCGGGTAACAGCGTGCTAGGGATGTAGAGTTAGAGTAAATGCCTACCATCTTATTACTGATTGACTAATCACAGGCTGACAACATTGTTGGTGTAAGCATTTTTATACACGGTGTAATACACCATACTATGTGGTATGTATGCAATGATATAAATGGTGTAAATCTTTTTTTTGTTAACATACATGTCTGGACATGCCTTATATTCTAAAATATCAAGGGAACAGTAACAATTTTATCACATACTCAGACCTTTATGATACATATCATCAGTGTAAGAATATAATATGCACAGGTGATAAACTGATATATCTAATATATATATATATATATATATATAGACATATAGAAAACATGTCTGAACATGCCCCTTTTTGAAAGTACATATGATGTGATGAACTAATATTCTATAAGCCACAATAATGCTTCTGTATTTCATTTAACACAGTTTTCAATCCCCCCTCCGGTCTTTCAGCGTGTAAGAGGATCCCAGAACCACAGTCAATGTATGAAGGGAAAAAAATACGTCCTCCAGCATTGACTCATTTTAAAATTAATTTTAAAATGCAAAATTATATCATGATCGAATCAGCACGTTTATTTTATAAATCAATTGGTAATAATATACAACACTGCATCATCAGTGATAAATCAATTGGGAATATCACCGGTTCTCAAACTCGGTCCTCAGGACCCCACACAGTGCATGTTTTGCAGGTCTCCTCACAGATCACAAGTGAAACAATTAGCTCCACCTGTGGACCTTTTAAAATGGGTCAGTGAGTAATTAATACACCTGTGCACTTGCTGGGTTACCTGCAAAACATGCACTGTATGGGGTCCTGAGGACCGAGTTTGAGAACCACTGGGGAATATTATACACTTATACAACATCAGAATAATTATAAACAAGCCATATTTGCAGTATACCTCATGATAACGGTCCTATGAGCCAAAACATTGATTCATGTACAATATATACTATTGTTCCTAAAATATCAAGGGCGAAGTAAAAAAGATGAAGCACCAGCATATTACAAATAGATGTGTAAAACATTGTATTATTATTATTAGCATCAGCACTCTGATCAAAAAAAAAATGTGTACTGTGTTTTGCTGAGTATTTGTAATATCCTTTTTTTTTTTTAAAAGTTAGCAGTTTCTTATCTAGTTACACAAGTGATGTTGGGTGCTGGTAGCCCTCATTATTAGCATTTATCTTAAACAACAGGCCACTCATCATCCATCCGGACTTTCAGCGTGTAAGAGGATCCCAGAACCACAGTGAATGTATGAAGAAAAAAATACTTTAAACTTATCCGTATGATTTGGATCCTGATGAGACAAACTCTGTTATATGCGTACCGGATGGTATTTCGCTAGTCAGTTCGCCTAGATAATCACCCAATGGCAGATTCCAATCACCGGGACTGCTGACAAAAATAACAGAGTCTGTATCGTGGTAAAGACATAATTCTTGTAATCCATCCAATAGTTTGTACAGTTCAATTCTAGCATGCGCTGCATGAGTATTATTAATGGCTGTCTAGCGTCCTCTGCAGCCTGCTGTCTTCCTGGTGGCACTTCTAGGTGCTTAATAAAAGTTTATTTTATTTTAAATATAGTACATATATATCCATGTGCATACATATATAGACAGATATATACATCCATACATATAAACACACACATATATGATATACTATATACATGTGTGTGTGTATATATATGTGTACTGTATGTATACATATATATATATATATATATATATATGTATGCATGTTTAATATGCTATGTATATGTGTATATGTATGTGTGTGTATATATATATATACATATACATATAGGTGTATATATATAGATGTATATACGGTATATATATCTATGTGTGTGTGTGTGTGTGTGTGTGTGTGTGTGTAGATATGTATATATATATACACACACATATATATATATATATATATATACATACACACACAGACACACTAGTTTTACGTACCCAGCATACACTGGGTCACCTCAGTCCCCGCCCCCGTGATTGGCTCCACCCAGTTCTGTAAACCCCCCCATGCAAATCCTGCGTTTGCCACTGGCTGTTGTAAACTCAGCTATAAAAATATTACAGCTACTTGATCGGGTGTAATGGTCTTTGGCATACCTCTAATTTAACATAAAATAATCCTCGTTAATAAAATCTAAAGCAGACACCTCATAGTGCGGTAAAAACGCGTATTCAAAAAGTCTGTCGGATCTGTAACTATCTCCGTATTGGGCATGTTTTTACGTTGACCAAATTTACCCCACAACGAATTCAAAAGAAGTTTTGATAGTTGTCTCTTGGAGGGATTGTAATAGATATGATCTGGTCGTTATGACACGCCTTCATTTTTTTGATAGTCATCTATATACGCTTGGCGTTTCTCAGAGTCTGTACACCATTCGGGATAACCGGATGCCTCTTGTTTGTCCCTGAGATGTAATTTAATGTACTCTGAAAACAGTTTGTCAGATTGCTCTTCAAAATGCCACACTTCATAGATTTTATGCACGTTGTATCCTTTGTCAACTGCTAAATTTATTTCTACGGTGCACCATGTGCCGATCAGTGATTGTTCCTCATCACTATGTTCGCACGATTCGGTCTGTCCAGATTCAGCACAAATGCGACATAAAGGAAACATTAGTTTACCGTGCATTTTAACCGGTAGAACTGGAGAGAAAAGATTACGTGGCGGATACACTTTTACTTTAGCTATGCCAAAATACGTTGTGATATCGCCAAAATCTTTATAAATGATCCTGGGATGTTTTACAGGACATGATTTGGTTTTGTTGACAAACGGGTATAGGCTGGTAAAATCATAGTAGTGTATCTGTTCATCCTGCTGTGTTTTGTGATACATCTTTATGGCATTTGTATGACCTCCGTAAAGTGAATCTCGCGGATCCTAGGGTACGGGTAATTCTTTAATCTTCAGAAACTCCTGTAGACGGCGATCGTCCTGTAATATTTTTTCCACTGGCACTCCCAAATGACAGGCACGTGAAAGCCGCAGAGCTTAAGATAGTTAATTCTCACATGCGCCTTGTGTCATAATTGACCGTAGGTCGTTTGAGTCACTTTGTTTGCATAATCGGGATTGTAACAAGCGCTACAACCATGATAAAAGCAACCTTGGAACTCAAACACCGTTTGTACACCATCGATCACTGAATAACCATCCAGGTAGTAGTTTCCAACTTTCTTCTCGCCTCCTTGTAACGCGTGTCTTATGTCTATGCATTCTCTATGGGCTATGTACATTAACCACTGTATGGCCGGTGTTGAGTAATGCTTCTGAGTCTTGTGATAGTTATCGCCCGGGACAAGTGCCAACGTGTTATCCTTCAAAAATCTGTATCGGTACATCGACATGCAGATTGAAGCCAGTGTGGTAAGTTGAAAGGGATCAATCCATCTCTTAACAATGACAGGTTTACTTTTCTTATATACGACCTCCACCTGTTAGGTCATCGATATAACAGCGTCTCGGAACACCTTACAAGCTTTCTTTAATATTATCACATCCTCCTTGCAATAGCATTTAAGCTCATCCTGGAAGTTAAATGGCTTATGTTTGTTTTTCTCATACCACACTTTGAAATCAACCTTTTCCGATTCCATCATATATTGTACGCCGTAATGTTGAATATCCGGCATGGTCCCTACATAATTTTGGTTAGCGTCCGTGTTAAAAAAATGTGGGAAATGACCTTTTGAACCTTCAAATCCCATTGCTTTTGGTGAACGACTGAGTCGCATTGGCAAGAAATTTAAAGAATCGATAAATCGAATATTTAAATCACACACCTTTATGCACAACAGTTTACCGCCTTGTGCCAAAACAGAGGTTTTAAAATTTTCCTTAATCAATTGTTGCATTACAAAGTACACATCATAAAGACCGGCATTATGAGCAATGAAAGTGTATCCCACAAATTTTGGTCTCATGAAAGTTTTTACAAAATCTTCAATACAAGTAGATCCCGGGAATTCCCAGGATTTCTCATCCACCAGCGTTAATGCGTAACAGAAATTGGGTATGTGGCTATGTGCACACCCGTTTCTTGCATGCATTCAAAATAATAAAAAATTTATTTTAAAGTAAGAATCGATGGTTTAATGTTTTGAATGTAACACAAATGATCCACAAAATTGTCAACATTCGCTTTGCAAATGGGGCATTTCATACCCCGACAATTGTGGTCTGTCTCGGTGTACATTCCGCATCGATCACAATAAAAAAATTTAAGGCACTGTATTTTCAGGGCCAATGCTAAAGACCTGTGCGTCTCTAAACATTCTGTTGATCTGCAAAACACTCTATACTGCGTACACCTTAGCGCCGCCTGACCTGTGTCAACGCATTCCTGTCTGAGACATAAATTACAAAAGAAAAGACAGTCGTGCTTATTTCTGTGGTGGTACGCTGTGTGGCAAAATTTACAGAAGTAACTGGAACTCACAAAAGCTTTAATGTCCAAAATACCATAGTAATGATCATTGTGCCATAATATGAATAGAATTTCATCATAACGGCTGTCTGTGTAATAAAAATTCCATCCACCATCACAATAACACAAAATTTGAATTTTTGATTTCAAATGTTTTTCAAAACAAGCAATATCGCTAAAGCTGATAATTTTATCAAGGGACAAATTCAAAGCTTTATGAATCTCGAGAGCTCTCTCATGTATCATGTGGTCTGTAGAGTTATCTTTGTCCAGTAGGTTGCAGAGACTAGCAGCCAGACACAGATTGTTACCGGTTTTATTAAAATCATATAACATGCGTCGACACTTCTCAATTATTAGGCTATGAGGAATCCTCCATAGCCTCCTCCCCGTTAGGGCACCACCTGCACGATTCTTGAAAACAGAGATCACAAATTTCAACTCTGTATCAAATAAAACCTCAGCATTACTTTGCAGCATGTTTGTTATCTGATTCAAAAAACTGATGGCGTCTAATGAATCATGTGGTTTACGATGCGAATAGATGGTGTTGTGTAAACCTCCGCCCTCCAACCTTAGCTGTACGCGATCGGACGGATCAACGTCAGCCAGGAACTCATCGAGCATGGCCTGTATAGCCGTATGAATGGCTCGAACGCCCTCTACAAAAGACTCTGTTCAAATTAACAAACCGGAAGTGATGATGAGTTTCAGACCCGCTGAAATTGGGGTAATTTCGTTCGTATCTGGCTATGGATTCTAAAAAAACAGGTTGTGCCACCTCATTATTACTAGCCGTTTCTGGGACAGCCACCCCGGGTGATACCACGTGTTCAACGCTGACCGTCTGTGATGATCGTCTATCTATGTGTCGTGACGGACTGTTGTCATTCTGTTCATTAAATCTATGTGTACTTTGTCGTGCAGATCTAAGTTGCTTCTGTTTTCTTAAGTTTATTAATGTACTTATGGATCGTTTTACTTTTAAATTCCTGTTTGTATTTTTATGACCCTGTGCTCTACGCTTTGCAATGCTGTTCAAACCACTACCTGTCATAAGTGGTTATTTCGATGTTTTTTTACCAAATGAGTTGTCCTCTAGGAAATCACGTTTCCCTGACTAGAATGCTCCATTCTACTGCAAGTCCCAGATAGCGTTTAATAAGTTTATTAAGCGCTCGCTGGTCCCATTTGCTGCTGTGCATTATTTCTGATAGTTGTGTTAACAGACCTGTAGACACATGGTTTGTGTAAGCTGCCTCTCTCCAAATAGCCCCTATCAACGAATTATATTTTAATTCAGCTGCTTTACTAGCAATCTCTGCCCTTGTGGGTTTGCCTGTAGGATTTTGTCGATTACCACCCATACCTGTTGAACCTACGCCTGATGGACAGTCGTCATTAACATCCATTGTGCTCAGATGCAGCGGCCGTTGTTGTTGTCTATCATCAATACCCGATGGACCAGCAACAACATCGTCCGTCACTGCAGATCGTGACTCAACCACAGATGCTCTAACCTCTTTGTTTGGAACTTCTGAAATATCAACACACTCATGATCATCAACAGCTTCTACGTCGGATATATAAAATTACTGTGCGTCTTGAAGTAAATCATAAACAACATCTGTATTTATAACGGAGTCAACCTGCATATCTGGAATTATAATGGGGTCAACATGTGTGTCTGGAATTATAATGGGGTCAACATGTGTGTCTGGAATTATAATGGGGTCAACCTGTGTATCTGAAATTATAATGGGATCATTCTGAGTGACTGATGTTATTATAACCCTATTTTCTTTTGTATGTCTGATCTTGTACTTTTTTGAGAGCCTATTGACCCTCTTACCTTTTGCAATCTCTGTGTCAACAGTTTTATCACTGACACAGTTAATTTGTAAATCATCGTCATTCTGATCGGGCAACATCTTGAATTTGTTGTTGTTGCAGCTAATTGGCACCTCTTGTATTGCAGTCAATCTCCTTCTTTTAGGCACGGTTTGTCTGTATATTCCAATTTCCTCTTCACACCTCGTTGTTTAGGTTTTTCATTCACCCAACGTCACTCACACGACTTCTTGGATCCATAGTACTGTACACTTGATTCATTATCAACGGCTTAGAACCATCCAGGCGTAAATGTCTGTTCGGTAGCTGTCTGTATTGATTCTCTTTGTCATCGGGACTGTGTGTCATTGTATCGGGTGTGCTTGTATGGTGATCTGCTTCTTCGATCATTTCATCATCCATCAATATATCAATGTTAAATAAATTTTAATCGAATGCTAGAAAACAATTAATTAGTTGCGCAGCTACGATTTACATTTTTGCTCTGTGAAAAAAATTGTGTTTTAAATACGTGTAACAACCGTATAGCATAATTTAATTAACATACTATCGATAGAAAACAAATAGTTAGATGTACAGCTATGATATACATTTTTTTATCTGTGAAAAATTAATGTTTTAAATGATTGTAACAAACCGGACAGCTTCGTTGAAATAACTTACTATCGATAGAAAACTCCGCTGGAGATTCTGACTCCGATGACGGCGTCGGACGCCTTTGCTCACCGCGCATATACTTTTCAAAGTTGGTTTCCACGCATGGTCAGTTCGGACTTTCTGCGAAATACAAATGAGTAATTTAAAATCATTTTATACCATATGCCATGATAAAGACTAAGACGAAAGAACAATTTAAACAAGCTTGATATAGGGATATGTATATCCTTACAAAGAATCAAAAACAGTTGAGTTTACCTAAAGGAAAAAGTTAAATTCTCGAACAAACGTGCACTCACAGCTATTTTGCGATTTCTGTGACTCCGAGTACGTCGGATAAGAATTCTGGATCATTTCAACATCAGAACCAATAGCGCACTCTAACCCATGTGGTTCTCTTCTTCTCAGGCTTTGATCGACAGGACCTGCGTAGATTAATTCTTATTAATTATGCTTGTATAAACATTTTAAAAACAAATTATTCAGCGGCATTTAATATCGTTAATCAATGTATGATCACCTACGTTTTAGTGGTTGATAAAGTTGCGTATCAGTATGCGAAAGATACGTGATCATGTCATCGTCAGATATTCCAAACACATTGCAGTTTGTTAGCTAAATAAATAAATAAATAAATAAATATGTGTATTAATAGAATTAACACACAAATACGACACTGTGATCAAATGAATAGAACATAAACACATACCTCCATCTTAATATATAAGCGGTAACACTGTGAAGTATTCTTAATTCTGTAAGACATAATGTATTTTAAATATATATTAATAACAAACATACAAGAGTTATAATATTATGCAGAATTTATGATTCACAAAAATATTTTATACACGGTAAAACACCAAAAATGTAATTATTCTATTCATTTAAATTAAAATGTTAATTTGATAATACATGTATTGTCAAAATAAACCACTAAATGTCACTCTTTCATACGTAATAGACGTAAATGTTTTTAAAATACAACATGAACAGATGTCATAATTCTGTAATGTATGCACCAACAACATTGTTAGCAGTTAGGTAAAATCAGTTTATACAACTACAGGTTGAGTATCCCATATCCAAATATTCCAAAATACGGAATATTCCGAAATACGGAATTTTTTGAGTGAGACTGAGATAGTGAAACTTTGTTTTCTTGTGGCTCAATGTACACAAACTTTGTTTAATACACAAAATTATTCCAAATATTGTATTAAATGATCTTCAGGCTGTGTGTATAAGGTGTATATGAAACATAAATGAATTGTGTGTATGTACACAAACTTTGTTTAATGCACAAAGTTATTAAACATATTGGCTAAAATTACCTTCAGGCTGTGTGTATAAGGTTTATATGAAACATAAATGCATTCTGTGCTTAGACTTGTGTCCTATCGCCATTATATCTCATTATGGTATGCAATTATTCCAAAATACGGAAAAATCCGATATCCAAAATACCTCTGGTCCCAAGCATTTTGAATATGGGATACTCAACCTGTATTGGCTATTAACTACAAAACAACTTTTAAGAAAAATAATCCACAGATATGTTATTAGTTGCATTAGCGTATCAGATGTTAGAACAATTTAAATAATTATAATATTAAATTACTTACATATTGTCGGTTCAGCAACTTCGGTGTCAGAAATTCGAAGATGATTTGGCATGAACTGATCCTACCTCCTTTACAAAGCTGTAATTCTGCCGACTCACGCAAAACACCACCCTATGGGTGTAACTATAGGAGGAGAATACAAATTAAGTTTTTAAAGATCAACTTATTTATTAATTTGCTGTAATTTTTTAATGTAAACTGTAGTATAATTAATTTCTATAGCATTATCTCACGCAGAAAATAGCGATCATTTGGAATATAAACATTGCATAATGTTGTTTTCTAAAAACAACAGTAGTCATAATACAAATTAAAATTTCAAAGATCTATCTATTAATTAACATTTTATTTTTTAACGTAAACTGTTATATAATTAATATAGCATTATCTCACATAGATAATAATGTTCAATAGTAATTTAATTTATATTACAAAATGTGAATTTAAATAATATGCAGTAAGTAAAAATTACTGCTTGGCTATGAAAAAGTCAAGCGTAGTCATTTATCATTATTAGCAACAGCACATAGACATTATTTTGAATATTACAAACGGTGTATTTATCAAATGCATTCTAATTGTAAAGCACAGCGGATTATGCTGCGCTATATAAGAAACTGTTAATAAATAAATAAAATGTATAATGCATAAGTAAATTGTTCATGTGTACACATATATTTAGACACCAGATGGTGCCACAGTCACATAGAGGTGTCAAAATGTATGTATTCAGTGCTGCGTGACACATATTTCTTAGTAATATGCTTTTTAAAAAACAAAATGCTTGCAAAATCTTATCTATGAATGTAGGTTATACAACACCCCCATCCAAAAATGACTTGTTAGAAACAGTAATTTTAAAATTCAAAATTTGCATTTTCCTATCTATGAACATGAGTGCTGACAGTTATTGTTAGCCTGTCTTATTAGCATAGATCTATCATCAACCCCCTCTCTGAACCTCCAGCATGTTAGAGGAATCCAGAAATGAGGATAATACAATTTAAGTTTTCAAAGATCAACTTATTTATTAATATGCTGTAATTTTTTAACGCATACTGTTATATAATTAATTTATATAGCATTATCACACATAGATAATAACGATCGTTTCGAATATAAACAATGCATATTGCAGTTTTATAAAACAATCGTAGTCATTTATCATCTTGCATATGGAATAGACATAATTTTGAATATTAAAAACGGTGTATTTATCATTTGCATTCAAATTGTAAAGCGCAACAGAATATGCTGCGCTATATAAGAAACTGTTAATAAATAAATAAATAAAATGCTTGCAACATCTTATATATGAACACAGGCTATACAACAACCCACCCAACAATGACTTGTTAGAAATAGTAATTTTAAAATTAAAAATTTGCATTTTCCTATCTATGAACATGAGTGCTGATGGTTACTGGTAGCCTGTCTTATTAGCATAGATCTATCATAAACCCCTCTCTGAACCTCGAGCGTGTTAGAGGAATCCAGAAACACAGTGAATGTATGAAGAAAAAAACACTTTAAATTTTGTTCGCAGACATAGCAGTATACACTTTTATAGATATCACGCTAGAATCCAATAAACAACATTCCTAGCTTGCACGTTTATTTTATAAATCATTTTGAAATAATATACATCGTTGCATCATCAGTAATAATACACACTGTATAAAAAAGCGCTTATAACAGATTTTGTACGCTTATTTCATATAAAACAGCAGCAGAAAGAGATGAAAAGTGGGAGTGTCGGGGGTTTGGTATGGGCGGTGATGGGGTCGGGGTCAAGGCAGATAGTAGGCGGAGAGTAGGTGGAGAGTGGGCGTGAGTTTGATAGAAAGTGGTTCACTATACTACTAATGTCTCCACGGAAAAATTGATTATAATTCATTTTGATGAACATCATATTCTCCACATTTTCTGGAAGTAACCTCGTACGCCAATTGCTGACAAGGTGAGCGGCTGCACTAAACAATCTGTCGGAGTACACACTAAAGGGGAGCAACTTAGGTAAAATAAAGCCAGTTCGTGCGAGGGCATCCAAATTGACTCTTTTTCCTGCCAGTATACGTACGGACTGTCTGACGTGCCTACTTGGATGTGGTCACTCATATAATCCGCCACCATTCTTTCATTGGTGACAGAATCATATTGTCACTGGCCTAGACTGAGGGTGTTGTGAACTCGGGAATTCTTCCGATGGTTGGGAAGAGGAACCACAACTGAGCTGGAAAAGGGAAGGCTTAATATATGATTTCCTCATACAGGACACTGACAGTGGAATTTGATGAAATATTGAAGTGTTTTATTGCTGGGAAAAGCAACTTAAAGTCAAATGCCAAAAAGGGATAAATGAGGGAAATGTCCAGACCCACTGAAGGGTTAATGGGAAATATTAAAGATGCTGGTAACTGAAGAAACTGTGGATGATGTTTTGAAAGTCACTGATAACTTGAAGAACTTGTAAATGATGATAGAAGGCACAGATGGATAAAGAACTTGCGAGCGGTGACAGAGACACTGATGATGTGAAGAACTGAAGAGCAGGGGTTTTAGATGCTGTTGATTTGTAGAACTAGTGAACGGAGACTGAGACACTGATGGTGTGAAGGACTGAAGTGCAGGAGGTTAAGATGCTGTTGGTTTGTAGAACTTGATAATGGAGGCTGAGACGCTGATGGTGAGAAACGGAAGTGCAGGGGTTTAAGACACTGTTGGTTGTAAAACTTGAGAGCGGAGACTGAGACACTGATGGTATGAATAACTGAAGTGCAGGGGTTTAAGACGCTGTTGGTTTGTAGAACTTGAGAATGGAGACTGAGACACTGATGGTGTGAGGAACTGAAGTGCAGGGGTTTAAGACGCTGTTGGTTTGTAGAACTTGAGAACGGAGACTGAGATGCTGATGGTGTGAGGAACTCGGATGACTGGTATGCAGAAAGAGTTACCGGCTGCTGAATACACTGGAGCCGGTGCAGGGAACTGACAGCTGGAAATGCCGGAGACACTGGAGTACAACTGCAGAGATCCTTGCCGGGAACGAGAGCACTGGCATCTACATCAGGGAAAGACGATACTCAGGCACTGAAGCTCTGTCCGACATCTGACTTTGAATCTCCCGCCAGCGTTGGATTGGCGGAGCAGTCTGATGACGTCACCTGCCCCCCGTCCACGTGATGCAGGGTGTCATGGCGGCACCCATGCCCCGGGGAACCACCTGTAGCCGCGCCAACCAGACGACGGAGCCCGTGGCCCACTGAAGGCAGAGTCCGCAACACCAACCAGCAGACATGCAGGGGTAAGCGTGGCGAACGCCGCCTCTGGTGTGTGACGGTACCCCCTCCTCCAGGAGTGGCCCCTGGACACTTTCCAGGCTTAGTTGGATGTCTGGAATGAAACATCCGCACCAGTCGGGGAGCTGTAACTTCAGTAGCTTTGACCCAGCTCCTTTCCTCGGGGCCAAAACCTTTCCATTCCACTAAATACTGTAGATTCTTGTGAAGATAGCGTGAATCAAGAATAGCTTTGATCTCAAAGTCCATACCCTCTTCAGCCTCTGCAGAAATTGGCCTTGGGGACTTGGAATGGAACCGGTTCAAAACAAGAGGACGAAGAAGAGAGACATGGAAGGAATTTGGTATCCGGAGATGGGAAGGCAATCCCAATTTGCAGGCAACCGGATTCAAAACTTGTAACACAGGAAATGGACCAATGAACCTTGGAGCGAACTTCATAGTGGACACCTTTAAACGAAGATTGCGGGTAGAGAGCCAAACCCTGTCACCAACCTTGTATTGAGGAGCTGCCCGTCGCTTCTTGTCCACAAAGAACTTGTATCGACCTGAAACTCTCTTGTGATTGGCATGAACTCGACTCCAGATTTGACTAAAATGTCAGAGAGTAGAGGCTGCAGCAGGAACTTCCTCTGGAGGACAGATGGGTAATTCCAGAACTTGGGGATGAAATCCGTAGTTAATGAAAAATGGAGACTCACCAGTTGAAGAGTGATATAAATGATTATGGGCAAACTCGGCCCAAGGTAACAACTCCACCCAATTATCTTGTGAGGGGGAGAGATAAACATGAAGGAAAGTCTCTAGATCCTGATTAACGCGTTCAGTTTGTCCATTGGTCTGTGGATGGTAAGCAGATGAAAACTTGAGTTTTATTTGTAGGGCCTTGCAGAGGGCTCGCCAGAATCTTGCCGTAAACTGTACCCCACGATCCAAGACTATTTCCAGAGGTAACCCATGCAGGCGGAGGTGTTCCCGAATGAATAACAAAGCCAACTTAGAAGCTGATGGTAAACCGGTCAACGGAACAAAATGTGCCATATTAGAGAATCGGTCGATAATTACCCAGATGGTGTTATGACCCTTAGAGAGAGGTAGTTCAGTAACAAAATCCATAGAGATATGTGTCCAAGGTCTCTTAGGAATGGACAATAGGTGCAACAACCCCGCAGGAGGCAAACAAAGAATTTTGTGCTTGGCAGATTGAGGGCACGAGTTGACATATTCTTGAATGTCCTTCTTCATAGTGTCCCACCAGTAAGATCTGCGTAGAAATTCCCACATCTTCTGAACTCCCGGATGGCCAGAAAACTTGGAAGTGTGAGCCCACTGTAACAATCTTGGTTGAAATTTATTTAGCACTGACATTATTCCAGGAGGAGGAACCAATGCAGTAGGAGCCGCAGAAATAGAGACAGGACTGAGGATCAGCGCCTTTTCAACAGAATTCTCCTCATTCGAAGCCATTAAGGAACGGGACAGGGTATCCGCCTTGGTGTTAAGAGTTCCAGCCCGGTACTTAATGACAAACGAAAATTGGGCAAAGAAGAGCGCCCATCTTGCTTGACGGGGATTCAAGCACTGGGCCGTCTTGAGATACAGTAAATTCTTGTGATCCGTGAAAATCGTAATTAGGTGTTTAGCACCTTCCCAAAGATATCTCCGCGAACTCTGTAGAAAAGCTCCGTGATGAGCGGCAGAGGATACTTATTTTTAATGGTGACCTCATTTAGACCACGATAATCAATAAATGGCCTCAGGCCTCTGTCTTTTTTCTTCACAAAGAAGAAGCCTGCTCCTGCTGGGGACATAGAGGGGCGGATGAAACCCTTCTGCAGATTAGACTTGATATAGTCTGACATGGCTTGAGTCTCAGGTACTGACAAAGGATAGGTACGACCTTGAGGTGGCATTTTCCCCGGAATGAGCTCAATAGGACAGTCCCAGGGTCTATGCGGTGGTAACTTATCGGCCGCCTGTACCGAGAAGACATCTGTAAACCCCCGATAAGCCTCTGGAATAAGCTCTGCGTCCAACTTGGACGATGCACCAAGCAGATAGATAGGAGTGAGACAATTCGAGTGACAGAATGGACTCCAAGAAATTATCTGTGTCAACCCCCAGTCGACATGAGGATTGTGAAGCTTGAGCCAGGGAAGACCACGGACGAGATCGTGAGACATCTCCTGAATAACAAGGAACTCCAGATGTTCTTGGTGCAAAGCTCCCACTTGCAACTTGATTGGCATAGTACGACTTGTAATCAGAGCGTCAGGAATGTGGGTACCATTAATAGCGGTTTTCGTAATAGGTCGTTCGACCGACTGTAACTTCAGACCCAGATTCTGGGCGCAAGAAAGGGAAATAAAATTCCCCACAGCTCCAGAGTCCAACAGTGCCTTAACGGTTTTGACTACAGACTCAGAGAACAGGGATACAGAGAGTAGACAGTCTGCTGCTGGAGAAGATTGAGAAACCATCCCTAGCTTGACTTCTCCAGAATAAGCTAGGACTGCCCGTTTTCCCGGGCGGGATTTGCAAGTCTTGAGGAAATGATCCGCGACTCCACAGTAGAGGCAAAGTCTACCCTCACGCCGACGCTGACGCTCTTCTGGAGACAGCTGAGACCAATTAATCTGCATGGGTTCATCTGGACTGGAATTAACTGTTTGCTTAGAAGGAAGGGATCGGAGTCTCAACCGGTCTGACCGACTACGTTCACCACCTCATTCCTGCATACGAAGATCCACCTTTACACAGAGTGAGATCAACTGTTCCAAGTAATTTGGCAGATCTCTTGTAATCAATTCATCTTTTAAACGTTCTGAGAGCCTGTTCCAAAAAGCAGCCTGAAGGGTATCATTATTCCAGCTCAGTTCAGAAGCAGTAGTTTGAAAGTGAATAACATACTGTCCCACTGTACGAGAACCTTGTCGAATTCGAAGTAAGTCAGCTGAGGCAGCAGTCATCCGACCAGGCTCGTCAAAGATCCTCCGAAATGATGTAATGAAATTGGTATAACTAGAGACTAACGGGTCTGATCGCTCCCACAATGGTGACACCCACTCCAACACTGAACCCTCTAGCAAAGAGATAATGTACGCCACTTTAGACCGATCAGTAGGGAAGTTATGTGAGAGGAGTTCAAAGTGTACCTCCCACTGATTGAGAAATCCACTGCAATTTTTTGGATTCCCGTTATAACGAGGAGGAGTAGGAAGCTGAAGGCGTGACCTGGTTCCAGACAAGGAGGGAACATTGCCAGATACAGCTACTGGAACGGATACTGGAACTGGAGCTGGAACCACTGAAGCCAGCGAAGTCTGGATTTGATCCAACTGGCCAGATAACTCTTGGAGATACTGCATCAACTGATTCTGTGCTGCTTCCTGACTCTGTACTCGGGAAACCAGGTCCTGCATGGTGCTTGCCTCTGGGTTCCAATTCCCCGGGTCCATGTGGCCTGAGTATACTGTCACTGGCCTAGACTGAGGGTGTTGTGAACTCGGGGATTCTTCCGATGGTTGGGAAGAGGAACCACAACTGAGCTGGAAAAGGGAAGGCTTAATATATGATTTCCTCATACAGGACACTGACAGTGGAATTTGATGAAATATTAAAGTGTTTTATTGCAGGGAAAAGCAACTTAAAGTCAAATGCCAAAAAGGGATAAATGAGGGAAATGTCCAGACCCACTGAAGGGTTAATGGGAAATATTAAAGATGCTGGTAACTGAAGAAACTGTGGATGATGTTTTGAAAGTCACTGATAACTTGAAGAACTTGTAAATGATGATAGAAGGCATAGATGGATAAAGAACTTGTGAGCAGTGACCGAGATGCTGATGATGTGAAGAACTGAAGAGCAGGGGTCTTAGACGCTGTTGATTTGTAGAACTAGTGAACGGAGACTGAGACACTGATGGTGTGAGCGACTAAAGTGCAGGAGGTTAAGACGCTGTTGGTTTGTAGAACTTGAGAGCGGAGACTGAGACACTGATGGTGTGAGGAACTGAAGTGCAGGGGTTTAAGACGCTGTTGGTTTGTAGAACTTGAGAACGGAGACTGAGACACTGATGGTGTGAGGAACTCGGATGACTGGTGCGTAGAAAGAGTTACCGGCCGCTGAATACACTGGAGCCGGTGCAGGGAACTGACAGCTGGAAATGCTGGAGACACTGGAGTACAACTGCAAAGATCCTTGCCGGGAACGAGAGCACTGACATCTATGTCAGGGAAAGACGATACTCAGGCACTGAAGCTCTGTCCGGCGTCTGACTTTAAATCTCCCGCTGGCGTTGGATTGGCGGAGCAGTCTGATGACGTCACCTGCCCCCGTCCACGTGATGCCGGGTGTCATGGCGGCACCCATGCCCTGGGGAACCGCCGGTAGCAGCGCCAACCAGACGCCGGAGCCCGTGGCCCACCGAAGGTAGAGGCCGCAACACCGACCAGCAGACACGCAGGGGTAAGCGCGGCGAACGCCACCTCTGGTGTGTGACACATATGCAGTGACAGTAGACGACATGTCAGTAATCGTTGGCAGGTCATTCAGTCTGGACCAGATGTCAGCACTCGCTCCAGACTACCCTGCATCACCGCCAGCGGGTGTGTTCGAAATTCTTAGCCTTTTCCTCGCAGCCCCAGTTGCGGAGAATGTGAAGGAGGAGCTGTTGACAGGTCACGTTCCGCTTGACTTGACAAGTGTCTCACCAGCAGGTCTTTGCACATGTGCAGACTTGTGTCTGCTGGAAAGAGAGATACAAAGTAGGCTTTAAACCTAGGATCGAGCACAGTGGCCAAAATGTAGTGCCCTGATTAAGCAAATTAAGGTCTCCATCCGCAAGTCCCACATGCCTACCGGAATCACTTCATTTTAGCTCCTACTTCAATCTCTCCAGCTTTTTCTTCAAAAGCGTGATGAGGGGAATGACCTGACTCAGGCTGGCAGTGTCTGAACTTACTTCACTGTGGCAAGTTCAAAGGGTTGCAGAACCTTGCACAACTTTGAAATCATTCTCTACTGCGCTTGAGTCAGGTGCATTCCCCCTCCTTTGCCTATATCATAGGCAGATGTATAGGCTTGAATGGCCTTTTGCTGCTCCTCCATCCTCTGAAGCATATAGAGGGTTGAATTCCACCTCGTTACCACCTCTTGCTTCAGATGATGGCGGGGCAGGTTCAGGAGTGTTTGCTAGTGCTCCAGTCTTCGGCACACGGTGGCTGAATCCCGAAAGTGGCCCGCAATTCTTCATGCCACCGACAGCATCTCTTGCACGCCCCTGTTGTTTTTAAAAAAATTCTGCACCACCAAATTCATTGTATGTGCAAAACATGGGACGTGCTGGTATTTGTCCACATGCAATGCACGCACAATATTGGTGGCATTGTCCGATGTCACAAATCCCCAGGAGAGTCCAATTGGGGTAAGGCATTCTGCGATAATGTTCCTCAGTTTCCGTAAGAGGTTGTCAGCTGTGTGCCTCTTATGGAAAGCGGTGATACAAAGCGTAGTCTACCTAGGAACGAGTTGACGTTTGCGAGATGCTGCCACTTGTGCCGTCGCTGCTGTTCTTGCTGTGGGAGGCATTACATCTACCCAGTGGGCTGTCACAGTCATATAGTCCTGAGTCGGCCATGCTCCACTTGTCCACATGTCCGTGGTTAAGTGGACATTGGGTACAACTGCATTTTTTACTGGTGACTCTTTTTCTGACGTCTGTGTACATTCTCGGTATCGCCTGCCTAGAAAAATGGAACCTAGATGGTATTTGGTACCGGGGACACAGTAACTCAATCAATTCTCTAATTCCCTGTGAATTAACGGTTGATACCGTACACACGTTTAACACCACCGCAGCTGCCAATACCTGAGTTATCCGCTTTGCAGCAGGATGACTGCTGTGATATTTCATCTTCCTCGCAAAGGACTGTTGGACAGTCAATTGCTTACTGGAAGTAATACAAGTGGTCTTCCGACTTCCCCTCTGGGATGACGATCGACTCCCAGCAGCAACAATAGCAGCAGTAAGCGTTACACTCAAGGATGCATCGGAGGAATCCCAGGCAGGAGAAGACTTGTCAGACTTGCCAGAGACATGGCCTGCATGACTATTGACTTTCCTGTCTAAGGAGGAAATTGACACTGAGGGAGTTGGTGGTGTGGTTTGCAGGAGCTTGGTTACAAGAGGAGGGGATTTAGTTGTCAGTGGACTGCTTCCACTGTCACCCAAAGTTTTTGAACTTATCAATGACTTCTGATGAATGCGCTCCAGGTGATGTATTAGGGAGGATGTTGCTAGGTGGTTAACGTCCTTACCCCTACTTATTACAGCTTGACAAAGGCAACACACGGCTTGACACCTGTTGTCCGCATTTCTGTTAAAATAATTACCACACCAAAGAGGTGATTTTTTTTTGTAATTTGACCAGCCATGTCAGTGGCCATATTTGTCCCTTGGACAACAGGTGTCTCCCCGGGTGCCTGACTTAAACAAACCACCTCACCATCAGAATCCTCCTTGTCAATTTCCTCCTCAGCGCCAGCAACACTCATATCCTCATCCTGGTGTACTTCAACAGTGACATCTTAAATTTGACTATCAGGAACTGGACTGCGGCTGCTCCTTCCAGCACTTGCAGGGGGCGTGCAAATAGTGGAAGGCGCCACTTCTTCCCGTCCAGTGTTGGGAAGGTCAGGCATCGCAACCGACACAAGTGGTGGGGCAGTACGGATGGTGTAATGGTTAGCATTACTGCCTCACAGCACTGAGGTCATGGGTTCGATTCCCGCAATCGCCCTAACTGTGTGGAGTTTGTATATACTCCCCCTACTTGCGTGGGTTTCCTCCGGGTTCTCCGGTTTCTTCCCACAATCCAAAAATATACTGGTAGGTTAATTGGCGTCCAACAAAAATTAACCCTAGTGTGAATGTGTCTGTGTGTACATGTGGTAGGGAATATAGATTGTAAGCTCCACTGGGGCAGGGACTGATGTGAATGGCCAAATATTCTCTGTAAAGCGCTGCGGAATATGTGTGCGCTATATAAATAACTGGTAATAAATAAATAAAAAAAGTGGACTCTCCAGTATATAGAGTACAGTACAGTAGTCCATTGCTGTATCCTGCAGCTCCATTTCAGACTCAGTTCTATTCTCCATATCAGTGCTCAATATCTGAGCTGCGTTGTGGTGACCAGTATATAGTAGTACAGTGCTGCATTGTGGTGACCACCAGTGTATAGTAGTACAGTACAGTAGGCCATTGCTGTATCTTGCAGCTCCGTGTCAGACTCAGTTCTATTTTCCTGATCAGTGCTCAATATCTGTGCTGCATTGTGGTGACCAGTATATAGTAGTAGAGTGGTGCTGCATTGTGGTGACCACCAGTATATAGTAGTACAGTACAGTAGGCCATTTCTGTATCTTGCCGCTCTGTGTCAGACTCAGTTCTATTCTCCTGATTAGTGCTCAATATCTGTGCTGCATTGTGGTGACCAGTATATAGAAGTACAGTGCTGCATTGTGGTGACCACCAGTATATAGTAGTACAGTACAGTAGTCCATTGCGGTATCTTGCAGCTCCGTGTCAGACTCAGTTCTATTCTCCTGATCAGTGCTCAATATCTGTGCTGCATTTTGGTGACCAGTATATAGTAGTAGAGTGGTGCTGCATTGGGGTGACCACCAGTATATAGTAGTACAGTACCGTAGTCCATTGCTGTATCTTGACGCTCCATGTCACTTCTAGTATCTTGAACAGTGCTTAATATCTGTGCTCAGTGTCAGTGCTGCATTGTGGTGACTAAAAGTCCAGTGTCTTGTGCTGCATCTTGCTGCTGTAGGGTGCTGTGGTAGTGTCCTGTCACTGTGCCTCATTCCAATCACAGTGGTATCTGGTATCTGTATCTAGTTGTATCTAATTCCAGACATTTCTGCCGTCTAATTGCAGATATATTACTGCCATATAATTCCACACATTAAAAAATGGAGAACAAAAATGTGGAGGGTAAAATAGGGAAAAATGAAGCTCCACTTCCATCTAGTGCTAATGCTGCTGCCACTAGTCATGGCAGAGACGATGAAATACCATCAACATCATCTGCCAAGGCCAATGCCCAATGTCATAGTAGAGAGCATGTAAAATTAAAAAAATATTCAGTAAAATGACCCAAAAATCTAAATTAAAAGCGTCTGAGGAGAAGCGTAAACTTGCCAATATGCCATTTACGACACGGAGTGGCAAGGAATGGCTAAGGCCCTCTCATATGTTCCTCATGACTAGTGGGTCAGCTTCACATGAGGATGGAAGCACTCATCCTCCCGCTAGAAAAATGAAAAGAGATAAGCTGGCAAAAGCACAGCAAAGAACTGTGCGTTCTTCTAAATCACAAATCCCCAAGGAGAGTCCAATTGTGTCGGTTGCGATGCCTGACCTTCCCAACACTGGATGGGAAGAGGTGGCTGCTTCATTTTCTCCATCCACTGGAGCTGTCAGGAAAAGGATAGCATTTCAAAAACCACCCACTGGCGGTGATGCAGGGCAGTCAGGAGCGATAGCTGACATCTGGTCCGGATTGAAGGACCTGCCATCGATTACTGACATGTCATCTACTGTCACTGCATATGATTCTGTCACCATTGAAAGAATGGTGGAGGATTATATGAGTGACAGCATCACTGTAGGCATGTCAGACAGTCCGTACGTGAAAGAAAATGACAAAATCACTGGAATTATTTGTTCTAATCAATGGTATTATTGGTCCAAATCACTGGAAGAAAATTAGAAAATCACTGGAATTATTTGTTCTAATCAATGGTATTATTGGTCCAAATCACTGGAGGAAAATGACAAAATCACTGTAATTATTTGTTCTAATCAATGGTATTATTGATCCAAATCACTGTAAGAAAATGAAAAAATCACTGGAATTAAATGGCAGTAATGTCGGGAATTATATCAAATGGCAGTATCACTGGACATACTGTATACGGAAGTGTCAGACAGGATGGCACTTCAAAAAATTGGCCCCAAACAGCACATGATGCAAAGAAAAGAGAAAAAGAGGTGCACTGTGGTCACTGGACGGCTAAGCTAAGCAACACAAACACCTCAATATCACAGGAATTATTTGTTCTAATCAATGGTATTATTGGTCCAAATCACTGAAAGAAAATGAGAAAATTACTGGAATTATTCGTTCTAATCAATGGTATTATTGGTCCAAATCACTGGAAGAAAATGACAAAATCACTGAAATTATTCGTTCTAATCAATGGTATTATTGGTCCATATCACTGGAAGAAAATGCCAAAATTACTGGAATTAAATGGCAGTAATGTCAGGAATTATATCAAATGGCAGTATCACTGGACATATACGGAAGTGTCAAACAGGATGGCACTTAAAAAAATTGGCCCCCAAACAGCACATGATGCAAAGAAAGAGAAAAAGAGGTGCACTGTGGTCGCTGGACGGCTAAGCTAAGCGACACAAACACCTCAATATCAGAGGAATTATTTGTTCTAATAAATTGTATTATTGGTCCAAATCACTGGAAGAAAATGACAAAATCACTGGAATTAAATGGCAGTAATGTCGGGAATTATATCAAATGGCAGTATCACTGGACATACAGTATACAGAAGTGTCAGACAGGATGGCACTTCAAAAAATTGGCCCCAAACAGCACATGATGCAAAGAAAAGAGAAAAAGAGGTGCACTGTGGTCGCTGGACGGCTAAGCTAAGCGACACAAACACCTCAATATCAGAGGAATTATTTGTTCTAATAAATTGTATTATTGGTCCAAATCACTGGAAGAAAATGACAAAATCACTGGAATTATTCATTCTAATCAATGGTATTATTGGTCCAAAGCACTGGAAGAAAATGACAAAATCACTGGAATTATTCGTTCTAATCAATGGTATTATTTGTCCAAATCACTGGAAGAAAATGACAAAATCACTGGAATTATTCGTAAACATTTGTAGAAAGTCGCTGCTTTCTGATTACAGAAATGCTCAGATATTCCTGTGAATCCACAATCCCTTCCCAGAGTAAAAAGAAATTGAGAAACCGTTGTTTGAGAATGTTTGTTCTCTTTCCCTTACAAAGGAACAAACCACTTTCCAAGAAGACTGACGTTTTGGGGATTATGGAGACATAATGTTTTTGAATATAAATCCTAAAGCAGGTGGTGTATTAGAGCAAAAGAGTGCAAGAGACCAGCCATGCAGTTTCTGAAATATTATGACAAAATGTTACTGTATTTCATAAGCACTCATTCCTAACTCTGCTAAGTACTGTTTGGTATACTGTATCTGGCTTCCATGAGGTAGTTGTCCATTTTTTCAGCTTCCATTTACCTTTTTTTATGTTTATTTTCCCCTATTTTTAATTTTCTCCTGCATAGCCCAGAAAAATATTGCAATGTTAAGTACTGACTTCTGGGGGTCCACTTCTTCACCAAACCCAGCCAAATCTCATCCTAACCCTCTGTTCCACGTTCTCTATGTACCCCATCTGTGTCAGCCATGTCTGTCTACCGCTCCCATTTCGATTGTAAACTCTCACGAGCAGGGCCCTCTTCCCTCATGTGCTTATCCTTTGTTTTACTTTAATAATCTTTAACTGTACCAAATCCAGCAGTCTTCTGCCACCTGATACTTATTCCAGTGTCATCTATGTGTTTGTAACTATGTGTATTTACCCTGTACTTGTCCCATACTGTCATCAACTGTAAGTTGCTGTTTTCCTGTTTGATTATTTATGTACTCTGTAATTGGGTGCTGCAGAACCCTTGTGGTGTCATATAAATAAAGGATAATAATAATAATAATAATAATAATAATATAGGGTGTGTAATCCCCAGGTGTATCTCACACATTGCTCAGTACAGATTACTAGATGTATAATCACCAGGTGTATAACACACATTGCACAGTACAGTATACATACTAGTCACAACAATGCAGCAGATATTGAGCTCTGATCAGGATACCAGAAGTGACACAGAGCTGCAAGATTCAGCAATGGCCTACTGTATTGTACTATATATGTATACTGCTGGTCACCAAAATGCTGCACTGTCCTACTATATACTGCTCACAATAATGCCGCACAGATATGGAATGGATACTTGCAGTGACACAGAGCTGCAAGATACTACAGCAATGGCCTAATGTACTGTACAACTATATATTGTTAGTCACCAAAAATGCTGCACTGTTATACTATATATACTGCTCACAAAAATGCAGCACAGATATGGAATGGATACTTGCAGTGACACAGAGCTGCAAGATACAGCAATGGCCTACTGTACTGTACAACTATATACTGTTGGTCACCAAAATGCTGCACTGTAATACTATATATATTGCTCACAAAAATGCAGCACAGATATGAAATGGATACTTGCAGTGACACAGAGCTGCAAGATACAGCAATGGCCTACTGTACTGTACAACTATATACTGTTGGTCACCAAAATGCTGCACTGTAATACTATATATACTGCTCACAAAAACGCAACACAGATATGGAATGAATACTTCTTGCAGTGACACAGAGCTGCAAGATACTACAGCAATAACCTAATGTACTGTACAACTATATACTGTTGGTCACCAAAATGCTGCACTGTAATACTATATATACTGCTCACAAAAATGCAGCACAGATATGTAACGGATACTTGCAGTGACACAGAACTGCAAGATACTACAGCAATGGCTTAATGTACTGTACAACTATATACTGTTGGTCACCAAAATGCTGCACTGTAATAATTATAATACTATATATATACTGCTCACAAAATGCAGCACAGATATGGAATGGATACTTGCAGTGACACTGAGCTGCAAGATACTACAGCAATGGCCTAATCATGTACTGTACAACTATATACTGTTGGTCACCAAAATGAAGCACACTGAGCACAGATATTTGCAGCACACTGAGCACAGATATGGAGCTTTTCAGGCAGAGAACGTAGATATTTTCAGCACATTGAGCACAGATTACGGACCTTTTCAGGGAGAGAATGCAGCCACGTCCTCTCCGTTCAAACTCCAATGCACGAGTGAAAATGGCGGTGACGCGCGGCTCTTTATATAGAATACGAATCTCGCGAGAATCCAACAGCGGGATGATGACGTTCGGGTGCGTTCGGGTTAATCAAACAAAGGGGGAAAGATCCGAGGCTGCCTCAGAACCGTGTAAAATAGGTGAAGTTCGGGGGGGTTCGGATCTCGAGGAACCTGAACCCACTCATCTCTAATTCATACTACATGTGGTAATATATATCAGGTGTTTTCCATTGTTATAGCAATTAGGAAAAGTATTTGATGACTTGTACACATGAATTTTATGTAGTAAAAGCAGAACGTTACCCAACCTTTTTATATATATATTTTTTATTGAGTAAATTAATCAGATGGTTATATATTATAAACAGTCGTTTTTTGGTTCATAATGTGAATTTCGGTTCATTCAGTGTGCTATAATGTGAATTTCGGCTCTTCAGGGTGCTACAATGTGAATTTCGGCTCATTCAGTGTGCTATAATGTGAATTTCGGCTCATTTCATGTGCTACAATGTGAATTTCAGTTCATTCAGTGTGCTACAAGGTCAATTTCGGCTCATTCAGTGTGCTACAAGGTCAATTTTGTCTCGTACCGTGTGCTACAATGTGAATTTCAGCTTGTACCGTGTGCTATAAGGTGAAAGAGGCACAAGTACTAGATAGTATAAGGGGTTCTACTACACGGTACACGCCCCTTTTTGGTGACCATGCCCATTTGGGTGGCCACACCCCTTTTCTGGAGCGAAGGCACGCGCATAATTGCGTCCTTGACTTTTGCATACCCCCACTTAAAAATTTCCCCTTCGACCACTGTATATATATATATATATATATATACATATATACTCTTCCACGAAGACACAGCACTCCAGACGACTTGTTTAAAAATGACAAACGGCAATTGTTCAGCAACGTTTCAATGTATTACACATTGTCCTCAGGCTTACAATCAATACAAAACATACTTACATAAATAGAGACCTCACCAGGTGTGAAACGCCGTTGATCCGGAAACGGGACAGTAACCCGCCCAGCGGCGTGTCCGTCAGTGATGACATCATCCATGTGCTCCCCAATCACCATAACAACCACATAAACTACTACTGGATACATCTAGCTCTGTAATGCATAAAACGTAAAACATCACATATCAAAGGAGCTAATTAATAGAAACACGTACATATAATGATGATATGGTCTACGTCTGAAAGAATGCTAACTCACCCATTAAACGGTATCATAATGAGCACACTATCTAAAGTGACTCAAGCCCAAGTATTCATTTAAACCCCTGGGTGACACAGTGTCCAGACGTTGGATCCACTGTGCCTCCCTCTGTAACAATTTTAATCCCCGGTTGCCCCCTCTCAATGAGGGTAAAATGTGATCAATCATTCTATAACGAACTGACGTCAATGAATGGCGAGCAGTACAGAAGTGACGTGCGACCGGTTGGTCACTTTTACCTGTATTAATCGCTGCCTTAATGGCCGACCTGTGGGCTGCCATATGTTCTTTGAAAGTTCTTTCTGTCTTTCCAATGTATGACAGCCCACAGGGGCAAATCAGTTGGTATACCACAAAGCGAGACCCACATGTAAGACGGTGTTGGATTTGGTACGTTTTCCCTGTATGGGGATGTTGGAATTTGTCTCCTGCTATCAAAAACTGACATGTAGTGCATGTACATTTATAGCACCCTTTTCTCATGCCATAGAACACTGATTGCAGTATAGGATCAAAAATATCTGTTCTAACTAAGATATCACGAAGATTTCTAGTTCTTTTATAACAGGACATAATCCTGGTATTAGCCAACTTTAAATCAGGATCCGTTTGTATAAGCTCCCAGTGTTTTTTAATTGAGCCTTTGATAGAATTACTGGCTGAATTAAATTCCTGCACCCAAGGTATACAGGCACTTTGTGACCGATCTTTATGTGACTGTAAAAGTTGTTGTCTATCTATAGCCAAAGCCTTGCTTTTGGCTTCCTCTAATAACACAGGATGGTAACCTCGTTCCAAAAATTTTTGTGATATGGTATCTATCTGTTTTGCTGCCAACAAAGGGTCTGATGTGATACGTTTGGCCCTCAAAAATTGGGAATACGGGAGGCCCCGCTTAAGGGGTAAAGGATGGCAGCTTTTAAAATGTAACAGGTTATTCCTATCTGTAGGTTTTGAAAAAAGTGATGTGGTGATTCTCCCTTCAGTAATGGTTAACTGCACATCTAGGAATTGGATAGTATCAGCGGCAATCGAATATGTGAGCTTAATGGGATGTTCCCTACTATTATGTGCATCAATGATGGAAATAAGGGATCCTCGGGTACCCTGCCGTCATATAAAAAAATATTTTTAATCGTATCCAGCACACTATTGAGACATGTTGAGAGCTTACCCACCCTGCCGTCCAACACATTACTCTGCACAATTGATGTGCAGAGGACTATACATCTATCCCCCATGAGGGAGGCTTGGCAGCAGTGGATAAGTTCCTAAAAAATCAAAGGGATTTTAAGGGACCAGATATTTCGTTATGTTTGCGATTATTGGAGATGACACTCAGTAAAAATTATTTTTTATATGACGGCAAATTTTACTTGCAGCGTCAGGGGTGTGCGATGGGGTCCAGTGTGGCCCCATCGTACTCAAACATCTATATGTTTGAAGTGGAGAAAGAATTGTTTTTTGCCAATATGGAGATATCACAGGATATCATTTTCTTTTGCAGATATATAGATGACTTGTTAGTTATCTGGCAGGGTACCCGAGAATCCCTTATTTCCATCATTGATGCACATAATAGTAGGGAACATCCCATCAAGCTCACGTATTCGATTGCCGCTGATACTATCCAATTCCTATATGTGCAGTTAACCATTACTGAAGGGAGAATCACCACATCACTTTTTTTCAAAACCTACAGATAGGAATAACCTGTTACATTTTAAAAGCTGCCATCCTTTACCCCTTAAGCCGGGCCTCCCGTATTCCCAATTTTTGAGGGCCAAACGTATCACATCAGACCCTTTGTTGGCAGCAAAACAGAAAGATACCATATCACAAAAAATTTTGGAACGAGGTTACCATCCTGTGTTATTAGAGGAAGCCAAAAGCAAGGCTTTGGCTCTAGATAGACAACAACTTTTACAGTCACATAAAGATCGGTCACAAAGTGCCTGTATACCTTGGGTGCAGGAATTTAACTCAGCCAGTAATTCCATCAAAGGCTCAATTAAAAAACACTGGGAGCTTATACAAACGGATCCTGATTTAAAGTTGGCTAATACCAGGATTATGCCCTGTTATAAAAGAACTAGAAATCTTCGTGATATATTAGTTAGAACAGATATTTTTTATCCTATACCGCAATCAGTGTTCTATGGCATAAGAAAAGGGTGCTATAAATGTACATGCACTACATGTCAGTTTTTGATAGCAGGAGACAAATTCCAACATCCCCATACAGGGAAAACGTACCAAATCCAACACCGTCTTACATGTGGGTCTCGGTTTGTGGCATACCAACTGATTTGCCGCTGTGGGCTGTCATACATTGGAAAGACAGAAAGAACTTTCAAAGAACGTATGACAGCCCACAGGTCGTCCATTAAGGCAGCGATTAATACAGGTAAAAGTGACCAACCGGTCGCACGTCACTTCTGTACTGCTCGCCATTCATTGACGTCAGTTCGTTATAGAATGATTGATCACATTTTACCCTCATTGAGAGGGGGCAACCGGGGATTAAAATTGTTACAGAGGGAGGCACAGTGGATCCAACGTCTGGACACTGTGTCACCCAAGGGTTTAAATGAATACTTGGGCTTGAGTCACTTTAGATAGTGTGCTCATTATGATACCGTTTAATGGGTGAGTTAGCATTCTTTCAGATGTAGACCATATCGTAATTATATGTACGTGTTTCTATTAATTAGCTCCTTTGATATGTGATGTTTTACGTTTTACGCATTACAGAGCTAGATGTATCCAGTAGTAGTTTATGTGGTTGTTATGGTGATTGGGGAGCACATGGATGACGTCATTACTGACGGACACGCCGCTGGGCGGGTTACTGTCCCGTTTCCGGATCAACGGCGTTTCACACCTGGTGAGGTCTCTATTTATGTAAGTATGTTTTGTATTGATTGTAAGCCTGAGGACAATGTGTAATACATTGAAACGTAGCTGAACAATTGCCGTTTGTCATTTTTAAACAAGTCTGGAGTGCTGTGCCTTCGTGGAAGAGTGCATTACTTTATATAGCATGGGCACCCGGCGCATTACCGGAGATTGTTGATGGGAGAGCCGGTACTTCTGTAGTGTATATACATATATAGATATACATATACGGCAGTATCACTGGATTTATACAGCAGTACTGCTGGACATATACGGCAGTACCGTTAGACATATACGGCAGTATCAATGGACATATACGGCAGGATCACTGGACTTATTTGGCAGGATCACTGGACTTATACGCCAGTACCACTGGAATTATACGGTAGGATCACTGGACTTTTATACCAGTGCCGCTGGACATATACGGCAGTATCAATGGACATATATGGCAGGATCACTGGACTTATACGGCAGGCTCACTGGAGTTATACGCCAGTACCACTGGAATTATACGGCAGGATCACTGGATTTATACGCCAGTACCACTGGAATTCTATGGCAGGATCACTGAACTTATACACCAGTATCACTGTAAATATACGGTAAAATCTCTGGATTTATATGCCAGTACCACTGTAATTATATGACAGGATCACTGGATTTATATGCCAGTACCGCTGGAATTATACAGCAGTATCTCTGGATTTATATGGCAGTACCGCTGGACATATACGGCAGTATCAATGGACATACACGGCAGGATCACTGGATTTATATGGCAGGATCACTGGACTTATACCCCAGTACCACTGTAATTATACGGCAGTATCACTGGATTTATACGGCAGTATCACGGGAATTATATGGCAATATCACTGGAATTATACGCCAGTATCACGGGAATTATACGGCAATATCACTGGAATTATACGTCAGTATCATGGGATTTATACAGCAATATCACTGGAATTATACGCCAATATCACAGGAATTATATGGCAATATCACTGTAATTATACGCCAGTATCACGGGAATTATTTTTCAATATCACTGGAATTATACACCAGTATCCCCAGGATTATAAGGCAATATCACTGGAATTATTCACCAGTATCACGGGAATTATATAACAATATCACTGTAATTATATGGCAATATCACAGGAATTATACGGCAATATCACAGGAATCATATGGCAATATCACTATAATTATACGCCAGTATCACGGGAATTATTTGGAAATATCACGGGAATTATACACCAGTATCCCAAGAATTATACAGCAATATCAGAGAAATTATACAGCAGGATCACTGGAATTATACGGCAGAATTACTGGAATTATATGGCAGGATTACTGGAATTATATGGCACAATCACTGTAATTATTGGTTATATGCACCGGAAATTTTTTGTGTTTTGGATTAGGTTCCACGGCTGTGTTTTGGATTCGGACGTGTTTCTGCAAAACCTCCCTTAAAATTTTTTGTCGGATTCGGGTGTGTTTTGGATTAGGGTTTTTATTTCAAAAACCCCTCAAAAATAGCTTTAATCGTAGAATTTGGGGGTAATTTTGATCCCATAGTATTATTAACCTCAATAACCATAATTTCTACTCATTTCCAGTCTATTCTGAACACCTCACTCCTCACTATATTATTTTTAGTCCTAAAATTTGCACCGAGGTCGCTGGATGACTAAGCTAAGCGACCCAAGTGGCCGGCACAAACACCTGGCCCATCTAGGAGTGTGCAGTGTCAGACAGGATGGAACTTAAAACAAATTGGCCACAAACATCACATGATGCAAAGATAAATAAAAAAAGAGGTGCAAGATGGAATTGTCCTTGGGCCCTCCCACCCACCTTTATGTTATATAAACAGGACATGCACACTTTAACAAACCCATCATTCCAGCGATAGGGTCTGCCACACGACTGTGGCTGAAATGACTGGTTGGTTTGGGTCCCCACCAAAAAGAAGCAATCAATCTCTCCTTGCACAAACTGTATCTACAGAGGCAAGATGTCCACCTCCTCATCGTCCTATTCCTCATCCCTGTCACTGTGTACATCCCCCTCCTCACAGAGTATTAATTCGTCCCCACTGCAATCCACCATCACAGGTCCCTGTGTTCTTTCTGGAGGCAATTGCTGGTAAATGTCTCCACAGAGGAATTGATTATAATTAATTTTGATGAACATCATCTTCTCCACATTTTCTGGAAGTAACCTCCTACGCCGATCGCTGACAAGGTTACCGGCTGCACTAAACACTCTTTCGGAGTACACACTGGAGGGGGGGCAACTTAGGTAAAATAAAGCCAGTTTGTGAAAGGGCCTCCAAATTGCCTCTTTTTTCCTGCTGCAGCACAAACAAACAACCAAAGAGTATGTTCATATCGACATTCTTCTTCTTTCTACAGTACGCCAGAGAAGCAGCACATCCAGGCCACAGCCAACCCTGCCTAGAGCTGATGATGGTGGGAATGCTGGTAAGATTTTTCTGTAACCACATATTCTTCAAACACATTTTAAAAAATTATATCTAATGAGGATACTATCACACATGTTCTTCGTCTGTTCCGCGTCCACTAAGGCGCCCATCACAGGGCAGCGTTACTGTGGCTACAATGCCACCCAAGAGGCCCCGTGTTCAGGCTCCTGCTCCTGCTCCTGCACCAGCATCACCCCCCCGAAGGCGCATCTCTGCAGTGTCTGCCGTGCCACCACTCGCTCTTTTGGCCAGCCCCCAAAGTGATGAACCACAATCCCCACAGTTGTCTGGTGAGTAATGTTTTCTTTATTTTTAAATAAGTAAAAAAAAAAAAAAAACAGTGTAGTAGATTAAATAACCAGGTGAAGGCATAAGGAAGTGAAAAAACACTGTTATGTGCAAGATGATAAAGGCAGCAGTACAAAAATAAGTTAAAATGTGAATGCACATTTTGGAGATGCTTGCCTTGTGCCTTTATCACCTTGCACATATCACTGGTTTCTCACTTACTTATGCCTTCTCCAGGTTTATACATCTGCACCACTGTTAGTACTGTAAAATCTAAACTCAAAATGACCACTCAAACTTGAAATAATAATCTACTGCAAGCAGATGCTGTTAACATTATTTTAGGTTGTTATTTGCAAAATTAGAGGATGTCCATATCCACACATTTCGTCTACAATTTCTGCCCAACAAAACTAAAAGCAACAAAATTTGAAAAAAACAATAAAAATAAAAAACATGGGCCTAAAATCCACTTCTAAACATAGGGCACATTAAAAAATAAATTAACATTGTTAATGTGTACATTTTATACCACTATATTAGTAAACTTATTCAAAACACCACTGACTGCCATGACCAATGTCTGATTGTATCGTTGAACACATTTTTATATTTTTGTGTGTTGGTCCAAAGGAACCTTCAGAATCCAAAATAAAATGTAGTACTTCAAATTTGTAAGAGTACATGGAGTGTAAACAGTAATTATGACTCTGAATCCATACAATTTGCACAAGAAAAACACAAATGAGTAGTATACGTTTTGAGCCACATCAATTAACCAAAAGGTAACCAACATAGTTAAGTTTATGCAATAATCAATTTATCCATTACATTAATATTATGAAGTAATGCATGTTGCAGAAAAACTATTGTAAGACCAATGCATATGTACTAAATATTGCCTGTGTTCAACCCCATACAGGCCCAGCCATCATGCGCGACGATGGCCAGCAGGACCGTGCCCAGGAGACATTTACACTCCACCTGCAGCCCATCGACCCAACACAGGCAAACATGGCTCAGGACATTCCACAAACACTTCAAGCATCACAAAGTCAACAAATGAGCTCAACATCAGGGCCAATGCAAACGGACCAAGAGTTTTGGTCAGGTTGGGCAACACACCAGGCACACCACTCCGCGTGCCTCACCACCCAAACACAACACCTGTCTAGTCTGCCCCATCATTTGCCAAAAGTGAGACGCAACTCAGCCAGACTCATAGTGCAGGTGGGGCGTATAGCAAACACTATGGAGCAGATGAGGGCAGACAACACACAAATGCAGGCGAACCTTCAGCGCATCATGGATGAGCAACAGCGGCAACAACAAACACTGATCCAGATGATCCAGCACAATCAAGTAATCAATGACAATCTGTCTCGCATCATTGCCAACAATACTGCCGCTTATACCCAGCTTACGGCAAGTTTAAATATTTTGAGCCAAAATGTAAGTGTGATGGGCCAACACCATGTGACCTCAAGCTCAGGCACAACAACCCCTAGCCAAACCCCAGTACAATCACCAGTTCGATGTTCAAGTCGAAGCCGCACCCACGAGCCACCACAAGTCTCTGCACCCAGCACCCAAAAAAATATATAATAATATGTAGTGTCCAGAATATGGTGGGCATTTCAATTTTTCAAATATGTGTTATGACTACATTGGTATGTTGCTTACAATAAATTGTTAAAACAAAATATGTGTATTGCTTAATTAGCAACCAAAAAAAACAAACACATTAGTGTATAGGGCCAGATGAGTATTGAGACAGGGCGAGAGCGTGCTGTCTCAGGGTCTAGGGTCAGTTTGACCAAATCATACAGAGTGAAATAAGTTATAACATTTAGTCTGAGCATCTGTATAACATGGTCAACAGCAAGTTAGTTTTAGTTTAAACGGCCAATAAAAAATAAAAGCATGGCCAGCCTACGCGGAACATGTACAATCTGCTGAGCCTGTTGTTTTTCCTGGCCTGGGTTTATTGTAGCCTCATGGAGCAGTGTCAGGTATCCACCAGCAAACAATACAGCAGTACGACACACAGTAGCAGCCATTTCAGATTGAGAGTGTTGAGAAATGTGTTGTAGCCCCTTTTAAAGGTCAAAAACGTCAGGTGTGAGTAATAATGAATAATTGACAACACATGTGAACACGCTTCATAAAAGCAGGTCTACTTTTTTTTAGGAATTTTGTACGAATAGTAAAAGTTTACGACCGCAAAACCATTTTCACGGTCTAAAATACAAATACGAATGCTTAGTAAATGACCGAGTTCTATATCTAATCAGCCACGTTTGACCGATGGTGTATTCATTCGTACTTTTACTACACAGCCATAATAAAAATACGAATGCACTCTTCACTGCCGTAATTTGAGTTTAGTAAATTCCTGAGATGACACTTTGAAGAAAAAACGGCATCTCGGTCAAAATCGGGACCTTAGTAAATATACCCCAATGTGGGACACCATAATTAATTAGTGCCACTGCTTGTATATACAAGAGACTGCACCTTAAAACTGAAAAGCATACGAGTGTGCAAAAGTTTTCATACCATTTTAAGAAACATATATATCATGGAACAATAAGCTGTGTGCATACAGCATATGAGTGGTAACCACAATTTGGGACAGCATCTTTAAACATAGTTGTTTCTACAATATCTATATGGATAACATTTTAAAGTTAAATTGCTCTTTTTATGAAAGATGTATACTTAAGATTGGATACTATCTAGAGCAGTGATTTTCAACCTTTTTTAACTTGCGGCACACCAAACAATATTTTAAAATTGCCAAGGCACACCATTCGTTCCCCACAGAAAAAAAAAAACCCACACACATTGGCCATCATAATAAAAAAAAAAATCCACACATACATTGGCCTACACAGGAAAAACAATCACATTGCTCCCCACATAAATCCTATTGCTTCCCACATGAATTATTCACATTGTTCCTTCCATAAATCCATAAATCCTTATTCTCCCCACATGAATTCTATTGTTCCCCACAGGAGAACTAAAATAACAAATATTAGCCCCTACCGATCAGCTGTCCTCCTCCCTGTCCCTCAGTGGCGGGGGTTGGAGTGGAGTGCTGCGAATACCGAGCAGCGGGTGGTCGGGCAGGTGTGGAAGTGGGTGGGCAAGGAAAGCTGTGTATGTAGGCAGGAACTGGAAGATGTGTATGCAGGCAGGAACTGGAAAATGTGTATGCAGGCAGGAACTGGAAGATGTGTATGCAGGCGGGTGAGCTAGCTGGGTGGTGAGACCTATGATATCACACTGCCGCGTCTTCAAGGCATAGGTCATGGCCGGAGCACGACTGAACCTCTAAGAAGAGCCCGGTCCAACAGTTCACTCTGAAGGTGCAGAAAGCTGCTCTGGCTCCGCGGAACACCTTGCAACTGGTCGCGGCACACTAGTGTGCCACGGCACACTGGTTGAAAAAGCCTGATCTAGAGTGCATAAGTATTCACACTAGAGATGTGCACCGGAAATGTTTCGGGTTTTGTATTTTGGTTTTGGATTCGGTTTCGCGGCCGTGTTTTGGATTCGGATGCGTTTTGGCAAAGCCTCCCTTAAAAAATTTTTGTCGGATTTGGGTGTGTTTTGGATTCGGATGTTTTTTTTCCAAAAAACCCTCAAAAACAGCTTGAATCATAGAATTTGGGGGTCATTTTGATCCTATAGTATTATTAACCTCAATTTCCACAATTTCCACTCATCTCCAGTCTATTCTGAATACCTCACACCTCACAATACTATTTTTAGTCCTAAAATTTGCACCGAGGTCGCTGGATGACTAAGCAAAGCGACCCTAGAGGGCGGCACAAAACACCTGGCCCATCTAGGAGTGGCACTGCAGTGTCAGACAGGATGGCACTTCAAAAAATTGGCCCCAAACAGCACATGATGCAAAGAAAAGAGAAAAAGAGGTACACTGTTTAGAATCCAGTCCGGTGTTTAAAAAAAAAAAAAGTCTTGTTTTGTTAAGCAAAATTTAGTCTTGCCTTGTCTTGCCTTGCCTTGCCTTGCCTTGCCTTGTCTTGCCTTGTCTTGCCTTGCCTTGCCTTGCCTTGCCTTGTCTTGCCTTGTCTTGTCTAGTTTTAAATCCTCCTATATCTACTATGCAAGCCCTGCAGGCATCTCTCGCAGCCCTGAACTCTGTATTCAGTGCTTTGAGACCAGAGCGACTAGAAGTTTTGCAGCAATCCCTAAAGCAACTGCAAAACCTTCTGACTAAAATCTTGCTCATTTTGCCAGAAGTCGTTGAGAGTACATCTATCTCTAAAGAGACTCTTGTTCACAGTATGGTGACAAGAGAATCCTCTGGTTTAATTGAAGAGAAAAGGTTTAAAAGATTTCTGCGGCCCAGGCTCTCAGAAGAGGAGCGTCTGCGTCGCAGAAACTTAAACTTATGCCTATATTGTGGGGGTTTAGGCCATTATCTGCAGACCTGTGAGTTGCGCAAGCCAAAGTGTGGTGACGAGTCTTGCCCTCTGGCCAAGTTGAGTCATGATACAAGACCTACTCCTGTCTCTACTGTGGCAGAGGTACTTGTCACACAACCCACACAAAAAAACTCTCTGTCCTATAATTGGGGTCCTTGGGCAAGGGAGCCCCATTATAGATTCAGGAATCAAAAGAGAATGTTTCTCTCCTCTCTTGAGGTTCCTGTGGAAGCGGAGTTGCAAGTCCCTGGAGTGGTGCCCGATGCCCAGGTTCCTGGAGTGGTGCCCGATGCCCAGGGTCCTGGAGTGGTGCCCGATGCCCAGGGTCCTGGAGTGGTGCCCGTAGCCCAGGGTCCTGGAGTGGTGCCCGTAGCCCAGGGTCCTGGAGTGGTGCCCGTAGCCCAGGGTCCTGGAGTGGTGCCCGTAGCCCAGGGTCCTGGAGTGGTGCCCGATGCCCAGAGTACTGGAGCGGTACCCGATGCCCAGAGTACTGGAGCGGTACCCGATGCCCAGAGTGCTGGAGCGGTACCCGATGCCCAGAGTGCTGGAGCGGTACCCGATGCCCAGAGTGCTGGAGCGGTACCCGATGCCCAGAGTGCTGGAGCGGTACCCGATGCCCAGAGTGCTGGAGCGGTACCCGATGCCCAGAGTGCTGGAGCGGTACCCGATGCCCTAGCTTATAGAGGGACATCAAATATTATAGTTCAGGTGTCCATACCGGAAGGGGTCTCAGAAGCTGTTACCCCAGGTAGGGACTTGAAAAGCGCAACCCTAGAAAGGGTCTCTAAAACCATAGTTTTTGAGGGGAACTCGAGAAGCAAAACCCCAGAAGGGATCTTTGAAGTAATATCCCCAAGTGGGGTCTCGAGAGACGCAGCCCCAAAGAAGGGTCTAGAAGTCGCTTCGCCAGGAAAGAACTTAAGAAGCATAGCATTAGTGGAGGATCTGAACGTTATTGCTTCAGCAAAAGTCCCGGAAGTCATAGTCCCGGGAGAACTTTCGATAATTATCGACTCAGAGAGGGAGGCCGATGGCCCGATCCCAGTCAGGGAGGCCAACGGCCCGGTCCCAGTAAAAGAATCCAAGGTGCTGGCCCCAGCGGGGTTCTCGGAGGCCACTGCCCCAGCGGGGTTCTCGGAGGCCACTGCCCCAGCAGGGTTCTCGGAGGCCACTGTCCCAGCGGGGTTCTCGGAGGCCACTGTCCCAGCGGGGTTCCCGGAGGCCACTGCCCCAGCGGGGTTCCCGGAGGCCACTGCCCCAGCGGGGTTCCCGGAAGTCACTGCCCCGGGTGGGGTTCAGAAAGTCACTGCCCCGGGTGGGGTTCAGAAAGTCACTGCCCCGGGTGGGGTTCAGAAAGTCACTGCCCCGGGTGGGGTTCAGAAAGTCTCAGCCCCGGGTGGGGTTCAGAGAATCTCAGCCTCGAGTAAGGTCAATAGTGACCAGGTCCTAGCAAAGCACTCCAGTCAGTCAGATGAGAAGGAAACAGATCCTGACTCTGATATCTCAACATCCATAACCTTTGATGGGGACTTCGCCCAATTTCTGGCGCTTTTCAAACACTATTACACTATTATGTTGTCTAGACCATTTCTGGGCATCACTTCAGAAAACCTTGGGCTCTATCTGATTTATTCTTTTAGAGGAGAGCCTTCTGAGTGGGCGACCAGCCTAATGAAAGCTGAAGATCCCATTCTTCAGGATCCCCTAGCATTCTGTGATGCAATTGTTAAAAGATACGGTTCCAAAGAAATTGGTTCAGGTTCCTCTAAGTCACCCGTCTTGTCTGCTGAGAGTCCACCAAATACTGTAAACTCGGCACAAGAGTCCCAGCCCGTTGTTTTGACTGCAGGATGTGCTTTTTTGACTTCTTCTTCTAATAATAGTACTTTACCAGAAAGTTCAGCTCCCAAGGGTAAGAGACCTGTCTCTGATTTGAACGCAGCCTTGCTGGGTGGTACCATCAGTTCAGACAATGTTTGGGGAATTACCTTGGTCAGACCTAAAGAGCTTTGTAAAAAGAAGAAGAAGAAAAAGAAATAATTTTTGACTCTTGCCTTGATTAAAAAAAAAAAAAAAGATTTTTTTTCCCTTGTCTTGTGTCCAGTGGCCACCATCAAGGGGAGGGCACTGTTACATGTTGTTGCTACAGCTTGTTTTTTGTTTTCTTGTCTGTTAGACCAGTGTGTCAGGTTTTTTTTTTTTTATCCCTTGTTCTGGATAGTCTGAATTTTGGGGTCTTTTGACCGCTCCTCAAGGGGGGGGGGGGTAATGTTATGAGCCACGGCTGTGGCTCATTCCTGTTTAGCAGTTTTGTTCTGTATTTCATGTTATACTTCTGTTTATGTTCCCCGTGGGTGTCATGGGGTGCTCGGAGCTCACCCTTAAGGAGGGGATACTGTTATGAACCACAGGTAGTGGTTCATTCCTATTTTATGTTTATAAAGTTGTCTTGCATGCCAGGATTTCCTGTTGCTCTGTTCTAGAATACTCTTGTCTGCTGCCGCTGGTGAGTCTGTGTAATTTCAGCTTGTTCCCATGTGTTCAGCCTCACCTGGCTGCTAATTGCATCTTGTCAGTTTGGAATCATGCAACAGGGCAGCTGCATGGGATTATTAATTAGGCCTCTCTGTTATATGCTGGCTGACTGCAATTCACAGACGCTGGTGATATTTCTGGGTTTTCAGTCTGCTTGAGTTCTGAGCTTGGTTCCTGCTAGTTCCTGAGCTTCCTGTGTCGATTCCTGTGTCAGTCCCTGTGTCGATTCCTATGTCTGATCCCGTGTCCTGCCGTGAGGCGTTCCTGTCCTGAGGTCCAGTACCTTTGCCTGTGCAAGTTTCTGGCTTCTTGGTGTCCACCGGTTTGTCATTTGGGATTCTGCCTGTCCTCCAGTTCTGAGAGTCTGTGTCAGCAGCATTGGGAGTTCCTGTCCGTTTGCCAGTATTCGTACCAGTTCCGTGAGTAGCGGCACGGCCGCGTCCGTCGGCTTAGGCCGCTGTATTCCCTTATTATTTATGTCACTGGTGTTTTGCAGAGGGTTCTGCTTATGCTGTCACCGCCGGTACACAAAAGTATTGTGTCGGCGTGTGGTCAGCATTTCCTTTGTTGTTCTTTTCCTTTGGCGGCAAGCCGCACATACTTTGGTTTTAGGTTTGTTAGTAGCCCCTGGCCTTGTTGTTTAGTCAGAGGGCCCCTTGTTATCACCCTGTCTCGGTTCACTCTTTGTCTCTCATTAAGACCTGAGGGGGCATCGAAGTTGGGCAGACGTAATCCGCCCTTCAAACGCGGCTGCCATGGGCTCAAGCAACCATAGTCTCGCAAGAGTGTACTGACAGCACGGGTGAGACAACGGAGATAGGGCGCCAGGGGCTATTCCCTTTCCATTCCCCTTTCCCAGCATTACGTCCTGGTGCTCTGGACTCGCTTCATAACATCTCCCTTGTTCTGAGCACCAGGAACCTAACATTATCACCAGCCATACCACAAAAAAGAAATAAAACTTTTTTTTCTTTTTTGGCCCAGTCCAGTGTCTAGTCTAGAATCCAGTCTTGTCTAGAATTCAGTGTGCAGAATCCAATCCGGTGTTTAGAATCCAGTCCGGTGTTTAGAATCCAGTCCGGTGTTTAAAAAAAAAAAAAGTCTTGTTTTGTTTAGCAAAATTTAGTCTTGCCTTGCCTTGTCTTGCCTTGCCTTGCCTTGTCTTGCCTTGTCTTGTCTAGTTTTAAATCCTCCTATATCTACTATGCAAGCCCTGCAGGCATCTCTCGCAGCCCTGAACTCTGTATTCAGTGCTTTGAGACCAGAGCGACTAGAAGTTTTGCAGCAATCCCTAAAGCAACTGCAAAACCTTCTGACTAAAATCTTGCTCATTTTGCCAGAAGTCGTTGAGAGTACATCTATCTCTAAAGAGACTCTTGTTCACAGTATGGTGACAAGAGAATCCTCTGGTTTAATTGAAGAGAAAAGGTTTAAAAGATTTCTGCGGCCCAGGCTCTCAGAAGAGGAGCGTCTGCGTCGCAGAAACTTAAACTTATGCCTATATTGTGGGGGTTTAGGCCATTATCTGCAGACCTGTGAGTTGCGCAAGCCAAAGTGTGGTGACGAGTCTTGCCCTCTGGCCAAGTTGAGTCATGATACAAGACCTACTCCTGTCTCTACTGTGGCAGAGGTACTTGTCACACAACCCACACAAAAAAACTCTCTGTCCTATAATTGGGGTCCTTGGACAAGGGAGCCCCATTATAGATTCAGGAATCAAAAGAGAATGTTTCTCTCCTCTCTTGAGGTTCCTGTGGAAGCGGAGTTGCAAGTCCCTGGAGTGGTGCCCGATGCCCAGGTTCCTGGAGTGGTGCCCGATGCCCAGGTTCCTGGAGTGGTGCCCGATGCCCAGGGTCCTGGAGTGGTGCCCGTAGCCCAGGGTCCTGGAGTGGTGCCCGATGCCCAGGGTCCTGGAGTGGTGCCCGTAGCCCAGGGTCCTGGAGTGGTGCCCGTAGCCCAGGGTCCTGGAGTGGTGCCCGTAGCCCAGGGTCCTGGAGTGGTGCCCGTAGCCCAGGGTCTTGGAGTGGTGCCCGATGCCCAGAGTACTGGAGCGGTACCCGATGCCCAGAGTGCTGGAGCGGTACCCGATGCCCAGAGTGCTGGAGCGGTACCCGATGCCCAGAGTGCTGGAGCGGTACCCGATGCCCAGAGTGCTGGAGCGGTACCCGATGCCCAGAGTACTGGAGCGGTACCCGATGCCCAGAGTGCTGGAGCGGTACCCGATGCCCTAGCTTATAGAGGGACATCAAATATTATAGTTCAGGTGTCCATACCGGAAGGGGTCTCAGAAGCTGTTACCCCAGGTAGGGACTTGAAAAGCGCAACCCTAGAAAGGGTCTCTAAAACCATAGTTTTTGAGGGGAACTCGAGAAGCAAAACCCCAGAAGGGATCTTTGAAGTAATATCCCCAAGTGGGGTCTCGAGAGACGCAGCCCCAAAGAAGGGTCTAGAAGTCGCTTCCCCAGGAAAGAACTTAAGAAGCATAGCATTAGTGGAGGATCTGAACGTTATTGCTTCAGCAAAAGTCCCGGAAGTCATAGTCCCGGGAGAACTTTCGATAATTATCGACTCAGAGAGGGAGGCCGATGGCCCGATCCCAGTCAGGGAGGCCAACGGCCCGGTCCCAGTAAAAGAATCCAAGGTGCTGGCCCCAGCGGGGTTCTCGGAGGCCACTGCCCCAGCGGGGTTCTCGGAGGCCACTGCCCCAGCAGGGTTCTCGGAGGCCACTGTCCCAGCGGGGTTCTCAGAGGCCACTGTCCCAGCGGGGTTCCCGGAGGCCACTGTCCCAGCGGGGTTCCCAGAGGCCACTGCCCCAGCGGGGTTCCCGGAGGCCACTGCCCCAGCGGGGTTCCCGGAAGTCACTGCCCCGGGTGGGGTTCAGAAAGTCACTGCCCCGGGTGGGGTTCAGAAAGTCACTGCCCCGGGTGGGGTTCAGAAAGTCACTGCCCCGGGTGGGGTTCAGAAAGTCACTGCCCCGGGTGTGGTTCAGAAAGTCTCAGCCCCGGGTGGGCTTCAGAGAATCTCAGCCTCGAGTAAGGTCAATAGTGACCAGGTCCTAGCAAATCACTCCAGTCAGTCAGATGAGAAGGAAACAGATCCTGACTCTGATATCTCAACATCCATAACCTTTGATGGGGACTTCGCCCAATTTCTGGCGCTTTTCAAACACTATTACACTATTATGTTGTCTAGACCATTTCTGGGCATCACTTCAGAAAACCTTGGGCTCTATCTGATTTATTCTTTTAGAGGAGAGCCTTCTGAGTGGGCGACCAGCCTAATGAAAGCTGAAGATCCCATTCTTCAGGATCCCCTAGCATTCTGTGATGCAATTGTTAAAAGATACGGTTCCAAAGAAATTGGTTCAGGTTCCTCTAAGTCACCCGTCTTGTCTGCTGAGAGTCCACCAAATACTGTAAACTCGGCACAAGAGTCCCAGCCCATTGTTTTGACTGCAGGATGTGCTTTTTTGACTTCTTCTTCTAATAATAGTACTTTACCAGAAAGTTCAGCTCCCAAGGGTAAGAGACCTGTCTCTGATTTGAACGCAGCCTTGCTGGGTGGTACCATCAGTTCAGACAATGTTTGGGGAATTACCTTGGTCAGACCTAAAGAGCTTTGTAAAAAGAAGAAGAAGAAAAAGAAATAATTTTTGACTCTTGCCTTGATAAAAAAAAAAAAAAAAGATTTTTTTCCCCTTGTCTTGTGTCCAGTGGCCACCATCAAGGGGAGGGCACTGTTACAAGTTGTTGCTACAGCTTGTTTTTTGTTTTCTTGTCTGTTAGACCAGTGTGTCAGGTTTTTGTTTTTTTATCCCTTGTTCTGGATAGTCTGAATTTTGGGGTCTTTTGACCCCTCCTCAAGGGGGGGGTAATGTTATGAGCCACGGCTGTGGCTCATTCCTGTTTTGCAGTTTTGTTCTGTATTTCATGTTATACTTCTGTTTATGTTCCCCGTGGGTGTCATGGGGTGCTCGGAGCTCACCCTTAAGGAGGGGATACTGTTATGAACCACAGGTAGTGGTTCATTCCTATTTTATGTTTATAAAGTTGTCTTGCATGCCAGGATTTCCTGTTGCTCTGTTCTAGAATACTCTTGTCTGCTGCCGCTGGTGAGTCTGTGTAATTGCAGCTTGTTCCCATGTGTTCAGCCTCACCTGGCTGCTAATTGCATTTTGTCAGTTTGGAATCATGCAACAGGGCAGCTGCATGGGATTATTAATTAGGCCTCTCTGTTATATGCTGGCTGACTGCAATTCACAGACGCTGGTGATATTTCTGGGTTTTCAGTCTGCTTGAGTTCTGAGCTTGGTTCCTGCTAGTTCCTGAGCTTCCTGTGTCGATTCCTGTGTCAGTCCCTGTGTCGATTCCTATGTCTGATCCCGTGTCCTGCCGTGAGGCGTTCCTGTCCTGAGGTCCAGTACCTTTGCCTGTGCAAGTTTCTGGCTTCTTGGTGTCCACCGGTCTGTCGTTTGGGATTCTGCCTGTCCTCCAGTTCTGAGAGTCTGTGTCAGCAGCATTGGGAGTTCCTGTCCGTTTGCCAGTATTCGTACCGGTTCCGTGAGTAGCGGCACGGCCGCGTCCGTCGGCTTAGGCCGCTGTATTCCCTTATTATTTCTGTCACTGGTGTTTTGCAGAGGGTTCTGCTTATGCTGTCACCGCCGGTACACAAAAGTATTGTGTCGGCGTGTGGTCAGCATTTCCTTTGTTGTTCTTTTCCTTTGGCGGCAAGCCGCACATACTTTGGTTTTAGGTTTGTTAGTAGCCCCTGGCCTTGTTGTTTAGTCAGAGGGCCCCTTGTTATCACCCTGTCTCGGTTCACTCTTTGTCTCTCATTAAGACCTGAGGGGGCATCGAAGTTGGGCAGACGTAATCCGCCCTTCAAACGCGGCTGCCATGGGCTCAAGCAACCATAGTCTCGCAAGAGTGTACTGACAGCACGGGTGAGACAACGGAGATAGGGCGCCAGGGGCTATTCCCTTTCCATTCCCCTTTCCCAGCATTACGTCCTGGTGCTCTGGACTCGCTTCATAACATCTCCCTTGTTCTGAGCACCAGGAACCTAACACAGAACAGAGGGCTCTCCAAAACCTCGCCACAAACTGAACACCCCGGTCGGATATTATTTATGTGGGTAGTCCATGTAGACGGAAAATCTCCCGTAGGAAGATTTGGGCGAGTTTTGGGGCGGAAGGGAGACCCTGGAGAGGAACGAAATGGGCCATTTTGGTAAATCTGTCCACCACAACCCAGATGGCATTATATCCTTGAGAAGAAGGAAGGTCGGAGATGAAATCCATGGACAGATGTGACCAGGGACGGCTGGGAACAGATAATGGTTGTAACTGACCTACTGGAGACTGACGAGGAGTCTTGTGCTGCGCACATTTAGGACAAGATGCCACAAAGTCTTTGATGTCAACTTTCATATTTGGCCACCAGTACGTCTCAGAGAGGAATTTGAAGGTCTTCAGGACACCAGGATGTCCAGTGAATTTGGACTGATGAGCCCAAGACAGCAACTTGTAACGGAGTTCTGGGGAAACAAAAGTCTTACCAGGAGGCGGAGCAGGAGAGACTTGAGACAAAGCAAATACCACTGGGCTCAGGATGGAATGCGGGACTGAGTCGGACGTCTCCTCTTCGGACTGCATGGTCCGGGCAAAGCGCCTGTCACTCACCGCGGGCAGCGGCGGCCGCGCTTGTCCCTGCGGGTGACCTGGTCTGCCCGGCGCCTCTCTTCCCCCGGCGGTCTCCGGTCCCGGCGGCGGGTCGGCGCGTTCCTCCGGCGGCTTCCCGGAGCGAGGGCGCCGCCATCGTGAGTGAGGTCAAGGAGGCGGAGCAGGACTGACGTCACCTGCCTGCTCCGCCAATCAGACAAGGGCGGGGAATTCAAAACCAGACGCCGGGCTGAGATCCGGTGCCTGAGTATCTTCGTTTCTGCCTCAGAAGCTGTGATTTCCAGAGCTCCCACGTTCCTGCGATCTCTGTCCAAGCACCTCCGTGCCTCCAAGCACCTCCGTGCCTCCAAGCACTTCCGTGCCTCCAAGCACCACCGTGCCTCCAAGCACTTCCGTGCCTCCAAGCACCTCAGTGCCTCCAACCTCCGTGCCTCCAAGCACCTCCGTGCCTCCAGCACTTCAGTGCCTCCAGTGCCTTAGCATTCAGTCTCTCTGTGCTCCCGGCACCTTTGTGTCTCAGTACCTGTACCACCAGCACCTCAGTGCCTCCAACACCACAGTGCCTCCAACACCACAGTGCCTCAGCACTCAGCATTTCTGTGCCTCCGGCACCGCCGTGCCTCAATACCTGTGTCTCCAGCACTTCAGTACCTCTCTACCTCAGCATTCAGTATCTCTGCAAGTCTTGTCTTTCAGGAAACCTCCAAGAATTCTTCCGTGCTTCCTGCCTGCCGTCTTAATCCTGCATGAGGAAGACCTACATCCGGCCATCTCTACTGCGACCCAGTAGCGGTTCCTCTTCCCGGTCATCTGAAGAAGCCCCGAGTCCACAACACTCCCAAATCAGGTCAGTGATAGTATACTCAGGCCACATGGACCTGGGGAATCGGAACACAGACTCAAGTGCCATCCAGAACCTGGCTTCCCGAGTACAAAGTCAGGAAGCGGCACAAGGTCAGGTGATGCAGTACCTCCAGCTGTTGTCCGGGCGTCTGGATCAGATTCAGGCGTCTCTAGCCTCTGTAATTCCGGCACCTGTTCCAGTAGTCGCACCAGTTGCTGTTGCCAGTAATGTCCAAACTTCGGCTGGTATCACCCCACGCTTTCAGCTGCCTACTCCGTCCCGCTATAATGGGAATCCTAAAAATTGTTGCGGTTTCTTAAACCAATGCGAGGTACATTTCGAGCTACTTGCACACAACTTTCCTACAGACCGGTCCAAGGTAGCATACAGTATATTATTTCTCTGCTGAAGGGTCTGCCTTGGATTGGGTGTCTCCATTATGGGAACGATCTGATCCCATGGTCTCCAACTATACCAACTTCATCACGTCCTTTCGAAGAATTTTCGACGAACCCGGCAGGATGACCACTGCTTCTTCCGACTTGCTCCGTGTTCGACAGGGCGCCCGTTCCGTGGGTCAGTACGTGGTTCATTTCCAGACAATTGCCTCTGAACTATGCTGGAATAATGATGCCCTGAGAGCTGCCTTCTGGAACGGTCTCTCCGACCGGCTGAAAGATGAGCTGGTTACAAGGGATCTGCCGGATCCATTAGAAGAGTTGATTTCCCTTTGCGTCAAGGTGGATCTTCGGATGCAGGAACGTGGAAGAGAATGTAGCCGTTCGGATCGTTCCAGGTTCCGGAATCCTACTCCTAGACCTGTGGCTTTACCTAGCTCGGACGAGCCCATGCAAATTAACCGATCCCGACTGTCTCCGGAAGAACGACAGCGTCATCGTGAGGGTAAACTCTGCCTCTACTGTGGAGCCGCAGATCACTTTCTTAAATTTTGTAAATCCCGTCCGGAAACGGGCAGGCCTAGCTTGTTCCGGAGTAGTCAAGCTGGGAGTTATGACAAAAGCTTCTCCAACTTCGGACTGTTTGCTTCCTGTAACTCTAGTCTCCGATTCAGTCTCCAAGTCTTGTGAAGCCCTGTTGGATTCCGGGGCTGCGGGGAACTTCGTTTCTTTCTTCTGTGCCCAAAGCTTGGGTTTAAAGTTACGGCCTATCGAGCGGCCAATTTCCCTGACGGCTATCAACGGGACTAGAATTTCCAAGGGTCTTATAATGTGGCGCACGGGACCAGTTAAGCTGCAGGTCAGGAAGGTCTGGAACTCTTTGTAATCCCAGAAATGCACCATGATCTGGTTCTTGGAATGCCTTGGCAAAAAATTCATAATCCCCACATTGACTGGAAGTCTTCACAAATTCTGTCCCGGAGTTCCTTTTGTCACGCTCATTGTCTCACTCCTGTTTGTCCGCTCCGTGTCTCCTCCAAGACGGATGAAGAGCATATTCTGGAGGCGTATCAAGGGTACAAGGATGTATTTTCGGAACTAGCAGCTGATCTGTTACCACCTCATAGGCCTTGGGACTGTCCTATTGACCTTGTCCCAGGGAAGACGCCACCCCGTGGTCGCACATATCCCCTGTCACTTCCCGAGACTCAAGCTATGTCGGAGTATATTAAGTCCAATCTGCTCAAGGGATTTATTCGCCCCTCTTCCTCCCCTGCTGGAGCGGGCTTCTTTTTCGTGAAGAAGAAGGACGGGGGGTTGAGACCATGCATCGACTACCGCGGCTTAAACGATATTACTATCAAGAATAAATACCCCTTGCCACTAATCACAGAGTTATTTGATAGGGTTCGTGGTGCCCGCGTTTTCTCCAAACTCGACTTGAGGGGAGCTTATAATCTTATACGCATCCGAGAAGGGGATGAATGGAAGACTGCCTTCAATACCCGAGATGGGCATTACGAATACTTGGTGATGCCGTTTGGTCTCAGTAATGCTCCTGCTGTTTTCCAGGGATTTGTCAACGAAATCTTTCGTGACATGTTATATCAGAGTGTTGTGGTATATTTGGACGACATACTGATCTTTTCCAAGAATCTTGTCGAACACAGGACTCAAGTCAAAGAGGTGCTCCACCGTTTACGAGAGAATCATCTCTATGCTAAGCTTTCCAAATGTACCTTTGAAGTAACATCAATTCTATTCCTCGGTTATATCATCTCGGGGACGGAGCTTCGCATGGATCCGGAAAAGCTGTCTGCCATTCGTGACTGGACTCAGCCTCTTTCTTTGAAAGCAATACAAAGGTTCCTGGGCTTTGCGAATTACTACAGGAAATTCATTAGGGGTTTCTCCACCATTGTTGCGCCCATTACTGCCCTGACGAGAAAGGGTTCTAATCCAAGTTTGTGGCCTTCCGAAGCCATTGAGGCTTTTTCCCACTTAAAGTTAGCTTTCATGATGGCTCCAGTTCTCCAACAACCAAATTTCGATGAACCTTTCTTCCTAGAGGTTGATGCATCTTCAGTCGGCGTTGGGGCTGTTCTCTCTCAGTACTCCTCTGATAAGAAATTACATCCGTGTGGCTTCCATTCTCGTAAATTCTCTCCGGCCAAACGAAATGATACTATTGGAGACCAGGAACTCTTAGCAATTAAATCCGCCTTGGAAGAGTGGAGATATCTTTTGGAAGGGGCTAAACATGTGTTTACCATTTACACGGATCACAAAAATTTGCTGTACATCAAATACGCACAATGCTTGAATCCTCGCCAAGCGAGATGGGCACTTTTCTTTTCTCGATTCTCGTTTGTTATCAAGTACCGGGCCGGGACTCTCAATATTAAAGCAGATGCGCTTTCCCGTTCACAAGCTTCCACAGACGAGGATGAATCTCCTGAGCGGGGTTTAATTCTAAATCCAGTTTCTGTCTCTGCTGCTTTAACTACTCCAGCTCCTCCTCCTGGGAGAATGTCCGTACCAGCTAGATTCCGGCCAAGAATACTACAGTGGGTCCATAACTCCAAGTTTTCCGGTCATGCCGGTGCCCAGAAGATGTACAAGTTTCTGCAAAGGTCTTACTGGTGGAACACCATGAGGAAGGATGTACAAGATTACGTTAATTCTTGTCCACAGTGTACACAACATAAATCTCCTCATCTGCCTCCTGCAGGGTTACTTCGTCCTTTGCCTATCCCTGTGAGACCCTGGACTCACATTTCCATGGACTTCATCACTGACTTACCCTGTTCCAAGGGTTGCAACACCGTTTGGGTAATCATTGACCGTTTTTCGAAGATGGCACACTTCGTGCCTTTGACTGGTCTCCCGACAGCTCCGAAACTGGCTCTACTGTTCATCCAAGAACATTTTCGATTGCATGGGTTGCCACAAGAAATAGTTTCTGACCGTGGGGTACAGTTCACCGCCAGGTTTTGGAAAGCCCTCTGTTCAACTCTACAAATTAAACTTAAGTTTTCATCCGCTTATCATCCCCAAACAAATGGTCAAACGGAACGAGTCAATCAAGATCTAGAGACTTTCCTTCGTTTGTATCTCTCCCCTTCACAGGACAACTGGGTGGAGTTGTTGCCTTGGGCGGAGTTTGCCCACAACTATTTGTTTCATTCTTCCACTGGGGAATCACCATTCTTCGTCAACTACGGGTTCCATCCACGTGTTCCAGAATTTCCAAGCCTTCCGATAGAAGAGGTTCCAGCTGTAACGTCCACTCTACGACACTTCGGACAAATTTGGAGAAAGGTTCATGCAAATCTTAAGAAGGTTTCAGTCCGGTACAAGTTCTTCGCAGATAAGAAACGGCGAGCTGCACCTCAATACAAAGTTGGGGACAGGGTATGGCTGTCCACACGTAATCTCCGGTTGAAGGTGCCCACCATGAAGTTCGCTCCAAGGTTCATTGGTCCTTACCCTGTGCTACAAGTCTTAAATCCTGTGGTCTGTAAACTGGGTTTGCCTTCCCACCTTCGAATAACTAACGCCTTTCATGTTTCTCTCCTCCGTCCCCTCATTCTGGATCGGTTCCACTCAGCATCCCCTAGGCCAACGTCTGTAGTGACAGAAGCTGGAACGGAGTTTGAAATCAAAGCTATTCTTGACTCTCGTTATCTTCATAAAAAATTACAATACTTGGTAGACTGGAAGGGTTATGGCCCTGAGGAGAGAAGTTGGATTAAGGCTACTGAAGTAACGGCTCCTCGACTGGTTCAGATCTTCCACTCCAGACATCCAACTAAGCCCGAAAAGTGTCCAGGGGCCACTCCTGGAGGAGGCAGCGCTTGTCCCTGCGGGTGACCATGCCTGCCCGGCGCCTCTCTTCCCCCGGCGGTCTCCGGTCCCGTCGGCGGGTCGGCGTGTTCCTCCGGCGGCTTCCCGGAGCGAGGGCGCCGCCATCGTGAGTGAGGTCAAGAAGGCAGAGCAGGACTGACGTCACCTGCCTGCTCCGCCAATCAGGCAAGGGCGGGGAATTCAAAACCAGACGCCGGGCAGAGATCCGGTGCCTGAGTATCTTCATTTCTGCCTCAGAAGCTGTGATTTCCAGAGCTCCCACGTTCCTGCGATCTCCGTCAAAGCACCTCCGTGCCTCCAAGCACCTCCGTGCCTCCAAGGACTTCCGTGCCTCCAAGCACCTCTGTGCCTCCAAGCACCCCATGCCTCCAAGCACTTCCGTGCCTCCAAGCGCCTCCGTGCCTCCAAGCAACTCCGTGCCTCCAAGCACCTCCGTGCCTCCAACCTCCGTGCCTCCAAGCACCTCCATGCCTCCAAGCACCTCCGTGCCTCCATGCACCTCCGTGCCTCCAGCACTTCAGTGCCTCCAGTGCCTCAGCATTCAGTCTCACTGTGCTCCCGGAACCTTCGTGTCTCAGTACCTGTACCATCAGCACCTCAGTGCCTCCAACACCACAGTGCCTCCAACACCACAGTGTCTCCAACACCACAGTGCCTCAGCACTCAGCATTTCTGTGCCTCCGGCACCGCCGTGCCTCAATACCTGTGTCTCCAGCACTTCAGTACCTCTGTACCTCAGCATTCAGTATCTCTACAAGTCTTGTCTTTCAGGAAACCTTCAAGAATTCTTCCGTGCTTCCTGTCTGCCATCTTAATCCTGCATGAGGAAGACCTACATCCGGCCATCTCTACTGCAACCCAGTAGCTGTTCCTCTTCCCAGTCATCGGAAGAAGCCCCGAGTCCACAACACTCCCAAATCAGGTCAGTGATAGCGTCTGCCTTGATATTCTGAGAACCTGGGCGGAAATGAAGCTTAAAGTTAAAACGAGAGAAGAACATATCAGGAAGGAAACAAGTGGTGGAGAAAGTATTCCCTCAGGCGCTCAATACAGCAACAAAAATATTATAAAAGGAGTGGTACATTCCTTAATAAGTAGAAGAAATCCAGGACACAGTTGCAATCCTCTTTCACTTCTCAATTCCTCACAAATGCAGGGAGATATGTAAAGAAAAAATCACATGTGTAGTACAATCACAATTTAATGAAAAAACACTAACACACGTTTACATAAACATAATTCACATAAAAGTATTCTCCACAAAGATTCTGCTGAGAATGGGAGGCCAGAATAATTACCAGCAAAAAATGAGAACTGATTTTTGTCAGATCTCAAGAAAAGCAGTTTGTAATATAGTCACCAAGCGTCTCTCCGGAAAAGACCACTGGAACCAATCTTGGCAATCAATTCAGCTCTCCAGATCTTTCAGCAGCAGCAGCTTCGGAGTCCGGGCTGTCCCTTAATTACCAACGCGTTTCCACCCACGATGCTGCGGGTCTTTCTCAAGGTGAAGTAAGGGACAGTATTCTGATCCATATATTTATTCAAAAGTTCACCAATTAGAATCCTAATTCTCTATTGTAATCAGCTGTTGTATCACAAGTAAGTTGCCATGGAGATGCAATCCTCCAATCTCGGGCGACGATTACCGATACATCACTTCCGGGGGCGTGGTTCCGTATTTAACCAGCTATCAATGTCCTTAAATCCCTGCAGGCATTGGGCTTTAGAAAGGAGCCCCCAACACTCAGCCCATGTACTAATCGAAACATGTTCCGATGCTGGCCGGGATCTCCGCTGGTGACTCGGCAGCGGGACCTCCGCTAACCATCCCCGCAGGACTAATGTATCTGGTGACTTCCGCCAACCACCCACACCCAGGAAGTTCAAAATCATTATTTATTTATTTATTGTTTTATCCTTATAATGTTTTAATCTATGTTTATTTGTAGGTTCTATCATCTCTGAAAATTGGATTTTTAATCTGGATATATTATAATATATTTTGTATATATATATGCCAAGGAGATGCAATAGGGTTATTAAGACCGGTTATCACTTCCTGGTCTATTGGATGGCAAAAAGGGAATGAATGGTTGGCAGTAGTGTATGCAGCTGCAGCAGTGTCCACAATTAATAGTATGCAGAGTAATGGATGCTTACAAGATCCGCATCACCGGAAGTGACGGGGCCGAGATAGAGCCTGCATCACAGGATGTTACACGAGCGGCGGTTAGGTGGAAGTCCAGTGGTTGGCGGAAGCCGCCAGGGACATCCACTATACAGAAGCGGTTGGCGGAAGTCCCGCTCCCTGGGCGTGGGTGGTTGGCGGAAGTCACCAGAGACATTAGTCCTGCGGGTAGGGAACCAGGAACACGGAGGAACAGGTACCAGATCCAGATACATGGGTCGCAGGACTGACACAAAGTTCAGGACAACCACAGGCTCATCCTGCAGCTCCTGATATACCCCTTCATGTGCAGGCATTGGCTGGAGTAGCCAAGCTCCGGATTGGCCGCCGCACTCAGACTGGGAAGGACTGTCATGGCGGCTCCCATGCCGCGGCCCGGCGGGAACGCGGCGTGCTCACATGCCCGCTGACAACAGGAGCGCTCCCAGGCCCAGGATGACATCTGGCGACAGCGAGACGGGTGACAGCAGAACGTAGGGATCCCGGACGGAGTCCGCACCGACGGAGAGATGTGACAGTGGTGAGTCGATTCCTGACATGTGCCTGCTTGTCAGTGGGTTATGCACCTTGCCAGATGTCAAATCTACATGGAGCAGCTGGAGGGGACAAGAGCAGGTTTGCAAAATATTGATAGAAGAGCATATATGTTGGCGCATTCTCCGTGATTGTGTCAGCTTACGTTTTGGTGCACTGCACTTTCCTCCACCCCATTTCAGCCTACAGCTAAGTTTTAGCCGTTTTGGTCAAGATCAAGTGTAGTCGCTTCTTGGCCTTTTGGTTGTGATCTTGTATCATGGTTGAAGGGTCTGCTGGATGGATTGTTTTCTTCATTGGCGAAAGACCGAAAATATTCCAGGATGGAAGGCTTGGGAACACTATCCGTTTTTCAGTTGTGGAAGAGAAGAAAGACCGGATTGGACTACATTCTATAGTAAAGGATATATTTCTATTAATTGACCCTCCCCTTATATGTGTCTGTCTTTTAATAAAGCTTCGGGCTTGTGATTCCATCTTTAAACCGATAAACGAAACCCCAATAAGATGGGGCATGCAAAAATTGAGATAAAACTCAGTTTTGCTCCTCTCCACGGAAATCTTTAGTAAAAGGCGAAAGATTTATTCGTTCTGAAGAGAAACCAGAGCATAACCAAGATTCCTCCTGTCGCCTGAGTGCCGTGCCAGCAGTCCTCATTCAGCTCAAAGTGAGCACCCAATTTGAAAGAAAGAAAGCAGATTTCTCACCAGGCTTCCCCTTGCTATAAGCATGGTTTGTACTCTTTTCCACGTACTCCCAGATCTTTCAAGCAAGTAACATGGTCAAGAAAGTTCTGTTTGAAAAGAAACAAACATTTACTGTCATTTCTATGCAAATGAGCTTACATTAAAGCACACCCGTTCTATCTTTAAACCGATAAAAGAAACCCCAATAAGATGGGGCATGCAAAAATTGAGATAAAACTCAGTTTTGCTCCTCTCCACGGAAATCTTTAGTAAAAGGCGAAATATTTGTTCGTTCTGAAGAGAAACCAGAGCATGACCAAGATTCCACCTGTCACCTGAGTGCCAAGCCAGCAGTCCTCATTCAGCTTAAAGTGAGCGCCCAATTTGAAAGAAAGAAAGCAGATTTCTCACCAGGCTTCCCCTTGCTATAAGCATGGTTTGTACTCTTTTTCCATGTGCTCCCAGATCTTTCAAGCAATTAGTATGGTCAAGAAAGTTCTGTTTGAAAAGAAACAGGCATTTACTGTCATTGTTATGCAAATAAACTTACATTAAAGCTACCAAGAAAGCACACTCGTTCTGTCTTTAAACTGATAAAAGAAACCCCAATAATATGGGGCATGCAAAAATTGAGATAAAACTCAGTTTTGCTCCTCTCCACGGAAATCTTTAGTAAAAGGCGAAAGATTTGTTCGTTCTGAAGAGAAACCAGAGCATGACCAAGATTCCTCCTGTCGCCTGAGTGCCGTGCCAGCAGTCCTCATTCAGCTCAAAGTGAGCGCCCAATTTGAAAGAAAGCAGATTTCTCACCTGGCTTCCCTTGCTATAAGCATTCAGGTGTCTTTATCAATTGTTGCATTTAAAAAATCAAGCAATTATGGAACACAATGTTGCGACAATGTAACCCTATTTGCAAAATAGTACTAAATAAGTTTGTCGATGTAAGACATTTGCAAAGGCGCATCCAAAACACGCTGGAAAATGCAACTGAATCTGTTTTTGGAGGCTAGAATAGGAAATGTGCATTGGTCCTACAAGTACTGAAAGCTCTTCTCCCATCTCCCTTTTCTGAAAAGCCATTTAATATATGGTTCCCAGATAGGGGACATACTGTATCAGATATTGGCTTTCAAAAGCAGCAAATATCATACCACTTCTATTGCCATCAAAGATAAACATTGATTGTTTTCAGATATTGGATTGAAAAAGCAGTCTTTATTGACATAAATAAGCAAAAAAAACATACATAAACATTACACACATAAGTACCGTGTTGCAGCACAGCCAAAACACAATACAAATGCTGACGGTATAGTACAGTTCAAGAATTACAGCACAGGCCAGCCTACACTATAAATCATGAACTGCACTATACATTTAAACTATACAATAATACAACAGTTAATAAGGCTATGGGTGTGGAGTGTAAGAGAGTGAGGGAATCACAAGCCCGAAGCTTTATTGAAAGACAGACACATATAAGGGGAGGGTCAATAAATAGAAAGATATCCTTTACTATAGAAGGTAGTCCAATCCGGTCTTTCTGCTCTTCCACAACTGAGCAGCTGTGCGCCATTGGTCCCATACACCTCACATACTCTGGTCACTGTAAGGGTGCAGGGCGCAGGGGGGGGCGCCCTGGGCAGAATATAAACCTCTTTTTGGCACTGTATATATGTATGAGCCCCTGCCAATTTTACAGTTTAAGCGGGACAGAAGCCCGCCACCGAGGGGGCGGGGCTTCTTCCTCAGCACTCACTAGCGCCATTTTTTCTCCACAGCACCGCTGAGAGGAAGCTCACGGACTCTCCCCTGCTTATACCACGGTAGACAAGAGGATTGTAAAGAGAGTGGGGGCACATAATTCAGCGCAAATTACATACAGCAGTGCTACTGGGCAAACATTAAGTTACTGTGTTATTCCTGGGTTATATAGCGCTGGGGTGTGTGCTGGCATACTCTCTCTCTGTCTCTCCAAAGGACCTTGTGGGGGAACTGTCTTCAGAAAAAGCATTCCCTGTGTGTGTGGTGTGTCGGTACGCATGTGTCGACATGTCTGAGGAAGAAGGCTATATTAGAGAGGAGCGGAAGCAAATGAATGTGGTGTCTCCGCCGACAGCGCCGACACCTGACTGGATGGATATGTGGAATGTTTTAAATGCTAGTGTAAACTCATTGCACAAAAGATTAGACAAGGCTGAAGCTTTGGGACAGTCAGGGTCTCAACCCATGCCTGATCCTATGTCGCAGGAACTGTCATGGTCTCATAAGCACCCACTATCCCAGATTGTTGACACAGATACCAACACGGATTCTAACTCCAGTGTCGATTACGATGATGCAAAGTTACAGCCAAAATTGGCAAAATCCATTCGATATATGATTATGGCAATAAAAGATGTTTTGCACATCACAGAGGAACCCCCTGACCCTGACAAGAGGGTACATATGTACAAGGGAAAGAAGTCTGAGATAACCTTTCCCTCCTCACACGAGCTGAACGAGTTATGTGAAAAAGCTTGGGAATCTCCAGATAAAAGACTGCAGATTTCCAAAAGGATTCTTATGGCGTATCCTTTCCCATCAACGGATAGGTTACGATGGGAATCCTCCCCTAGGGTGGACAAAGCATTAACATGCTTATCCCAGAAGGTAGCCCTCCCGTCCCAGGATACGGCTACCCTCAAAGAGTCTGCTGACCGCAAACAGGAGATTACCCTGAAGTCCATTTATACACATTCAGGTACCTTACTCAGACCGGCAATTGCGTCGGCCTGGGTGTGTAGTGACACGGACGGATACCTTATCTGAGGGGATGGATACCCTAGATAAGGATACTATTTTATTGACCCTGGGGCATATAAGAGATGCTGTCATATATATGAGAGATGCTCAAAGAGACATTAGTCTACTGGGTTCTAGAATAAACGCTATGTCGATTTCTGCCAGAAGAGTCCTATGGACACGGTAATGGACAGGTGATGCCGACTCAAAAAGGCATATGGAGGTTTTACCTTACAGGGGTGAGGAATTGTTTGGGGAAGGTCTCTCGGACCTAGTCTCCACAGCTACAGCTGGAAAATCAAATTTTTTACCTTATCAAATGCAGTCCTTTCGGTCACAAAGAAACAAGAAAGTGCGAGGTGCGTCCTTTCTTGCCAGAGGTAGGGGCAGAGGAAAAAAGCTGCACAACATAGCTAGTTCCCAGGAACAGAAGTCCTCCCCAGCCTTTACAAAATCTACCGCATGACGCTAGGGCTCCACTGGCGGAGTCCGGCCCAGTGGGGGCACGTTCTTCGGAGTTTCAGCCACATCTGGGTTTACTCCCAGGTGGATCCCTGGGCAATAGAAATTGTTTCTCAGGGTCACAAGCTGGAATTCGAAGAAGTGCCTCCTCGCCGATTTTTCAAATTGGCTCTACCAACTTCTCCCCAGGAAAGGGAGATAGTGTTATATGCAATACAAAAATTGTATCTTCAACAGGTGGTGGTCAAGGTTTCCCTCCTCCAACAAGGAAAGGGATATTACTCGACCATGTTTGTAGTCCCGAAACCGGACGGTTCGGTCAGACCCATATTAAATTTGAAATCCCTGAACCTATACTTGAAAAGGTTCAAATTCAAGACGGAATCGCTAAGAGTGGTCATCGCAAGCATGGAAGGGGGGATTTTATGGTGTCCCTGGACATAAAGGATGCATACCTTCATGTCCCCATTTATCCACCTCATCAGGCGTACCTCAGATTTGCGTTACAGGACTGTCATTACCAATTTCAGACATTGCCGTTTGGTCTCTCCACGGTCCCTGAGAATTTTCACCAAGGTAATGGCGGAAATGATGGTGCTCCTGCGCAAGCAAGGTGTCACAATTATCCCGTACTTGGACGATCTTCTCATAAAAGCGAGATCAAGAGAGCAGTTGCTGAACAGCGTATCACTTTCACTGAAAGTGTTACAGCAACACGGCTGGATTCTCAATATCCCGAAGTCGCAGTTGGTTCCTACGACTCGTCTGTCTTTCTTGGGCATGATTCTGGACACGGACCAGAAGAGGGTTTATCTCCCGATAGAAAAGGCCCAGAAACTCATGACTCTTGTCAGGAATCTATTGAAACCAAAACAGGTGTCAGTGCATCACTGCACTCGAGTCCTGGGAAAGATGGTGGAATCATACGAGGCCATTCCATTCGGCAGGTTCCATGCGAGGACTATCCAATGGGACCTACTGGACAAGTGATCCGGGTCACATTTACAGATGCATCGGTTGATCACCCTGTCCCCCAGGGCCAGGGTATCACTCCTGTGGTGGCTGCAGAGTGCTCACCTTCTCGAGGGAAGCAGATTCGGCATTCAGGGCTGGATCCTGGTGACCACAGACGCAAGCCTCCGAGGTTGGAGTGCAGTCACCCAGGGAAGAAATTTCCAAGGTCTTTGGTCAAGTCAAGAGACTTGTCTTCACATCAACATCATGGAACTAAGGGCTATGGCCCTCATTCCGAGTTGTTCGCTCGGTATTTTTCATTGCATCGCAGTGAAAATCCGCTTAGTACGCATGCGCAATGTTCGCGACTGCGCCAAGTAACTTTACTATGAAGAAAGTATTTTTACTCACGGCTTTTTCTTCGCTCCGGCGATCGTAATGTGATTGACAGGAAATGGGTGTTACTGGGCGGAAACACGGCGTTTCAGGGGCGTGTGGCTGAAAATGCTACCGTTTCCGGAAAAAACGCAGGAGTGGCCGGAGAAACGGTGGGAGTGCCTGGGCGAACGCTGGGTGTGTTTGTGACGTCAACCAGGAACGACAAGCACTGAACTGATCGCACAGGCAGAGTAAGTCTGGTGCTACTCTGAAACTGCTAAGTAGTTAGTAATCGCAATATTGCGCATACATCGGTCGCAATTTTAAGAAGCTAAGATTCACTCCCAGTAGGCGTAGGCTTAGCGTGTGTAACTCTGCTAAATTCGCCTTGCGACCGATCAACTCGGAATGAGGGCCCATATACAAAGCCCTACGTCAACCTTTTTCTGAAGACAGTTCCCCCAAAAGGCCCTTTGGAGAGACAGAGAGAGAGAGTATGCCAGCACACACCCCAGCGCTATATAACCCAGGAATAACACAGTAACTTAATGTTTGCCCAGTAGCGCTGCTGTATGTGCCCCCCCCCCCCCCCCCATCTCTTTTCAACCCTCTTGTCTACCGTGGTATAAGCAAGGGAGAGTCCGGGGAGCTTCCTCTTAGCGGTGCTGTGGAGAAAAAATGGCGCTGGTGAGTGCTGAGGGAGAAGCCCCGCCCCACTGGCGGCGGGCTTCTGTCCCGCTTAAACTGTAAAATTGGCGGGGGCTCGTACATATATACAGTGCCCAGCTGTATATATGTTTTTTTTTTGCCTACACCCTTACAGTGACCGAAGTATGTGAGGTGTATGGGAGCAGTGGCGCACAGCTGCAGTGCTGTGCATTACCTTAGTGAAGATCATGAAGTCTTCTGCCACCTCTGAAGTCTTCTTTTCTTCTCATATTCACCTGGCTTCTATCTTCCGGCTCTGCGAGGGGGACGGCGGCGCGGCTCTGGGACGGACGGCGAGGGTGAGATCCTGTGTACCAATCCCTCAGGAGCTAATGGTGTCCAGTAGACTAAGAAGCAGGACCTTGCAACTCAGAGAGTAGGGCTGCTTCTCTCCCCTCAGCCCCTCGATGCAGGGAGTCTGTTGCCAGCAGTGCTCCCTGAAAATGTTAAACCTAACAAAATACTTTCTGTCAGAAAGCTCAGGAGAGCTCCTGAAAAGCACCCAGTCTCCACTGGGCACAGTATCAAACTGAGGTCTGGAGGAGGGGTATAGAGGGAGGAGCCAGTGCACACCCAGAACTAAATTCTTTCTTAAAGTGCCCATGTCTCCTGCGGAGCCCGTCTATCCCCATGGTCCTTACGGAGTCCCCAGCATCCTCTAGGACGTTAGAGAAAATAGGATTTTAATACCTACCGGTAAATCCTTTTCTGTTAGTCCGTAGAGGATGCTGGGCACCCGTCCCAGTGCGTACTGTGTCTGCAGTTATTAAATGGCCCTTAACTCCAGAACATTTATGTGGAGACAACTTTCCTGACTTGACCATCTTCCTTGGACGTTTTCCCCCTGTGTGACTGCTACCCAGCCTTGGAGGGTTGCATCCGTGGTACCTAGGATCCAGTCCTGGATCCCGAACCATCGCCCCTCTAGGAGGTGAGAACTGTGCAGCCACCAATGGAGTGAGATACTGGTCTTGGAAGATAGGATTATCCTCCGGTGCATGTGTAGGTGGGATCCGGACCACTTGTCCAACAGGTCCCACTGGAACACTCTGGCATGGAACCTGCCAAACTGAATGGCCTCGTAGGCCGCAACCATCTTCCCCAGCAACCGAATGCATTGATGTATTAACACTCTTGCTGGTTTCATAATCTGTTTGACCAGACTCTGGATCTCCAGAGCCTTTCCACTGGAAGAAAACCTCTTCTGTGTCCAGTATCACTCCCAAAAACAACAACCGCGTCATTGGGACCAACTGCGATTTTGGCAAGTTTAGGAGCCAACCATGTTGTTGAAGAACTGTCAGGGAGAGTACAATGTTTTGCACCAACTGGTCCCTGAATCTCGCCTTTATCAGGAGATCGTCCAAGTACGGGATAATTGTGACTCCTTGATTGCGAAGGAGAGCCATCATTTCCGCCATCACCCTGGTGAAAATCCTCGGAGCCGTGGACAGACCAAACGGCAACATCTGAAATTGGTAATGACAATCCTGAATTGCAAACCTCAGGTAGCTTGATGCAGTGGCTTAATGGGAACATATAAGTAGGCATCCTTTATGTCTACCAAAACCATGAAATCTCCTTCCTTCGGACTGGAGATCACTGCCCTGAGAGATTCCATCTTGAAATTTAATTTCTTTAGGTAGAAATTGAGGGATTTCAGATTTCAGATTGGTCTGACTGAGCCGTCCGGCTTCGGGACCATGAAGAGGCTTGAATAAAAACCTTCTCCTTGCTGACTAAGGCAGATTTGAACAATCGGTGAGGGGGAATATCTTGAAACCCCAGTTTGTACCCTTGGGACACTATTTGTAAAACCCACCAGTCCAGGTCCGAACGAATCCAGAACTGACTGAAGAGTTTTAGACGTGCCCCCACTGGTGCAGGCTCCTGCAAGAGAGCCCCAGCATCATGCAGTGGATTTGGCAGAAGCAGAGGATGATCTCTGCTCCTGCGATCTTGAAGAGGCTGCAGACCTCTTCCCTCTTCTCCTTCCTCTACCTGCAAAAAAAGGGGAATCTTAACTTCTTGCATATCTATTGGGCCGAAATGACTGCGTCAGATAATGATGCGTCTTCATCCGTTGGGAGGGAACATAGGGCAAGAAGGTTGACTTACCTGCGGGAGCTGCCGAGATCAAATCTACTAGGCCGTCACCAAACAAGGCTTCACCTTCATAGGGAAGAGACTCCCTTTCTTCTTGGAGTCAGCATCAGCATTCCCTTGGTGAATCCACAATGCCCCCTATCCGAGACTGCCATGAAATTGGCCCGTGAACTCAAGAGTCGTATATCCCTTGCAGTCTCACGCAAGTATGCTGCAGTGTCCTTGATATGATCCAACGTAAGGAGTATCCCATCTCTCCAGGGTATCTATATCGGATGACAAGGTATTCGACCAATTCTTGAATACTACTACTCACCCATGCGCATGTAATGGCAGGTCTAAGTAATGTACCCATGGTTACATAACTAGAAATAATGTAGCTTCCTGCATACGATCCGCTGGATTTGTGACAGGGCCCCGAGCAGAACAGGGGGTGACTCCCACTTTATTCTGTCTGCAGCGGGAAATGAATAAACAACTGGAATCCTTTTGGGGATTTGAAACCATCTTGTCAAGCTGGCCCAGACTTTCTCAAACAGAGATGGAGGAACGTAACATCAGCTTTCATTATATATCTATCTATATATATATATATACATATAGACCCCTTTGTCAGGAACAGTAGGGTCCTCAGTGATGTTAATATGTCCTTAATATCCACAATCATGTACTGAATGCTCCTTGCCAATATTGGATCTAATCAGGAAACATTATGGTTGACATAGGAATCAGTATCCGTGTCAGTATCAGTGTGTAGTAACTGGGCAAAATAACATTTTTGCTACCTCGCGGGGCCTGAGGGAAAAGAAGCATAGCGATGAACGTCTTGTATCTGGGACACAGATTTATCCAACCTTACTCTGATATTACTGAAACTTTCACCCAGTCAGTTATTGGTGGTGCCAACAGGGCCACCATCACATGTCTGCATTCCTAATATAGATTCCTCTTGGGAAAAACATTCAGCCACCGACATGTTGACACACATGTACCAAGTACCCACAGACACACCGGTTTATGGGGGACAGACTTTCGGTTAATCTGTCAGAGGGACACAGAGGAATTTTCAGCTCACAACCCAGCGCCAAAAGTACACAGTCTGGGAAATAATAAACTCTATAGTGATAGACTTGTAACGCTCTATAGATGTGCTGGTGAGGTGAGGAAGAAGCCCCGCCGCTGTAATGGCGCGCTTCTGTCCTGCTCAGAAATAAATAATTAATTACGCTGGCGGGGTAAGGACAGTGTCCAGGCACTAATGTCCACTTTTGCCAGCCTTTTGTGAGGAATTTATGCTGCCCAGGGTGCCCCCCCCCCTGCGCCCTGCACCCTGCAGTGCCTGTGTTTGTGTGGGAGCATGGCGCGCAGCGTTCCGCTCGCTGCGCGGTACCTCAGAATGCCGTCACTGGAGAAGAAGTCTTCTGTTCTTCTGCTACTCACCTGTCTTCTGACTTCTGGCTCTGTAAGGGGGTGACGGCAGGCTACGGGAGTGAGCATCTAGGCGTACCCAGCGATCAGCACCCTCAGGAGCTAATGGTGTCCTGTCAGCCAGAAGCAGAGCGATTGAACTTACTAGAAGTTGGTCATACTTCTCTCCCACGAAGCAGGGAGACTGTTGCCAGCAGCCTCCCTGAAAATAAGAAAAACTAACATAAGTCTTTTCAGAGAAACTCAGTAGAGCTCCCCTGTAGTGCATCCAGTCTCACTGGGCACAATTCTAAAACTGGAGTCTGGAGGATGGACATAGAGGGAGGAGACAGTTCACACCCTTTGAAAGTCTTAAAGTGCCCATGTCTCCTGCGGATCCCGTCTATACCCCATGGTACTTAATGTGACCCCAGAATCCTCTAGGGCGTAAGAGAAAACAAATAACGCACACATGAGGGGGAGAGAACAAAGAAAGCTATAAGGAGAAGAGGGGAGGGGAGGGAGGGGTTGGGGGAAGGTAAGGTAGTAAAGGCATAATGGATAAACTACAACCTTATACATATTCATTAATGTACCAGTAGTTAGAAGTAGAAGAGCTCTGCACGCCCCTTTTCTCTTTTCATATGCAGACGATGGTTGAAGCAAACTTTGACCCACTGCTTGGATGACATCACCACATGCAAATCCATCTGCTGCAGGCCTTCCCCCAGGAATGCTTGTACTAGTTGTTGCATTTGGTTTGTTGTTTGGGGGTGCTTCAGTATTAGGCAGCCTTCTGCCCTCCCATGTTCATCTGAAAATGTGTTCTCCCTGCAGTTATTGTCCCCAGATGAGAGTTCCCTTGTGCTGCCTCAGTTGAATCTCCTTCACTTGGCAGAGATGTGCCTGAGCAGCAGCCCTCCCCAGCCCTATCCCAAATCATACTTATTTTGCATAGGAGATACCATGGTCATGAAGATTGTTCTCCCAGGGTGAGGTCCATTCATTGCATTCTTGGTATGCTGACCCCTGTGATTTCCCCAAATGTGGGAAACTCGACTGCATTATTTGTGGTAGTGGGGGACTGTGTTTGTGCTTTCCTCTGGTCAGCTCTGGTGAAAGTCAGATTTCTTTGTCTCAGACCTTCCTCTAGCCTTGTTCTTCTTTCGAGAGTTCCCTTGTGCTGCCTCAGTTGGATCTCCTTCACTTGACAGGGGGGTGCCCGAGCAGCGACCCTCCCCAGCTCTAGCCCAACTCCTATTTACCTGCCAGGTGAGATACTATGGCCCTCATTCCGTCCTGTGTCGCAAGTTGGAAATAACGTTATGGCGTGCATTGTATCCCATGCCATGTAATACACAGTTTAACCACTGGGTGGTGAATGCTCTCACCTTAAGTCTACAGTGCTGAATACAATGCTGTGGCAGTAGGCAGTGATCTGTTTATTTATTCTTTTTTAATACAATAAAGTTATTTGGTGTGTTGCTACTTCTCTTTATAGAAAAAAAAGTCTGCTTCTTCAAAATACAATGCCACGCTGCGGCCCTGTTCACTCAATTTATTTTGTCGTTACGTTGTGTACAAAATCCCGGATAGCATTAGCATAAACAGCATTAATATTTCGGACAGCATTTCCAGATCATTTGCTTTAAATGACCAGAAATATTTAATGCACAGTACCACTGGGTCCCTATCTCATCATTATGACTCCCAGATGGTCTCCATTGCTTTTCCAACATTTGGCGGATTCAATCTGTTTTTTTTTAAAAAGCAATCAGATAAAACACATCACATAAACACCTGGAGGGCAGTTCTGCAGCATGGTTTGCTATGGCCTAACGAGTACAGTGCCTGCCTGCAATGCATGCATTCCTGGGTTCAATACAGTGCGACGTGCAATTATTATATTATTTTAATGTATTTATTTATTATTTTTTAATACAATAAAGTTATTTGGTGTGTTGCTACTTCTCTTTATATAAAAAAAGTCCACTTCTACAAAATACAATGCCATGCTCAATTAATTTTGTCGTTATGTTGTGTACAAAATCCCGAATAGCGATAGCATAAACAGCATTAATATTTCAGACAGCATTTCCAGTTCAAATTTAAAAGAGAAAACAGTCAATCAACTTAAATAGCAGCACTCTTCCCCTTCAGAAAAAGATTCAATTCTTCTTTAATGAAAAAAGCAAAAACATGTTCTATACTTTATTGTTAAAATTGAGGTTACGATACCCATATGTGATATAAATGTATTAAATATTACCACATATGATGTATTACGTCCTTTTAGAGAAGGATATACAGATGTGTCCACATATATCTTTGCTATATCCCGCCATATATGGCACAGTTTTGCATGCCATAGACTGAGATATTTAGCCATGCCTTGTGATTTTTCTTAATTTGCTTCTTTAATATGTTACTTTATACATATTCTTCTATTATGGCAAACAAAAATTTTAAAGTTCATTCACTCGCAACTTGTGAAAAATAGCTGAGCCGTGTTTTAAATGTTGTGCCAAATTAAAAAAAAAAGCAAAGATGTAAGTGGACACATCTGTACAAGTGAAATATAAAATCAATAGAGACAGAAATGTGTAAGAAAGAAAAAGATTTTTTTTGTTTTTTTTACGTGAATACATTTTATGAAAAGAAAATGCTTGTGTGCTGTCTTTATTCTGTAATTTCAATGAACACCTATGATAGGTAAAGTGATAAGATAATCACTTAAGACTATCACTGACAATTATTGCCAGTGATGTCTAGGAATAGCTACAATGTAAAAATTATTGCAACATTACTAGCACTTTCTTTTGCAAAGAATCATAGTGTAACATTCGTTGCTGAGGGGTGAACAAAGATTTCTTCTAGCACGGATGGAGAACGTGATAAAATAATCACTCAAGACTGCCACTGACTGTTATTGCCAGTGATGTCTATGCAAAGCCACAAGTGTAGGAAATCTTGTGACATAACTGACACTTTCTTTTACAAAAAATGATAATATAACATTTATTGCTAAAGAGTGAACAAAAAAGAAAGTGTTTTTCTCCAAACCATGCTGCTCATACCAAAAGACAGTATAATTGTCTGTATATGTAATCAACTAAGGCTTATATTATCCTATATAATATCAATGTTTATTAACACTTTAAGTGACTGCTGATTTTACTGCCTATTACTACACAGATGTGAGATTTATATTGTCAGATAACTGTATTGTATCAGTGACTCTTCAGAATTGCCACTAGTATTTGGTAGTGTTATGAGTATTAAATAACACTCGCTTTGTCCTTAATACACCAACTTATTAACAGTCATTATATAATAGAGAGCTGCAGAATTAAACCATGCGTCTTAAATATCTGCCTGACAATAATATGGATGGACTCCTATGTCATCAAACTTTTATTTGTGAGATATTTTGATGACAGTCCCACCTCTACTATACTTCACAGCCTGGCTGGCGTTCTCTAAATCTTTATAGGTACATGGTCATTGGACCCTAAATATATCAATTGCAGTTCATCCAGCATCAAACTTAGCTGCAAACAGCCACAATATTCCCTATAACTCACAGTGGCAGTATACGTGAGCCAAGCTGATGTATTCTTTTCAATTTGAACACTCCTATCTCACATAATTACGGCCAGCAAGCCTGTCGTGTTATAAACAATGATCCCCTCTAAACTAACATTAGTAGCCTATATAGATTCACAAGTATGCAGTACATATTTTAACACAGTGTAGACAGCGCACAGCGATGCCAATGCGCATTTCACTTTACTAAGCTTCGTCAGGGCTATAGTACTCGGCGCCCGCCCCAGGAAGTGTATTTATACATGTTGACTACCTGTCATAGGAGAGCCGAGCAAGCTAGAGCCAATGGACACATCGGACAGGGAATTCAAATCCCTGTCCGTTACAATCAGTGCGCTGCTTCTCAGCGGCTGCTATTACACACAGCTGCAGCGCGTCTCCCTTACTTCTCCATAGCCGCCCTGTCAGCGATTCCGTACTGGCCGCTAATTAGATTTAATGAAGAATCTATCATTCTTCCCCCCTGTAGTATACTATTTAACCTGTGTCTGAATGGTTTAAACACCCTGTAACCTGTAAATTAAATAACCTAAGGGATATTTACATGGCTAAACGGGATTGAGGTCCTGATAGTTATAATAAATACCTTGCAAATCCTAATTGTTATAATGAATACCATGCAGATTATTGCCCATTCATAAATTATTTTGAGATGTTTGACAAGTACGCCATTTGTGCTCTCTGTTTTAATTTATGGAATCTTTATGGGGGAACTTAAAAAATAGAATTATCTACTGCCTTATAGCATACTTATAAATATCCTCACTATATCCATTTCTATTGTAATTATACAAATCCCCACTGCAAATACTAAATGGTTCATTGTATTGAGTGATGCAAAAGTGACTGATAATTCTAATAATTGATTTGTGAATAAAAAATAATAAAATAAAAAATTAATAAATAAATAAAAGTGACTGTGCCAAAATAACTATAAAAAATAAACTGTGAAACATCAAACCGTGTAATGTGTCATATTAATTTATTATAATGTGGTTTATATTGCCATGTGCCTATATTGTCCTTCAGATAATAAAATTTGTGTATTATGACAGTATAGTATGTGCAAGTGTGACTATAGTGTAAAATAAATTATTTATGGTGATTGTGCTCATGATCATAAACCATAGTGATTGTGCTCGTGATGATAAACCATTAGGGCCAATCCCTCCTGATGACCCCTCTTATATTATAATAGTTTATTACATGCTTAGACCACTTTCATAATCAATATGGTATGTTGTGACAGATATGTTCTCCTACATCTTAATTTATGGTAATATATTAACACAATAATCTATTATAATATATTTATATTACCTAGTACCTGTATAATCCTACAAATAATAATATTTATATTATTTATTTATATATATTATATATTTATATATATGAAAACATAATGTGTGCAAATGTGACTGATGTGTGACGCAAATTAATAATAATAATCGTGCTCGTGATCATAATTCAGAAGGGCCAGTCCCTCTTGATGACCTCTCTTGTATTGTTTATAATAGTATATTCCATACTTGAACTACTTCCGTAATAAATATATGATATAGTGTGCTATAAAGGATGTATTCCTCCTACATATTGATTCCAAATATTATGCACTTATGAACTCATAAATTGTGCACTACCTCCCAATGATGTGGGTTATATACTAATACTCTACAACTTCAAGTTTCAATAAACTCCTTTTTTTGTTATATGCTCAATTTAATCGTAAATACATATATTGAATGGTATACATTGCTCCTCTCCAATCTACTGTGTATCTGGATCTATCAGGTAAGTACACCCTATAAGGATGAGACTACTCCAATATCAGGTAAGTGAATCCTTCAGATGTCCTTAATAATTCATTACATACATAAGATAACACTCCTCCTTTCCAGGTAAGTAGATCCTTCCGATGTCCATAATAATCTACTAAATATGTCTGATGTCATTCTTTCGACAATACTATACACTACTGGACAAGTATATTCTTCTTTAATTGAAGTAATTATTTTAAAATTTACACATTGTTTAGAATTTATAAGGTACACTTTGTTCAAAAAGGGTTTATAAATAATTATATATGGATTCAAATTATGTTATGATAATCCCTTATACTCAGAATCCCCAAATAGTCCCTCTTCTCTACCCTCAATTCCTCAAATAGGGAGATATCAAATTTATCCTGTACCCCAAGAGACCTCTTTTAAATTACATACACATTTTATTGCAGATGTAGTTCCAGTTGATATAAGCTGTTATTTTCCCTTCCACAAGATCTCCCCAAGGTGTTCTTTCCTTATATTCTGGGCTTCGGGTGTCTATCGTGATATACTGCGTATTTAGCCTGTTACCGTATCTCTACAGTCCCCATGGGTCATATTTCCAAGCATATTGACTATTCTAGTGCCATTTTCCCTGATTTTCTCAAGTTGTTCTAAAGGTCATTCAATAAACTAGGTTCCTACAGGTGGATTCAATACTTTCCATCTCTGACCACTAAAATGGTTACAGAAACGCAGAATAATGTATCTCTTCGTTCAGTCCTGATGGTGTGAGACTGTCAAGTAAAAAAAATTGTCTAGATTCTCTTTTAAGGAGTTCTTTGGTGATATTACCACCTCTTATCCCCATTTCAATTTTTTCAAGACCAAAAATGTTATTTTTGTAGGGTCACTATCATGTTGTCTCTTAAAGTGTCTCGCAACACTTGTGAGTTGGCTCATATTTTACTGATCTCGTTGTGCATTCTTAATATTGTTGGCATGTTCTAAAATTAGTTTCTTAAATTGTCTTTTAGTCATTCCAACGTATCTTAGTCCACACGGACAAATCAGGCAGTAGATGACCCATTGTGTGGCACAATTAATGAAACAGTGAATTTTGACATTATCATTGTACTTATTGGAGTAAGTTTTCGTTATTTGTATGAATCTACAGGCTTTGCACTTTCCACAGGGATAGCAACCCTGTATCGGGGGATCTTGTTTCTTCTTCCTGACAATGTGGCTACGCACTAATTTGTTACGTAGATTAGGGGATTTTCTCCAGCTAATTTGAATCCTACATCCAATTTCTTTTCTAAGATCATCATCTGTCGTCAGTATATGACAGTGCTTCAGCAGGGCTTGATTAATATTTTTCCATTCCTTGCAATAAGTACTGATGAATCTCTTCTGATTTTCTCCTTTGATCTTTTTCTTAAGTGTCAGAAGGCTGGTTCTGGGCATTTTTTTGATGTTATTGTAGGCCTGTTCTAATGTCCTCTTTTTGTACCCTCTATTTTCCAGACGATTCCGAAGTTCTTCTGCTCTTCTCTGGAAAGTGGTATCTTCTGTGCAGTTTCTCCTCAGTCTGATGTATTCACCTTTTGGTATACCCTTCAGGGTGGCCGGGAGGTGTGAGCTGCTATGGTGTAAGATGCTATTAGTGGCTGTAGCTTTGCGGAAGATATCTGTTACAATTTTATTCTCCTCTGTCTTGATGATGGTGAGATCCAAGAATGTTACACTTTGGAAATTGATATCAAATGTCAATTTTAAGTTGAATTCATTATCATTCAACACTGACATAAATTCCTCCAGCACTGCTCTTTCACCTTCCCAGATGATGAGGACATCGTCAATAAACCTATGCCACCCTATAATATGATCCTTGTATTTTTCATTCGTGTGGTTGAATACCCATTCCTTCTCCCACCAACCCAAATATAGGTTGGCATATGTCGGGGCACAGGTACTGCCCATGGCTGTGCCCTGGACCTGCAAAAAGTACTTGTCGTCAAAAAGGAAAAAAATCTTGGTTAGAACAAATTGCAATAATTGCAAAATAAAGTCATTAAATTCATCATGTCTCCTCATATTCAAAAAGTAAATTCCCGTGTTGTGATTTATACTCGTGTATAATGACTCAATGTCACAGGTACACAGCCATGTATTCAGTGGAAGATCAATGTTTTCAAGCTTGTTCAGTACGTCCATTGAGTCCCTTATATGCGAGGGTAATTCTAAAACAAAATGCCTCAAATTCTCATCCACAAATACACTAGCCTTTTCTGTCAGACTCCCAATTCCCGAAATAATAGGTCTTCCTGGTGGAGACTCCTTATTTTTGTGCACCTTCGGAAGCATATAATACGTAGGTGTTTTTGGGTCTTTCACCTCCAGAAATTCTGCCTCTGTTTTTGTAATAATTCCATCCTTCAAGGCACTCTGAATGATGGTATCGTATTGCTTTTGAAAATTGGCAGTAGGATTAAAGATCAGTCTCTTATATGTGGAAACATCCGATAATTGTCTATATGCCTCCTTAAGATAGGCTTCCTTGCTCCACAAGACAATATTTCCCCCCTTGTCCGAGGGTTTTATAATTAAATCATCCCAACTATTAATTTCTTTAAGGGCTTCTTGTTCTTTTCTACTGATATTACTCTCCTTATTCATACGTCTTTGGGCAAAGATCCTATCTAGTTCACGAGAAACTAATTCTATAAAGACTGTTACTTGTGGACAAATTTGTGGATTGGGGAAAAAGGTGGATTTTTTCTTTAACACAGGTCTTGTTGAAGAAGTGCTCTCTCCCTGCGATGGTTCAAATTGATCTGTCATTTCTTCTAAAATGGTGAGGGCTTCCCTTTCTTCCTTGCTCAGTGAGGAGAGAAAGTTATGATCTTCACTTTCCACACATTCCTGCTCTCTCTCTCTATTGCTATGAAATTTTTTGAGTAATAACTTTCTGGCATAGAGACAAAGGTCCTTTTGGACCTCAAATCTATCCACTTCATATACTGGTGAGAAGCTCAAAACTTTGGATAAAAGTTCTATTTGAATCGGATCAAGTGTCCTATCTGTAAGATTAATGACCTGTAGAGCATCCATGGTTAAGTCCTTCTGTAAGGTCGTCTCGTTCTCTGTGGATATCTTTTCCAATCTCTTCCATCCTTCTTTCTGATGTTTCCTGCCTCCCCGTCTTGTCTTCTGCGATCGTCTGGTCCGCGATCTCCTTCCCTGGGGTTCGGGCCAAATTCTAAAAAACGTGCCCGTTGCCATTTGTCTCTAGGTGTAGTATTGGTCCCTTCCCCTTCAGAAGATTCTAACTCAGAGGAGCTATAATTGATTGAATTCTCCACATCTCTTCTTCTTGGTTTGAGATTCTATTTATAAACAGTATTATGGATGTAGTCATTCTTATCTCTGAGAAATTTGGTTCTCTTTCGGTCCATCAATCCTGTTTCAAACCTGTCAAGATCATTCTTATATTTCTCATACATCTTTTGAAATTCTTCTTCTTTTTCATAGTTTTTGAGTTTCTCACTAATTCTGTCTATTTCATTGGAATAATGTTCCAACTGTTTATTATCATGTTTAATCAAAATGTGTATAAGTTCCCTTGAGCATTTTAACAGTGCTCCCTCCCATTCTTTTTTCAATTCTTCCTCTAGTTCAAATGAGGGAAATAGTTTCGGTCTAAGACCTCTTGGAGTCATATCATATTTTATATAGTTCTCAAACGTCATCTTACTCCAATGTGCTTTGGTTTGTTTGTAAAGTAGAATTTTCAGTTCTACTAAATTTTCTGTCCAGTGGCTTTGCTTGTTATTAATATGGGCATCACTGAACAGTGATCCCTGTTCCTTCTTCCATCGTTCTCTCCTACTTCCTAATTCTTTACTGAGGCTAAAGCTGCTCATGATTTCACACACTAGGTATCGTTCCTTTCTTCAAAATTATGTAATTATATAATTAATTCTCCCTAACGTGCTGAAAGAATCAGACACTTGGGAAATAGCTGTTAATTATATTTTTCAATAATTATAATTCTGTGCTGGGAGAGAGAGAAAGGAATTTATATAATGTAAATTCCCTATATACTTGGACTTTAAGACAAAAGTACTCCCGCACCAGATTTTAACAACAAATAATCACACAGGGAATAATAATGGCGTATCAGTCTATGTTGACAAATCAAATGTTCCAACATAACGCACATATATGTGGTGCTGCTTGTTGATTGTATATTATGTATGAATTTAAAAGAGAAAAAAGTCAATCAACTTAAATAGCAGCACTCTTCCCCTTCAGAAAAAGATTCAATTCTTCTTTAATGAAAAAAGCAAAAACATGTTCTATACTTTATTGTTAAAATTGAGGTTACGATACCCATATGTGATATAAATGTATTAAATATTACCACATATGATGTATTACGTCCTTTTAGAGAAGGATATACAAGTGAAATATAAAATCAATAGAGACAGAAATGTGTAAGAAAGAAAAATATTTTTTTTGTTTTTTTACATGAATAAATTTTATTAAAAGAAAATGCTTGTGTGCTGTCTTTATTCTGTAATTTCAATGAACACCTATGATAGGTAGAGTGGTAAGATAATCACTCAAGACTATCACTGACAATTATTGCCAGTGATGTCTAGGAATAGCTACAATATTAAAATTCTTGCAACATTACTAACACTTTCTTTTGCAAAGAATCATAGTGTAACATTCGTTGCTGAGGGGTGAACAAAGATTTCTTCTAGCACGGATGGAGAACGTGATAAAATAATCACTCAAGACTGCCACTGACTGTTATTGCCAGTTATGTCTATGCAAAGCCACAAGTGTAGGAAATCTTGTGACATAACTGACACTTTCTTTTACAAAAAATGATAATATAACATTTATTGCTAAAGAGTGAACAAAAAAGAAAGTGTTTTCTCCAAACCATGCTGCTCATACCAAAAGACAGTATAATTGTCTGTATATGTAATCAACTAAGGCTTATATTATCCTATATAATATCAATGTTTATTAACACTTTAAGTGACTGCTGATTTTACTGCCTATTACTACACAGATGTGAGATTTATATTGTCAGATAACTGTATTGTATCAGTGAGTCTTCAGAATTGCCACTAGTATTTGGTAGTGTTATGAGTATTAAATAACACTCGCTTTGTCCTTAATACACCAACTTATTAACAGTCATTATATAATAGAGAGCTGCAGAATTAAACCATGCATCTTAAATATCTGCCTGACAATAATATGGATGGACTCCTATGTCATCAAACTTTTATTTGTGAGATATTTTGATGACAGTCCCACCTCTACTATACTTCACAGCCTGGCTGGCGTTCTCTAAATCTTTATAGGTACATGGTCATTGGACCCTAAATATATCAATTGCAGTTCATCCAGCATCAAACTTAGCTGCAAACAGCCACAATATTCCCTATAACTCACAGTGGCAGTATACGTGAGCCAAGCTGATGTATTCTTTTCAATTTGAACACTCCTATCTCACATAATTACGGCCAGCAAGCCTGTCGTGTTATAAACAATGATCCCCTCTAAACTAACATTAGTAGCCTATATAGATTCACAAGTATGCAGTACATATTTTAACACAGTGTAGACAGCGCACAGCGATGCCAATGCGCATTTCACTTTACTAAGCTTCGTCAGGGCTATAGTACTCGGCGCCCGCCCCAGGAAGTGTATTTATACATGTTGACTACCTGTCATAGGAGAGCCGAGCAAGCTAGAGCCAATGGACACATCAGACAGGGAATTCAAATCCCTGTCCATTACAATCAGTGCGCTGCTTCTCAGCGGCTGCTATTACACACAGCTGCAGCACGTCTCCCTTACTTCTCCATAGCCACTCTGTCAGCGGTTCCGTACTGGCCGCTAATTAGATTTAATGAAGAATCTATCATTCTTCCCCCCTGTAGTATACTATTTAACCTGTGTCTGAATGGTTTAAACACCCTGTAACCTGTAAATTAAATAACCTAAGGGATATTTACATGGCTAAACGGGATTGAGGTCCTGATAGTTATAATAAATACCTTGCAAATCCTAATTGTTATAATGAATACCGTGCAGATTATTGCCCATTCATAAATTATTTTGAGATGTTTGAAAAGTATGCCATTTGTGCTCTCTGTTTTAATTTATTGGAATCTTTATGGGGGAACTTAAAAAATAGAATTATCTACTGCCTTATAGCATACTTATAAATATCCTCACTATATCCATTTCTATTGTAATTATACAAATCCCTACTGCAAATACTAAATGGTTCATTGTATTGAGTGATGCAAAAGTGACTGATAATTCTAGTAATTGATTTGTGAATAAAAAATAATAAAATAAAAAATTAATAAATAAATAAAAGTGACTGTGCCAAAATAACTGTAAAAAATAAACTGTGAAACATCAAACCGTGTAATGTGTCATATTAATTTATTATAATGTGTTTTATATTGCCATGTGCCTATATTGTCCTTCAGATAATAAAATTTGTGTATTATGACAGTATAGTATGTGCAAGTGTGACTATAGTGTAAAATAAATTCTTTATGGTGATTGTGCTCGTGATCATAAACCATAGTGATTGTGCTCGTGATGATAAACCATTAGGGCCAATCCCTCCTGATGACCCCTCTTATATTATAATAGTTTATTACATGCTTAGACCACTTTCATAATCAATATGGTATGTTGTGACAGATATGTTCTCCTACATCTTAATTTATGGTAATATATTAACACAATAATCTATTATAATATATTTTATATTACCTAGTACCTGTATAATCCTACAAATAATAATATTTATATGTTATGAAAACATAATGTGTGCAAATGTGACTGACGTGTGACGCAAATTAATAATAATAATCGTGCTCGTGATCATAATTCAGAAGGGCCAGTCCCTCTTGATGACTTCTCTTGTATTGTTTATAATAGTATATTCCATACTTGAACTACTTCCGTAATAAATATATGATATAGAGTGCTATAAAGGATGTATTCCTCCTACATATTGATTCCAAATATTATGCACTTATGAACTCATAAATTGTGCACTACCTCCCAATGATGTGGGTTATATACTAATACTCTACAACTTCAAGTTTTAATAAACTTCTTATGTTGTTATATGCTCAATTTAATCGTAAATACATATATTGAATGGTATACATTGCTCCTCTCCAATCTACTGTGTATCTGGATCTATCAGGTAAGTACACCCTATAAGGATGAGACTACTCCCTATCAGGTAAGTGAATCCTTCAGATGTCCTTAATAATTCATTACATACATAAGATAACACTCCTCATTTGCAGGTAAGTAGATCCTTCCGATGTCCATAATAATCTACTAAATATGTCTGATGTCATTCTTTCGACAATACTATACACTACTGGACAAGTATATTCTTCTTTAATTGAAGTAATTATTTTAAAATGTACACATTGTTTAGAATTTATAAGGTACACTTTGTTCAAAAAGGGTTTATAAATAATTATATATGGATTCAAATTATGTTATGATAATCCCTTATACTCAGAATCCCCAAATAGTCCCTCTTCTCTACCCTCAATTCCTCAAATAGGGAGATATCAAATTTATCCTGTACCCCAAGAGACCTCTTTTAAATTACATACACATTTTATTGCAGATGTAGTTCCAGTTGATAGAAGCTGTTATTTTCCCTTCCACAAGATCTCCCCAAGGTGTTCTTTCCTTATATTCTGGGCTTCGGGTGTCTATCATGATATACTGCGTATTTAGCCTGTTATCGTATCTCTATAGTCCCCATGGGTCATATTTCCAAGCATATTGACTATTCTAGTGCCATTTTCCCTGATTTTCTCAAGTTGTTCTAAAGGTCATTCAATAAACTAGGTTCCTACAGGTGGATTCAATACTTTCCATCTCTGACCACTAAAATGGTTACAGAAACGCAGAATAAATGTATCTCTTCGTTCAGTCCTGATGGTGTGAGACTGTCAAGTAAAAAAAATTGTCTAGATTCTCTTTTAAGTAGTTCTTTGGTAATATAACCACCTCTTATCCCCATTTCAATTTTTTCAAGACCAAAATTTTTCATTTTTGTAGGGTCACTATCATGTTGTCTCTTAAAGTGTCTCGCAACACTTGTGAGTTGTCTCATATTTTCCTGATCTCGTTGTGCATTCTTAATATTGTTGGCATGTTCTAAAATTCATTTTTTAAATTGTCTTTTAGTCATTCCAACGTATCTTAGTCCACACGGACAAATCAGGCAGTAGATGACCCCTTGTGTGGCACAATTAATGAAACAGTGAATTTTGACATTATCATTGTACTTATTGGAGTAAGTTTTCGTTATTTGTATGAATCTACAGGCTTTGCACTTTCCACAGGGATAGCAACCCTGTATCGGGGGATCTTGTTTCTTCTTCCTGACAAAGTGGCTACGCACTAATTTGTTACGTAGATTAGGGGATTTTCTCCAGCTAATTTGGATCCTAGATCCAATTTCTTTTCTAAGATCCTCATCTGTCGTCAGTATATGACAGTGCTTCTGCAGGGCTTGATTAATATTTTTCCATTCCTTGCAATAAGTACTGATGAATCTCGTCTGATTTTCTCCTTTGATATTTTTCTTAGGTGTCAGAAGGCTGGTTCTGGGCATTTTTTTGATGTTATTGTAGGCCTGTTCTAATGTCCTCTTTTTGTACCCTCTATTTTCCAGACGATTCCGAAGTTCTTCTTCTCTTCTCTGGAAAGTGGTATCTTCCGTGCAGTTTCTCCTCAGTCTGATGTATTCACCTTTTGGTATACCCTTCAGGGTGGCAGGGAGGTGTGAGCTGCTATGGTGTAAGATGCTATTAGTGGCTGTAGCTTTGCGGAAGATATCTGTTACAATTTTATTCTCCTCTGTCTTGATGATGGTGAGATCCAAGAATGTTACACTTTGGAAATTGATATCAAATGTCAATTTTAAGTTGAATTCATTATCATTCAACACTGACATAAATTCATCCAGCACTGCTCTTTCACCTTCCCAGATGATGAGGACATCGTCAATAAACCTATGCCACCCTATAATATGATCCGTGTATTTTTCATTCGTGTGGTTGAATACCCATTCCTTCTCCCACCAACCCAAATATAGGTTGGCATATGTCGGGGCACAGGTACTGCCCATGGCTGTGCCCTGGACCTGCAAAAAGTACTTGTCGTCAAAAAGGGAAAAAATCTTGGTTAGAACAAATTGCAATAATTGCAAAATAAAGTCATTAAATTCATCATGTCTCCTCATACTCAAAAAGTATTCAATTGCTTTAATTCCCATGTTGTGATTTATACTTGTATACTCAATGTCACAGGTACACAGCCATGCATTCGGTGGAAGATCAATGTTTTCAAGCTTGTTCAGTATGTCCATTGAGTCCCTTATATGCGAGGGTAATTCTAAAACAAAATGCCTCAAATTCTCATCCACAAATACACTAGCCTTTTCTGTCAGACTCCCAATTCCCGAAATAATAGGTCTTCCTGGTGGAGACTCCTTATTTTTGTGCACCTTCGGAAGCATATAATACGTAGGTGTTTTTGGGTCTTTCACCTCCAGAAATTCTGCCTCTGTTTTTGTAATAATTCCATCCTTCAAGGCACTCTGAATGATGGTATCATATTGCTTTTGAAAATTAGCAGTAGGATTAAAGATCAGTCTCTTATATGTGGAAACATCCGATAATTGTCTATATGCCTCCTTAAGATAGGCTTCCTTGCTCCACAAGACAATATTTCCCACCTTGTCCGAGGGTTTTATGATTAAATCATCCCAACTATTAATTTCTTTAAGGGCTTCTTGTTCTTTTCTACTGATATTACTCTCCTTATTCATACGTCTTTGGGCAAAGATTCTATCTAGTTCACGAGAAACTAATTCTATAAAGACTGTTACTTGTGGACAAATTTATGGATTGGGGAAAAAGGTGGATTTTTTCTTTAACACAGGTCTTGTTGAAGAAGTGCTCTCTCCCTGCGATGGTTCAAATTGATCTGTCATTTCTTCTAAAATGGTGAGGGCTTCCCTTTCTTCCTTGCTCAGTGAGGAGAGAAAGTTATGATCTTCACTTTCCACACATTCCTGCTCTCTCTCTCTATTGCTATGACATTTTTTGAGTAATAACTTTCTGGCATAGAGACAAAGGTCCTTTTGGACCTCAAATCTATCCACTTCATATACTGGTGAGAAGCTCAAACCTTTGGATAAAAGTTCTATTTGAATCGGATCAAGTGTCCTATCTGTAAGATTAATGACCTGTAGAGCATCCATGGTTAAGTCCTTCTGTAAGGTCGTCTCGTTCTCTGTGGATATCTTTTCCAATCTCTTCCATCCTTCTTTCTGATGTTTCCTGCCTCCCCGTCTTGTCTTCTGCGATCGTCTGGTCCGCGATCTCCTTCCCTGGGGTTCGGGCCAAATTCTAAAAAACGTGCCCGTTGCCATTTGTCTCTAGGTGTAGTATTGGTCCCTTCCCCTTCAGAAGATTCTAACTCAGAGGAGCTATAATTGATTGAATTCTCCACATCTCTTCTTCTTGGTTTGAGATTCCATTTATAAACAGTATTATGGATGTAGTCATTCTTATCTCTGAGAAATTTGGTTCTCTTTCGGTCCATCAATCCTGTTTCAAACCTGTCAAGATCATTCTTATATTTCTCATACATCTTTTGAAATTCTTCTTTTTCATAGTTTTTGAGTTTCTCACTAATTCTGTCTATTTCATTGGAATAATGTTCCAACTGTTTATTATCATGTTTAATCAAAATGTGTATAAGTTCCCTTGAGCATTTTAACAGTGCTCCCTCCCATTCTTTTTTCAATTCTTCCTCTAGTTCAAATGAGGGAAATAGTTTCGGTCTAAGACCTCTTGGAGTCATATCATATTTTATAAAGTTCTCAAACGTCATCTTACTCCAATGTGCTTTGGTTTGTTTGTAAAGTAGATTTTTCAGTTCTACTAAATTTTCTGTCCAGTGGCTTTGCTTGTTATTAATATGGGCATCACTGAACAGTGATCCCTGTTCCTCGTTCCATCGTTCTCTCCTACTTCCTAATTCTTTACTGAGGCTAAAGCTGCTCATGATTTCACACACTAGGTATCGTTCCTTTCTTCAAAATTATGTAATTATATAATTAATTCTCCCTAACGTGCTGAAAGAATCAGACACTTGGGAAATAGCTGTTAATTATATTTTTCAATAATTATAATTCTGTGCTGGGAGAGAGAGAAAGGAATTTATATAATGTAAATTCCCTATATACTTGGACTTTAAGACAAAAGTACTCCCGCACCAGATTTTAACAACAAATAATCACACAGGGAATAATAATGGCGTATCAGTCTATGTTGACAAATCAAATGTTCCAACATAACGCACATATATGTGGTGCTGCGTGTTGATTGTATATTATGTACGAATTTAAAAGAGAAAAAAGTCAATCAACTTAAATAGCAGCACTCTTCCCCTTCAGAAAAAGATTCAATTCTTCTTTAATGAAAAAAGCAAAAACATGTTCTATACTTTATTGTTAAAATTGAGGTTACGATACCCATATGTGATATAAATGTATTAAATATTACCACATATGATGTATTACGTCCTTTTAGAGAAGGATATACAAGTGAAATATAAAATCAATAGAGACAGAAATGTGTAAGAAAGAAAAAGTTTTTTTTTTGTTTTTTTTACGTGAATACATTTTATTAAAAGAAAATGCTTGTGTGCTGTCTTTATTCTGTAATTTCAATGAACACCTATGATAGGTAGAGTGGTAAGATAATCACTCAAGACTATCACTGACAATTATTGCCAGTGATATCTAGGAATAGCTACAATGTAAAAATTATTGCAACATTACTAACACTTTCTTTTACAAAGAATCATAGTGTAACATTCGTTGCTGAGGGGTGAACAAAGATTTCTTCTAGCACGGATGGAGAACGTGATAAAATAATCACTCAAGACGGCCACTGCCTGTTATTGCCAGTTATGTCTATGCAAAGCCACAAGTGTAGGAAATCTTGTGACATAACTGACACTTTTTTACAAAAAATTATAATATAACATTTATTGCTAAAGAGTGAACAAAAAAGAAAGTGTTTTCTCCAAACCATGCTGCTCATACCAAAAGACAGTATAATTGTCTGTATATGTAATCAACTAAGGCTTATATTATCCTATATAATATCAATGTTTATTAACACTTTAAGTGACTGCTGATTTTACTGCCTATTACTACACAGATGTGAGATTTATATTGTCAGATAACTGTATTGTATCAGTGAGTCTTCAGAATTGCCACTAGTATTTGGTAGTGTTATGAGCATTAAATAACACTCGCTTTGTCCTTAATTCACCAACTTATTAACAGTCATTATATAATAGAGAGCAGCAGAATTAAACCATGCGTCTTAAATATCTGCCTGACAATAATATGGATGGACTCCTATGTCATCAAACTTTTATTTGTGAGATATTTTGATGACAGTCCCACCTCTACTATACTTCACAGCCTGGCTGGCGTTCTCTAAATCTTTATAGGTACATGGTCATTGGACCCTAAATATATCAATTGCAGTTCATCCAGCATCAAACTTAGCTGCAAACAGCCACAATATTCCCTATAACTCACAGTGGCAGTATACGTGAGCCAAGCTGATGTATTCTTTTCAATTTGAACACTCCTATCTCACATAATTACGGCCAGCAAGCCTGTCGTGTTATAAACAATGATCCCCTCTAAACTAACATTAGTAGCCTATATAGATTCACAAGTATTCAGTACATATTTTAACACAGTGTAGACAGCGCACAGCGATGCCAATGCGCATTTCACTTTACTAAGCTTCATCAGGGCTATAGTACTCGGCGCCCGCCCCAGGAAGTGTATTTATACATGTTGAATACCTGTCATAGGAGAGCCGAGCAAGCTAGAGCCAATGGACACATCAGACAGGGAATTAAAATGCCTGTCCGTTACAATCAGTGCGCTGCTTCTCAGCGGCTGCTATTACACACAGCTGCAGCGCGTCTCCCTTACTTCTCCATAGCTGCTCTGTCAGCGGTTCCGTACTGGCTGCTAATTAGATTTAATGAAGAATCTATCATTCTTCCCCCCTGTAGTATACTATTTAACCTGTGTCTGAATGGTTTAAACACCCTGTACCTGTAAATTAAATAACCTAAGGGATATTTACATGGCTAAACGGGATTGAGGTCCTGATAGTTATAATAAATACCTTGCAAATCCTAAATGTTATAATGAATACCATGCAGATTATTGCCCATTCATAAATAATTTTGAGATGTTTGACAAGTCTGCCATTTGTGCTCTCTGTTTTAATGTATGGAATCTTTATGGGGGAACTTAATTCTATTTTTTATCTACTGCCTTATAGCATACTTATAAATATCCTCACTATATCCATTTCTATTGTAATTATACAAATCCCCACTGCAAATACTAAATGGTTCATTGTATTGAGTGATGCAAAAGTGACTGATAATTCTAATAATTGATTTGTGAATAAAAAATAATAAAATAAAAAATTAATAAATAAATAAAAGTGACTGTGCCAAAATAACTATAAAAAATAAACTGTGAAACATCAAACCGTGTAATGTGTCATATTAATTTATTATAATGTGTTTTATATTGCCATGTGCCTATATTGTCCTTCAGATAATAAAATTTGTGTATTATGACAGTATAGTATGTGCAAGTGTGACTATAGTGTAAAATAAATTCTTTATGGTGATTGTGCTCGTGATCATAAACCATAGTGATTGTGCTCGTGATGATAAACCATTAGGGCCAATCCCTCCTGATGACCCCTCTTATATTATAATAGTTTATTACATGCTTAGACCACTTTCATAATCAATATGGTATGTTGTGACAGATATGTTCTCCTACATCTTAATTTATGGTAATATATTAACGCAATAATCTATTATAATATATTTTATATTACCTAGTACCTGTATAATCCTACAAATAATAATATTTATATGTTATGAAAACATAATGTGTGCAAATGTGACTGACGTGTGACGCAAATTAATAATAATAATCGTGCTCGTGATCATAATTCAGAAGGGCCAGTCCCTCTTGATGACCTCTCTTGTATTGTTTATAATAGTATATTCCATACTTGAACTACTTCCTTAATAAATATATGATATAGTGTGCTATAAAGGATGTATTCCTCCTACATATTGATTCCAAATATTATGCACTTATGAACTCATAAATTGTGCACTACCTCCCAATGATGTGGGTTATATACTAATACTCTACAACTTCAAGTTTCAATAAACTCCTTATGTTGTTATATGCTCAATTTGATCGTAAATACATATATTGAATGGTATACATTGCTCCTCTCCAATCTACTGTGTATCTGGATCTATCAGGTAAGTACACCCTATAAGGATGAGACTACTCCCTATCAGGTAAGTGAATCCTTCAGATGTCCTTAATAATTCATTACATACATAAGATAACACTCCTCCTTTGCAGGTAAGTAGATCCTCCGATGTCCATAATAATCTACTAAATATGTCTGATGTCATTCTTTCGACAATACTATACACTACTGGACAAGTATATTCTTCTTTAATTGAAGTAATTATTTTAAAATTTACACATTGTTTAGAATTTATAAGGTACACTTTGTTCAAAAAGGGTTTATAAATAATTATATATGGATTCAAATTATGTTATGATAATCCCTTATACTCAGAATCCCCAAATAGTCCCTCTTCTCTACCCTCAATTCCTCAAATAGGGAGATATCAAATTTATCCTATACCCCAAGAGACCTCTTTTAAATTACATACACATTTTATTGCAGATGTAGTTCCAGTTGATAGAAGCTGTTATTTTCCCTTCCACAAGATCTCCCCAAGGTGTTCTTTCCTTATATTCTGGGCTTCGGGTGTCTATCGTGATATACTGTGTATTTAGCCTGTTACCGTATCTCTACAGTCCCCATGGGTCATATGGACAAGCATATTGACTATTCTAGTGCCATTTTCCCTGATTTTCTCAAGTTGTTCTAAAGGTCATTCAATAAACTAGGTTCCTACAGGTGGATTCAATACTTTCCATCTCTGACCACTAAAATGGTTACAGAAACGCAGAATAATGTATCTCTTCGTTCAGTCTTGATGGTGTGAGACTGTCAAGTAAAAAAATTTGTCTAGATTCTCTTTTAAGGAGATCTTTGGTGATATTACCACCTCTTATCCCCATTTCAATTTTTTCAAGACCAAAAATTTTCATTTTTGTAGGGTCACTATCATGTTGTCTCTTAAAGTGTCTCGCAACACTTGTGAGTTGTCTCATATTTTCCCGAACTCGTTGTGCATTCTTAATATTGTTGGCATGTTCTAAAATTCGTTTCTTAAATTGTCTTTTAGTCATTCCAACGTATTTTAGTCCACACGGACAAATCAGGCAGTAGATGACCCCTTGTGTGGCACAATTAATGAAACAGTGAATTTTGACATTATCATTGTACTTATTGGAGTAAGTTTTCGTTATTTGTATGAATCTACAGGCTTTGCACTTTCCACAGGGATAGCAACCCTGTATCGGGGGATCTTGTTTCTCCTTCCTGACAAAGTGGCTACGCACTAATTTGTTACGTAGATTAGGGGATTTTCTCCAGCTAATTTGGATCCTAGATCCAATTTCTTTTCTAAGATCCTCATCTGTCGTCAGTATATGACAGTGCTTCTGCAGGGCTTGATTAATATTTTTCCATTCCTTGCAATAAGTACTGATGAATCTCGTCTGATTTTCTCCTTTGATCTTTTTCTTAGGTGTCAGAAGGCTGGTTCTGGGCATTTTTTTGATGTTATTGTAGGCCTGTTCTAATGTCCTCTTTTTGTACCCTCTATTTTCCAGACGATTCCGAAGTTCTTCTGCTCTTCTCTGGAAAGTGGTATCTTCCGTGCAGTTTCTCCTCAGGATGATGTATTCACCTTTTGGTATACCCTTCATGGTGGCAGGGAGCTGTGAGCTGCTATGGTGTAAGATGCTATTAGTGGCTGTAGCTTTGCGGAAGATATCTGTTACAATTTTATTCTCCTCTGTCTTGATGATGGTGAGATCCAAGAATGTTACACTTTGGAAATTGATATCAAATGTCAATTTTAAGTTGAATTCATTATCATTCAACACTGACATAAATTCCTCCAGCACTGCTCTTTCACCTTCCCAGATGATGAGGACATCGTCAATAAACCTATGCCACCCTATAATATGATCCGTGTATTTTTCATTCGTGTGGTTGAATACCCATTCCTTCTCCCACCAACCCAAATATAGGTTGGCATATGTCGGGGCACAGGTACTGCCCATGGCTGTGCCCTGGACCTGCAAAAAGTACTTGTCGTCAAAAAGGAAAAAAATCTTGGTTAGAACAAATTGCAATAATTGCAAAATAAAGTCATTAAATTCATCATGTCTCCTCATATTCAAAAAGTATTCAACTGCTTTAATTCCCGTGTTGTGATTTATACTCGTGTATAATGACTCAATGTCACAGGTACACAGCCATGTATTCGGAGGAAGATCAATGTTTTCAAGCTTGTTCAGTACGTCCATTGAGTCCCTTATATGCGAGGGTAATTCTAAAACAAAATGCCTCAAATTCTCATCCACAAATACACTAGCCTTTTCTGTCAGACTCCCAATTCCCAAAATAATAGGTCTTCCTGGTGGAGACTCCTTATTTTTGTGCACCTTCAGAAGCATATAATACGTAGGTGTTTTTGGGTCTTTCATCTCCAGAAATTCTGCCTCTGTTTTTGTAATAATTCCATCCTTCAAGGCCCTCTGAATGATGGTATCGTATTGCTTTTGAAAATTGGCAGTAGGATTAAAGATCAGTCTCTTATATGTGGAAACATCCGATAATTGTCTATATGCCTCCTTAAGATAGGCTTCCTTGCTCCACAAGACAATATTTCCCCCCTTGTCCGAGGGTTTTATGATTAAATCATCCCAACTATTAATTTCTTTAAGGGCTTCTTGTTCTTTTCTACTGATATTACTCTCCTTATTCATACGTCTTTGGGCAAAGATCCTATCTAGTTCACGAGAAACTAATTCTATAAAGACTGTTACTTGTGGAAAAATTTGTGGATTGGGGAAAAAGGTGGATTTTTTCTTTAACACAGGTCTTGTTGAAGAAGTGCTCTCTCCCTACGATGGTTCAAATTGATCTGTCATTTCTTCTAAAATGGTGAGGGCTTCCCTTTCTTCCTTGCTCAGTGAGGAGAGAAAGTTATGATCTTCACTTTCCACACATTCCTGCTCTCTCTCTCTATTGCTATGAAATTTTTTGAGTAATAACTTTCTGGCATAGAGACAAAGGTCCTTTTGGACCTAAAATCTATCCACTTCATATACTGGTGAGAAGCTCAAACCTTTGGATAAAAGTTCTATTTGAATCGGATCAAGTGTCCTATCTGTAAGATTAATGACCTGTAGAGCATCCATGGTTAAGTCCTTCTGTAAGGTCGTCTCGTTCTCTGTGGATATCTTTTCCAATCTCTTCCATCCTTCTTTCTGATGTTTCCTGCCTCCCCGTCTTGTCTTCTGCGATCGTCTGGTCCGCGATCTCCTTCCCTGGGGTTCGGGCCAAATTCTAAAAAACGTGCCCGTTGCCATTTGTCTCTAGGTGTAGTATTGGTCCCTTCCCCTTCAGAAGATTCTAACTCAGAGGAGCTATAATTGATTGAATTCTCCACATCTCTTCTTCTTGGTTTGAGATTCCATTTATAAACAGTATTATGGATGTAGTCATTCTTATCTCTGAGAAATTTGGTTCTCTTTCGGTCCATCAATCCTGTTTCAAACCTGTCAAGATCATTCTTATATTTCTCATACATCTTTTGAAATTCTTCTTCTTTTTCATAGTTTTTGAGTTTCTCACTAATTCTGTCTATTTCATTGGAATAATGTTCCAACTGTTTATTATCATGTTTAATCAAAATGTGTATAAGTTCCCTTGAGCATTTTAACAGTGCTCCCTCCCATTCTTTTTTCAATTCTTCCTCTAGTTCAAATGAGGGAAATAGTTTCGGTCTAAGACCTCTTGGAGTCATATCATATTTTATATAGTTCTCAAACGTCATCTTACTCCAATGTGCTTTGGTTTGTTTGTAAAGTAGATTTTTCAGTTCTACTAAATTTTCTGTCCAGTGGCTTTGCTTGTTATTAATATGGGCATCACTGAACAGTGATCCCTGTTCCTCGTTCCATCGTTCTCTCCTACTTCCTAATTCTTTACTGAGGCTAAATCTGCTCATGATTTCACACACTAGGTATCGTTCCTGTCTTCAAAATTATGTAATTATATAATTAATTCTCCCTAACGTGCTGAAAGAATCAGACACTTGGGAAATAGCTGTTAATTATATTTTTCAATAATTATAATTCTGTGCTGGGAGAGAGAGAAAGGAATTTATATAATGTAAATTCCCTATATACTTGGACTTTAAGACAAAAGTACTCCCGCACCAGATTTTATCAACAAATAATCACACAGGGAATATTAATGGCGTATCAGTCTATGTTGACAAATCAAATGTTCCAACATAACGCACATATATGTGGTGCTGCTTGTTGATTGTATTTTATGTACGAATTTAAAAGAGAAAAAAGTCAATCAACTTAAATAGCAGCACTCTTCCCCTTCAGAAAAAGATGCAATTCTTCTTTAATGAAAAAAGCAAAAACATGTTCTATACTTTATTGTTAAGATTGAGGTTACGATACCCATATGTGATATAAATGTATTAATTACCACATATTATGTATTACATCCTTTTAGAGAAGGATATACAAGTGAAATATAAAATCAATAGAGACAGAAATGTGTAAGAAAGAAAAATATTTTTTTTTGTTTTTTTACGTGAATACATTTTATGAAAAGAAAATGCTTGTGTGCTGTCTTTATTCTGTAATTTCAATGAACACCTATGATAGGTAAAGTGGTAAGATAATCACTCAAGACTATCACTGACAATTATTGCCAGTGATGTCTAGGAATAGCTACAATGTAAAAATTATTGCAACATTACTAGCACTTTCTTTTGCAAAGAATCATAGTGTAACATTCGTTGCTGAGGGGTGAACAAAGATTTCTTCTAGCACGGATGGAGAACGTGATAAAATAATCACTCAAGACTGCCACTGACTGTTATTGCCAGTGATGTCTATGCAAAGCCACAAGTGTAGGAAATCTTGTGACATAACTGACACTTTCTTTTACAAAAAATGATAATATAACATTTATTGCTAAAGAGTGAACAAAAAAGAAAGTGTTTTTCTCCAAACCATGCTGCTCATACCAAAAGACAGTATAATTGTCTGTATATGTAATCAACTAAGGCTTATATTATCCTATATAATATCAATGTTTATTAACACTTTAAGTGACTGCTGATTTTACTGCCTATTACTACACAGATGTGAGATTTATATTGTCAGATAACTGTATTGTATCAGTGACTCTTCAGAATTGCCACTAGTATTTGGTAGTGTTATGAGTATTAAATAACACTCGCTTTGTCCTTAATACACCAACTTATTAACAGTCATTATATAATAGAGAGCTGCAGAATTAAACCATGCGTCTTAAATATCTGCCTGACAATAATATGGATGGACTTCTATGTCATCAAACTTTTATTTGTGAGATATTTTGATGACAGTCCCACCTCTACTATACTTCACAGCCTGGCTGGCGTTCTCTAAATCTTTATAGGTACATGGTCATTGGACCCTAAATATATCAATTGCAGTTCATCCAGCATCAAACTTAGCTGCAAACAGCCACAATATTCCCTATAACTCACAGTGGCAGTATACGTGAGCCAAGCTGATGTATTCTTTTCAATTTGAACACTCCTATCTCACATAATTACGGCCAGCAAGCCTGTCGTGTTATAAACAATGATCCCCTCTAAACTAACATTAGTAGCCTATATAAATTCACAAGTATTCAGTACATATTTTAACACAGTGTAGACAGCGCACAGCGATGCCAATGCGCATTTCACTTTACTAAACTTCGTCAGGGCTATAGTACTCGGCGCCCGCCCCAGGAAGTGTATTTATACATGTTGACTACCTGTCATAGGAGAGCCGAGCAAGCTAGAGCCAATGGACACATCGGACAGGGAATTCAAATCCCTGTCCGTTACAATCAGTGCGCTGCTTCTCAGCGGCTGCTATTACACACAGCTGCAGCGCGTCTCCCTTACTTCTCCATAGCCGCTCTGTCAGCAGTTCCGTACTGGCCGCTAATTAGATTCAATGAAAAATCTATCATTCTTCCCCCCTGTAGTATACTATTTAACCTGTGTCTGAATGGTTTAAACACCCTGTAACCTGTAAATTAAATAACCTAAGGGATATTTACATGGCTAAACGGGATTGAGGTCCTGATAGTTATAATAAATACCTTGCAAATCCTTATTGTTATAATGAATACCATGCAGATTATTGCCCATTCATAAATTATTTTGAGATGTTTGACAAGTATGCCATTTGTGCTCTCTGTTTTAATTTATGGAATCTTTATGGGGGAACTTAAAAAATAGAATTATCTACTGCCTTATAGCATACTTATAAATATCCTCACTATATCCATTTCTATTGTAATTATACAAATCCCCACTGCAAATACTAAATGGTTCATTGTATTGAGTGATGCAAAAGTGACTGATAATTCTAATAATTGATTTGTGAATAAAAAATAATAAAATAAAAAATTAATAAATAAATAATAGTGACTGTGCCAAAATAACTATAAAAAATAAACTGTGAAACATCAAACCGTGTAATGTGTCATATTAATTTATTATAATGTGTTTTATATTGCCATGTGCCTATATTGTCCTTCAGATAATAAAATTTGTGTATTATGACAGTATAGTATGTGCAAGTGTGACTATAGTGTAAAATAAATTCTTTATGGTGATTGTGCTCGTGATCATAAACCATAGAGATTGTGCTCGTGATGATAAACCATTAGGGCCAATCCCTCCTGATGACCCCTCTTATATTATAATAGTTTATTACATGCTTAGACCACATTCATAATCAATATGGTATGTTGTGACAGATATGTTCTCCTACATCTTAATTTATGGTAATATATTAACACAATAATCTATTATAATATATTTTATATTATCTAGTACCTGTATAATCCTACAAATAATAATATTTATATGTTATGAAAACATAATGTGTGCAAATGTGACTGACGTGTGACGCAAATTAATAATAATAATCGTGCTCGTGATCATAATTCAGAAGGGCCAGTCCCTCTTGATGACCTCTCTTGTATTGTTTATAATACAAGAGAGTAGTACAAGTATATTCCATACTTGAACTACTTCCGTAATAAATATATGATATAGTGTGCTATAAAGTATGTATTCCTCCTACATATTGATTCCAAATATTATGCACTTATGAACTCATAAATTGTACACTACCTCCCAATAATGTGGGTTATATACTAATACTCTACAACTTCAAGTGTCAATAAACTCCTTATGTTGTTATATGCTCAATTTGATCGTAAATACATATATTGAATGGTATACATTGCTCCTCTCCAATCTACTGTGTATCTGGATCTATCAGGTAAGTACACCCTATAAGGATGAGACTACTCCCTATCAGGTAAGTGAATCCTTCAGATGTCCTTAATAATTAATTACATACATAAGATAACACTCCTCCTTTGCAGGTAAGTAGATCCTTCCGATATCCATAATAATCTACTAGATATGTCTGATGTCATTCTTTCGACAATACTATACACTACTGGACAAGTATATTCTTCTTTAATTGAAGTAATTATTTTAAAATTTACACATTGTTTAGAATTTATAAGGTACACTTTGTTCAAAAAGGGTTTATAAATAATTATATATGGATTCAAATTATGTTATGATAATCCCTTATACTCAGAATCCCCAAATAGTCCCTCTTCTCTACCCTCAATTCCTCAAATAGGGAGATATCAAATTTATCCTGTACCCCAAGAGACCTCTTTTTAATGACATACACATTTTATTGCAGATGTAGTTCCAGTTGATAGAAGCTGTTATTTTCCATTCCACAAGATCTCCCCAAGGTGTTCTTTCCTTATATTTTGGGCTTCGGGTGTCTATCGTGATATACTGCGTATTTGTTATGCACAGCAGTGCCTGCAGGAATGTACTGGTGTCTGAACGGAGAGGGATGCAAAACAAATGAACTCACAGACAGACTGGGGAATATGACATTACGTACACAGAAGGTGATAGGGTAACATAATAAACACAAAGTGAACAGAGAAGCCCAGAGGCTAAGAAACTGGGTGTCTCCCTAGTATTAGGAGTGCTCAGATGGAAAGAAGCGAGATGTTGTGTTTTAATACGTAGAGAACCCGAAATGCTTTTGCTAAGGGCAACAGCAAAACCCTAAAGGGTTACCAACGGGTGTGGCAGTAAACTCCTTGGTCAGAGATGGAATAATAGACACAAGGAGAGTCTCCACAATCCTAGTCCTCACTTGCAGTGCACTGGTTCAGCTTACTGCCACTAAACTGACACCAGAACACCTTGCACAGTGAGAAAGGATTTTGGCAGGCAAGTCTGAGAATACAGCAGCAAACTTGCTAAGTTCACAGAGTAGCAAAAGAACCCCAGCAAGTTAAACGACTGACTCCAGTCTTACTGCTAGGTCTGGATTGGCAGAGTGTAGTACCAAATCCCAAGGCCTATTTGCAGTAAGCAACAAACAAATACAAAGCTACACAGTACTGGCTAACTTTCAGGAACTGACTAACCAACAAAGATTCAGCAGCATCTGCTTAACCTGAGAAGAGCCTTTATATAGCAGGTGCTGTCCACGCCCCACTCAGACCTCACAGACTGTGAGCACAAAAACCAGCACCGGATCCCCTGCCGTGCACAAAGCCTTTAACCACTGCACAGCAAAAGACCCGAACCGGAGTATCATCTGCACTCAGGTTACTCCGCTAGTACTTGTCTCCCGGTTGCCATGACGACGTGGCAGCACAGGGCAGGAGACCCTAACAGTACCCCCACTCTGACGAGGGGTCAAAGAACCCCTACCACCGGGTTTATCGGGGAACTGCGAGAAGAAAGAGCGTATCAGTCTTGGGGCATGAAGATCACAATTGCGCACCCACGACCGCTCCTCCGGGCCATACCCCTTCCAGTGCACCAAAAATGACAGCCGACCCCAAACCATCTTGGAGTCAAGAATCCTTTCAACAACAAACTCCTTCCGGCCACGTATCAGAAGAGGAGAAGGTCTTCCACTGGAAGAAGGATTACTAATCGCCCGTTTTTAAAGGGAACAATTAAATGTTTTATTGATACCCAAAGAACGGGGTAGATCTAACTGAAATGCCACCGGATTGATAACCCTAGTGATCTTATAAGGGCCGATGAACCGGGGGCCTAACTTATGAGATGGATGTCTCAACTTCAAATTCTTGGTAGACAACCAGACGAAGTCTCCTTATTTGAAGCTGTAGGGTCTTTTCCGCTTATCAAAAACCCTTTTGGTCACTAATGACACAGACACAAGGGCTTTCTTCACTTTCCTCCAAATACCCCTAAGGACCGAAACCACAGAGGAACCACCAGGCGTGGAGTCAAGGGGGTCAAAAGAATTGGCCTTAGGATGATGCCCATACACACAAAGGAAGGGAGAGATCCCTGTAGCAGAGTGAGCCGCGTTGTTATAGGCAAACTCCGCCATGGACAGATGAGCAACCCAGTCAGTCTGACACTTGGAGACATAACACCTGAGGAACTGCTCCAAGGACTGGTTCACCCTTTCAGTCTGCCCATTAGACTGCGGATGGTAGCCTGACGACAAGCTGACAGAAATCTGGAGATCGGAACAAAATGCCCTCCAGAATTTGGCCACAAACTGGGATCCGCGGTCAAAGACCACATCAAGTGGCAACCCGTGGAGGCGCACAACATGCAGCATAAATAATTTAGACAGGCGTCTGGCCGATGGCAGCCCAACCAGTGGAACGAACTGCACCATCTTCGAAAACCTGTCAACGACAACCCAGATGGCTGTCATCCCTGTGGATTTGGGCAAGTCCACCACAAAATCCATTGAAATGTGGGTCCATGGCTTAGATGGAATAGAGAGTGGATGTAATGGGCCAACAGGAACCCCTCTAGGAGTCTTATTTCAGGCACAGATGTCACATGCCCGAACCCACTGATCCACATACTTAGCCACCGAGGGCCACCACACCGCCCTAGATAGCAACTCCCGAGTTCTGGCAATACCCGGGTGACCTGCCGACTTCTTGGCATGGAACTCCTGGAACACTCGCTGTCTTAACCTAGGAGGCACAAACAAAAGACCTACTGGAAGGTCTGGAGGAGCCTGCTCCTGTGCTCTAAGGACTAATGACAAGAGGTCCTGGGTAATGCCCACTTTAATACATGATGGGGACACAATGGGCAATGGCTCCTCGGTGATCTCCTGGATTGGAGCAAAACTCAGCGAGAGCGCATCAGCCTTGATGTTTTTTGACCCAGGGCGATATGTTATCAAAAAATTAAAGCGAGCAAAAAACAAAGCCCATCGTGCCTGCCTGGCATTGAGATGCTTCGCTGACTCTAAATATGCCAAATTCTTATGGTCAGTGAGAATTGAGACCACAAACTTAGCCCCCTCAAGCCAGTGTCTCCACTCCTCGAGTGCATCCTTAATAGCCAACAATTCCCGGTTACCCACGTCATAATTCATCTCGGCAGGCGAAAATTTACGGGAAAAGTAAGCACAGGGATGAAGGCGATTATCAGACACTCCCATCTGAGAGAGCACTGCCCCAATACCAATCTCAGAGGCATCCACCTCCACCACAAAAGGACACTCTGGATCTGGGTGTCACAGCACCTTGGCCGAGACAAATGCCCTTTTGAGACGGGCAAAAGCCGCTTTGGCCTCACAAGACCAGTGAGCAACATCCGCCCCTTTCTTAGTGAGTGCCACCAAGGGCGCCACTATAGATGAAAATCCAGCGATAAATCGTCTATAAAAATTCGCAAAGCCCAGGAAACGCTGAAGCACCTTCAAACTAGTGGACTGCACCCAATCCAGGACTGCCTGTACCTTGGAACCCTCCATTTGGAAACCTTCTGGGGAGATAATATATCCTAGAAATGCGATTTGCTGAACTTCAAATTCGCACTTCTCCAACTTCGCCCCAAGCCGGTGGTCTCTGAGTTTCTGGAGGACTAAGCGTACATGCTTCCGATGTTCCTCCAGGGAATGGGAGAAGATTAGGATGTCATCTAAGTATACAACTAAGAATCTATCCAAATATTCCCTGAGCACATCGTTCATAAAATCCTGGAAGACTGCCGGGGCATTACAGAGCCCAAAAGGCATCGCCAAATATTCATAATGCCCTGAGTGGGTATTAAAGGCAGTCTTCCATTCATCCCCCTCTCTTATTCGGATTAGATTGTACGCACCGCGTAGGTCAATCTTAGAAAAAATGGTGGCAGTACAAAGCTGGTCAAACAAGACCGAAATGAGAGGCAGTGGGTATGAGTTTTTAATCGTGATACGGTTCAATTCCCTGAAGTCGATGCAGGGTCGCAAACGAACCATTCTTTTAACCCACGAAGAAGAACCCCGACCCAACTGGAGACTGTGAAGGTCTGATAAATCCCTTAGCCAAGTTCTCCTGAATGTACTCTGCCATAGCCTGAGTCTCAGGACGTGACAGGGAGTACAACCTGCTGTTGGGAAGCTTAGCATTCGGCAACAAATCAATGGCACAGTCATAGGGGCGATGGGGAGGTAGTACCTCTGCAACCTTTTTGGAGAACACGTCTGCAAAATCTGCATAACATCCTGGCAATCCTGGCAAACTTAGCTGCGAAAGCCTGACTGGAAGGCTCAAGCAACTCCTGAAACAATCAGTACCCCAACTAAGAATCTCCCCAGAGACCCAGTCAAATTGAGGATTGTGGGCCCTTAACCAGGGTAACCCCAACACCAATGGGGCAAAAGTACAGACAGTCACATAAAAGGATAATTTTTCAGAGTGTGTGGCTCAAATAAACAAAGAAATCTGGCTAGTGCAAGAGGTAATTTTACCCTGGGATAATGGTTCCCCGTTTAACCCACAGATCTCAATTTCCGATGCCAAGGGTACTAAGGGAACAGAGTGTTTCAGGGCGAATTGGCGGTCCATAAAAACCCCGTCGGCCCCACTGTCCACAAAGGCCTCAGTCTTGACAGTTTGACCGAGGATCTTCAAGGTCACCGGAATGGTAAAAGTCTTCTTGGGAAATTCTGACTTCTGGCCTGACAGGATATTTCCCATCACCCTCAGGCCGTGAAGTTTTCCGGCTTTTCTGGGCATGATACTACCACATGACCTTTATTCCCACAGTACAAACACAACCCCTGCTGTCTCCTCCGCGTCTTCTCACGCGAGGAGAGGCGGGTAGCCCCAATCTGCATAAGCTCCTCGGAAAATTCCTCAGAGTCTGAGGTTCCCTTGGGAAAGAAGGAAACCTCGGTCTCCCTTTCAAGCCTAAGCTCTCTCAGCCGTCTATCCACCCGGATGGATAACTGCATGAGCTGATCCAAGCTATCAGGCAAGGGATATTGTACCAGTTGGTCTTTTATCTGGTTAGAAAGACCTCTTCGGTACTGGTGTCTCAGGGCTGGGTCATTCCACTGGGTATCATGGGCCAACCTCCGAAACTCCGTACAGTAAACCTCAACTGGCCTTCGCCCTTGCTTAAGGATCGAAATCTGAGCCTCGGCTGAGGCCGTCTTGTCAGGGTCATCATACAACATGCCCAGTGCCGTAAAAAAAGCATCAACACTTTTAAGCGACGGACAGTCAGGCTGCAACCCATATGCCCAGACATGTGGGTCTCCTTGTAGCAAGGAAATCACTATGCCCACCCGCTGAATCTCTGACCCAGAAGACTGAGGCCTAAGCTGGAAATATAGCTTGCAGCTCTCCTTGAAACAAAAGAACTGCGAGCGATCTCCAGAAAAACGATCCAGGAGATTTACTTTCGGCTCCTTAACCCCTGAAGGTGCTGCTGCTGCAGGAGCTCCGCCAGCGGCCTGGGAGGTGTGCATTTTAATGGACAAATCATTAAATTGTCGAGTCAAGACCTGCACCTGATCGACCACCTGTTGCAAAGTATTTTGAGGGGTATGCTCCATATTCCCACAAAATTTCAACAGGAGTATTGGGCTGCTGAATATGTTATGCACACCAGTGCCTGCAGGAATGTACTGGTGTCTGAACGGAGAGGGATGCAAAACAAATGAACTCACAGACAGACTGGGGAATATGACATTACGTACACAGAAGGCGAATGGGTAACAAAATAAACACAAAGTGAACAGAGAAGCCCAGAGGCTAAGAAACTGGGTGTCTCCCTAGTATTAGGAGTGCTCAGATGGAAAGAAGCGAGATGTTGTGTTTTAATACGTAGAGAACCCGAAATGCTGTTGCTAAGGGCAACAGCAAAACCCTAAAGGGTTACCTACGGGTGTGGCAGTAAACTCCTTGGTCAGAGATGGAATAATAGACACAAGGAGAGTCTCCACAATCCTAGTCCTCACTTGCAGTGCACTCGTTCAGCTTACTGCCACTAAACTGACACCAGAACACCTTGCACAGTGAGAAAGGATTTTGGCAGGCAAGTCTGAGAATACAGCCGCAAACTTGGTAAGTTCACAGAGTAGCAAAAGAACCCCAGCAAGTTAAATGACTGACTCCAGTCTTACTGCTAGGTCTGGATTGGCAGAGTGTAGTACCAAATCCCAAGGCCTATTTGCAGTAAGCAACAAACAAATACAAAGCTACACAGTACTGGCTAACTTTCAGGAACTGACTAACCAACAAAGATTCAGCAGCATCTGCTTAACCTGAGAAGAGGCTTTATATAGCAGGTGCTGCCCATGCCCCACTCAGACCTCACAGACTGTGAACACAAAAACCAGCACCGGATCCCCTGCCGTGCAGAAAGCCTGTAACCACTGCACAGCAAAAGACCCAAACCGGAGTATCAGCTGCGCTCAGGTTACTCTGCTAGTACTTGTCTCCCGGTTGCCATGACGACGTGGCAGCACAGAGCAGGAGACCCTAACAGTATTTAGCCTGTTACCGTATCTCTACAGTCCCCATGGGTCATATTTCCAAGCATATTGACTATTCTAGTGCCATTTTCCCTGATTTTCTCAAGTTGTTCTAAAGGTCATTCAATAAACTAGGTTCCTACAGGTGGATTCAATACTTTCCATCTCTGACCACTAAAATGGTTACAGAAACGCAGAATAATGTATCTCTTCGTTCAGTCCTGATGGTGTGAGACTGTCAAGTAAAAAAATTTGTCTAGATTCTCTTTTAAGGAGTTCTTTGGTGATATTACCTCCTCTTATCCCCATTTCTATTTTTTCAAGACCAAAAAATGTCATTTTTGTAGGGTCACTATCATGTTGTCTCTTAAAGTGTCTCGCAACACTTGTGAGTTCTCTCATATTTTCCTGATCTCGTTGTGCATTCTTAATATTGTTGGCATGTTCTAAAATTTGTTTCTTAAATTGTCTTTTAGTCATTCCAAAGTATCTTAGTCCACACGGACAAATCAGGCAGTAGATGACCCCTTGTGTGGCACAATTAATGAAACAGTGAATTTTGACATTATCATTGTACTTTTTGGAGTAAGTTTTCGTTATTTGTATGAATCTACAGGCTTTGCACTTTCCACAGGGATAGCAACCCTGTATCGGGGGATCTTATTTCTTCTTCCTGACAAAGTGGCTACGCACTAATTTGTTACGTAGATTAGGGGATTTTCTCCAGCTAATTTGGATCCTAGATCCAATTTCTTTTCTAAGATCCTCATCTGTCGTCAGTATATGACAGTGCTTCTGCAGGGCTTGATTAATATTTTTCCATTCCTTGCAATAAGTACTGATGAATCTCGTCTGATTTTCTCCTTTGATCTTTTTCTTAGGTGTCAGAAGGCTGGTTCTGGGCATTTTTTTGATGTTATTGTAGGCCTGTTCTAATGTCCTCTTTTTGTACCCTCTATTTTCCAGACGATTCCGAAGTTCTTCTGCTCTTCTCTGGAAAGTGGTATCTTCCGTGCAGTTTCTCCTCAGTCTGATGTATTCACCTTTTGGTATACCCTTCAGGGTGGCAGGGAGGTGTGAGCTGCTATGGTGTAAGATGCTATTAGTGGCTGTAGCTTTGCGGAAGATATCTGTTACAATTTTATTCTCCTCTGTCTTGATGATGGTGAGATCCAAGAATGTTACACTTTGGAAATTGATATCAAATGTAAATTTTAAGTTGAATTAATTATCATTCAACACTGACATAAATTCCTCCAGCACTGCTCTTTCACCTTCCCAGATGATGAGGACATCGTCAATAAACCTATGCCACCCTATAATATGATCCGTGTATTTTTCATTCGTGTGGTTGAATACCCATTCCTTCTCCCACCAGCCCAAATATAGGTTGGCATATGTCGGGGCACAGGTACTGCCCATGGCTGTGCCCTGGACCTGCAAAAAGTACTTGTCGTCAAAAAGGAAAAAATTCTTGGTTAGAACAAATTGCAATAATTGCAAAATAAAGTCATTAAATTCATCATGTCTCCTCATATTCAAAAAGTATTCAACTGCTTTAATTCCCGTGTTGTGATTTATACTCGTGTATAATGACTCAATGTCACAGGTACACAGCCATGTATTTGGTGGAAGATCAATGTTTTCAAGCTTATTCAGTACGTCCATTGAGTCCCTTATATGCGAGGGTAATTCTAAAACAAAATGCCTCAAATTCTCATCCACAAATACACTAGCCTTTTCTGTCAGACTCCCAATTCCCGAAATAATAGGTCTTCCTGGTGGAGACTCCTTATTTTTGTGCACCTTCGGAAGCATATAATACGTAGGTGTTTTTGGGTCTTTCACCTCCAGAAATTCTGCCGCTGTTTTTGTAATAAATCCATCCTTCAAGGCCCTCTGAATGATGGTATCGTATTGCTTTTGAAAATTGGCAGAAGGATTAAAGATCAGTCTCTTATATGTGGAAACATCCGATAATTGTCTATATGCCTCCTTAAGATAGGCTTCCTTGCTCCACAAGACAATATTTCCCCCCTTGTCCGAGGGTTTTATGATTAAATCATCCCAACTATTAATTTCTTTAAGGGCTACTTGTTCTTTTCTACTGATATTACTATCCTTATTCATACGTCTTTGGGCAAAGATCCTATCTAGTTCACGAGAAACTAATTCTATAAAGACTGTTACTTGTGGACAAATTTGTGGATTTGGGAAAAAGGTGTATTTTTTCTTTAACACAGGTCTTGTTGAAGAAGTGCTCTCTCCCTGCGATGGTTCAATTTGATCTGTCATTTCTTCTAAAATGGTGAGGGCTTCCCTTTCTTCCTTGCTCAGTGAGGAGAGAAAGTTATGATCTTCACTTTCCACACATTCCTGCTCTCTCTCTCTATTGCTACAACATTTTTTGAGTAATAACTTTCTGGCATAGAGACAAAGGTCCTTTTGGACCTCAAATCTATCCACTTCATATACTGGTGAGAAGCTCAAACCTTTGGATAAAAGTTCTATTTGAATCGGATCAAGTGTCCTATCTGTAAGATTAATGACCTGTAGAGCATCCATGGTTAAGTCCTTCTGTAAGGTCGTCTCGTTCTCTGTGGATATCTTTTCCAATCTCTTCCATCCTTCTTTCTGATGTTTCCTGCCTCCCCGTCTTGTCTTCTGCGATCATCTGGTCCGCGATCTCCTTCCCTGGGGTTCGGGCCAAATTCTAAAAAACGTGCCCGTTGCCATTTGTCTCTAGGTGTAGTATTGGTCCCTTCCCCTTCAGAAGATTCTAACTCAGAGGAGCTATAATTGATTGAATTCTCCACATCTCTTCTTCTTGGTTTGAGATTCCATTTATAAACAGTATTATGGATGTAGTCATTCTTATCTCTGAGAAATTTGGTTCTCTTTCGGTCCATCAATCCTGTTTCAAACCTGTCAAGATAATTTTTATATTTCTCATACATCTTTTGAAATTATTCTTTTTCATAGTTTTTGAGTTTCTCACTAATTCTCAAACGTCATCTTACTCCAATGTGATTTGGTTTGTTTGTAAAGTAGATTTTTCAGTTCTACTAAATTTTCTATCCAGTGGCTTTGCTTGTTATTAATATGGGCATCACTGAACAGTGATCCCTGTTCCTCGTTCCATCGTTCTCTCCTACTTCCTAATTCTTTACTGAGGCTAAAGCTGCTCATGATTTCACACACTAGGTATCGTTCCTTTCTTCAAAATTATGTAATTATATAATTAATTCTCCCAAACGTGCTGAAAGAATCAGACACTTGGGAAATAGCTGTTATTTATATTTTTCAATAATTATAATTCTGTGCTGGGAGAGAGAGAAAGGAATTTATATAATGTAAATTCCCTATATACTTGGACTTTAAGACAAAAGTACTCCCGCACCAGATTTTATCAACAAATAATCACACAGGGAATATTAATGGCGTATCAGTCTATGTTGACAAATCAAATGTTCCAACATAACGCACATATATGTGGTGCTGCTTGTTGATTGTATATTATGTACGAATTTAAAAGAGAAAAAAGTAAATCAACTTAAATAGCAGCACTCTCACCCTTCAGAAAAAGATTCAATTCTTCTTTAATGAAAAAAGCAAAAACATGTTCTATAAACCATGGAATCTTTATGGGGGAACTTAAAAAATAGAATTATCTACTGCCTTATAGCATACTTATAAATATCCTCACTATATCCATTTCTATTGTAATTATACAAATCCCCACTGCAAATACTAAATGGTTCATTGTATTGAGTGATGCAAACGTGACTGATAATTCTAATAATTGATTTGTGAATAAAAAATAATAAAATCAAAAATTAATAAATAAATAAAAGTGACTGTGCCAAAATAACTATAAAAAATAAACTGTGAAACATCAAACCGTGTAATGTGTCATATTAATTTATTATAATGTGTTTTATATTGCCATGTGCCTATATTGTCCTTCAGATAATAACATTTGTGTATTATGACAGTATAGTATGTGCAAGTGTGACTATAGTGTAAAATAAATTCTTTATGGTGATTGTGCTCGTGATCATAAACCATAGTGATTGTGCTCGTGATGATAAACCATTAGGGCCAATCCCTCCTGATGACCCCTCTTATATTATAATAGTTTATTACATGCTTAGACCACTTTCATAATCAATATGGTATGTTGTGACAGATATGTTCTCCTACATCTTAATTTATGGTAATATATTAACACAATAATCTATTATAATATATTTTATATTACCTAGTACCTGTATAATCCTACAAATAATAATATTTATATGTTATGAAAACATAATGTGTGCAAATGTGACTGACGTGTGACGCAAATTAATAATAATAATCGTGCTCGTGATCATAATTCAGAAGAGCCAGTCCCTCTTGATGACCTCTCTTGTATTGTTTATAATAGTATATTCCATACTTGAACTACGTCCGTAATAAATATATGATATAGTGTGCTATAAAGGATGTATTCCTCCTACATATTGATTCCAAATATTATGCACTTATGAACTCATAAATTGTGCACTACCTCCCAATGATGTGGGTTATATACTAATACTCTACAACTTCAAGTGTCAATAAACTCCTTATGTTGTTATATGCTCAATTTAATCGTAAATACATATATTGAATGGTATACATTGCTCCTCTCCAATCTACTGTGTATCTGGATCTATCAGGTAAGTACACCCTATAAGGATGAGACTACTCCCTATCAGGTAAGTGAATCCTTCAGATGTCCTTAATAATTCATTACATACATAAGATAACACTCCTCCTTTGCAGGTAAGTAAATCCTTCCGATGTCCATAATAATCTACTGAATATGTCTGATGTCATTCTTTCGACAATACTATACACTACTGGACAAGTATATTCTTCTTTAATTGAAGTAATTATTTTAAAATTTACACATTGTTTAGAATTTATTAATACAAAAAGAGGACATTAGAACAGGCCTACAATAACATCAAAAAAATGCCCAGAACCAGCCTTCTGACACCTAAGAAAAAGATCAAAGGAGAAAATCAGACAAGATTCATCAGTACTTATTGCAAGGAATGGAAAAATATTAATCAAGCCCTGCAGAAGCACTGTCATATACTGACGACAGATGAGGATCTTAGAAAAGAAATTGGATCTAGGATCCAAATTAGCTGGAGAAAATCCCCTAATCTACGTAACAAATTAGTGCGTAGCCACTTTGTCAGGAAGAAGAAACAAGATCCCCCGATACAGGGTTGCTATCCCTGTGGAAAGTGCAAAGCCTGTAGATTCATACAAATAACGAAAACTTACTCCAAAAAGTACAATGATAATGTCAAAATTCACTGTTTCATTAATTGTGCCACACAAGGGGTCATCTACTGCCTGATTTGTCCATGTGGACTAAGATACGTTGGAATGACTAAAAGACAATTTAAGAAACTAATTTTAGAACATGCCAACAATATTAAGAATGCACAACGAGATCAGGAAAATATGAGACAACTCACAAGTGTTGCGACACACTTTAAGAGACAACATGATAGTGACCCTACAAAAAGGAAAATTTTTGGTCTTGAAAAAATTGAAATGGGGATAAGAGGTGGTAATATCACCAAAGAACTCCTTAAAAGAGAATCTAGACAATTTTTTTACTTGACAGTCTCACACCATCAGGACTGAACGAAGAGATACATTATTCTGCGTTTCTGTAACCATTTTAGTGGTCAGAGATGGAAAGTATTGAATCCACCTGTAGGAACCTAGTTTATTGAATGACCTTTAGAACAACTTGAGAAAATCAGGGAAAATGGCACTAGGATAGTCAATATGCTTGGAAATATGACCCATGGGGACTGTAGAGATACGGTAACAGGCTAAATACACAGTATATCACGATAGACACCCGAAGCCCAGAATATAAGGAAAGAACACCTTGGGGAGATCTTGTGGAAGGGAAAATAACAGCTTCTATCAACTGGAACTACATCTGCAATAAAATGTGCATGTAATTTAAAAGAGGTCTCTTGGGGTACAGGATAAATTTGATATCTCCCTATTTGAGGAATTGAGGGTAGAGAAGAGGGACTATTTGGGGATTCTGAGTATAAGGGATTATCATAACATAATTTGAATCCATATATAATTATTTATAAACCCTTTTTGAACAAAGTGTACCTTATAAATTCTAAACAATGTGTAAATTTTAAAATAATTACTTCAATTAAAGAAGAATATACTTGTCCAGTAGTGTATAGTATTGTCGAAAGAATGACATCAGACATATTTAGTAGATTATTATGGACATCGGAGGATCTACTTACCTGCAAAGGAGGAGTGTTATCTTATGTATGTAATGAATTATTAAGGACATCTGAAGGATTCACTTAACTGATAGGGAGTAGTCTCATCCTTATAGGGTGTACTTACCTGATAGATCCAGATACACAGTAGATTGGAGAGGAGCAATGTATACCATTCAATATATGTATTTACGATTAAATTGAGCATATAACAACATAAGGAGTTTATTGAAACTTGAAGTTGTAGAGTATTAGTATATAACCCACATCATTGGGAGGTAGTGCACAATTTATGAGTTCATAAGTGCATAATATTTGGAATCAATATGTAGGAGGAATACATCCTTTATAGCACACTATATCATATATTTATTACGGAAGTAGTTCAAGTATGGAATATACTATTATAAACAATACAAGAGAGGTCATCAAGAGGGACTGGCCCTTCTGAATTATGATCACGAGCACGATTATTATTATTAATTTGCGTCACACGTCAGTCACATTTGCACACATTATGTTTTCATAACATATAAATATTATTATTTGTAGGATTATACAGGTACTAGGTAATATAAAATATATTATAATAGATTATTGCGTTAATATATTACCATAAATTAAGATGTAGGAGAACATATCTGTCACAACATACCATATTGATTATGAAAGTGGTCTAAGCATGTAATAAACTATTATAATATAAGAGGGGTCATCAGGAGGGATTGGCCCTAATGGTTTATCATCACGAGCACAATCACTATGGTTTATGATCACGAGCACAATCACCATAAAGAATTTATTTTACACTATAGTCACACTTGCACATACTATACTGTCATAATACACAAATGTTATTATCTGAAGGACAATATAGGCACATGGCAATATAAAACACATTATAATAAATTAATATGACACATTACACGGTTTGATGTTTCACAGTTTATTTTTTATAGTTATTTTGGCACAGTCACTTTTATTTATTTATTAATTTTTGATTTTATTATTTTTTATTCACAAATCAATTATTAGAATTATCAGTCACTTTTGCATCACTCAATACAATGAACCATTTAGTATTTGCAGTGGGGATTTGTATAATTACAATAGAAATGGATATAGTGAGGATATTTATAAGTATGCTATAAGGCAGTAGATAATTCTATTTTTTAAGTTCCCCCATAAAGATTCCATAAATTAAAACAGAGAGCACAAATGGCAGACTTGTCAAACATCTCAAAATTATTTATGAATGGGCAATAATCTGCATGGTATTCATTATAACAGTTAGGATTTGCAAGGTATTTATTATAACTATCAGGACCTCAATCCCGTTTAGCCATGTAAATATCCCTTAGGTTATTTAATTTACAGGTACAGGGTGTTTAAACCATTCAGACACAGGTTAAATAGTATACTACAGGGGGGAAGAATGATAGATTCTTCATTAAATCTAATTAGCGGCCAGTACGGAACCGCTGACAGAGTGGCTATGGAGAAGTAAGGGAGACGCGCTGCAGCTGTGTGTAATAGCAGCCGCTGAGAAGCAGCGCACTGATTGTAAAGGACAGGCATTTGAATTCCCTGTCTGATGTGTCCATTGGCTCTAGCTTGCTCGGCTCTCCTATGACAGGTAGTCAACATGTATAAATACACTTCCTGGGGCGGGCGCCGAGTACTATAGCCCCGACGAAGCTTAGTAAAGTGAAATGCGCATTGGCATCGCTGTGCGCTGTCTACACTGTGTTAAAATATGTACTGAATACTTGTGAATCTATATAGGCTACTAATGTTAGTTTAGAGGGGATCATTGTTTATAACACGACAGGCTTGCTGGCCGTAATTATGTGAGATAGGAGTGTTCAAATTGAAAAGAATACATCAGCTTGGCTCACGTATACTGCCACTGTGAGTTATAGGGAATATTGTGGCTGTTTGCAGCTAAGTTTGATGCTGGATGAACTGCAATTGATATATTTAGGGTCCAATGACCATGTACCTATAAAGATTTAGAGAACGCCAGCCAGGCTGTGAAGTATAGTAGAGGTGGGACTGTCATCAAAATATCTCACAAATATAAGTTTGATGACATAGGAGTCCATCCATATTATTGTCAGGCAGATATTTAAGACGCATGGTTTAATTCTGCAGCTCTCTATTATATAATGACTGTTAATAAGTTGGTGTATTAAGGACAAAGCGAGTGTTATTTAATACTCATAACACTACCAAATACTAGTGGCAATATTGAAGAGTCACTGATACAATACAGTTATCTGACAATATAAATCTCACATCTGTGTAGTAATAGGCAGTAAAATCAGCAGTCACTTAAAGTGTTAATAAACATTGATATTATATAGGATAATATAAGCCTTAGTTGATTACATATACAGACAATTATACTGTCTTTTGGTATGAGCAGCATGGTTTGGAGAAAAACACTTTCTTTTTTGTTCACTCTTTAGCAATAAATGTTATATTATCATTTTTTGTAAAAGAAAGTGTCAGTTATGTCACAAGATTTCCTACACTTGTGGCTTTGCATAGACATCACTGGCAATAACAGTCAGTGGCAGTCTTGAGTGATTATTTTATCACGTTCTCCATCCGTGCTAGAAGAAATCTTTGTTCACCCCTCAGCAACGAATGTTACACTATGATTCTTTGCAAAAGAAAGTGTTAGTAATGTTGCAATAATTTTTACATTGTAGCTATTCCTAGACATCACTGGCAATAATTGTCAGTGATAGTCTTAAGTGATTATCTTATCACTTTACCTATCATAGGTGTTCATTGAAATTACAGAATAAAGACAGCACACAAGCATTTTCTTTTAATAAAATTTATTCACGTAAAAAAACAAAAAAAAATATTTTTCTTTCTTACACATTTCTATCTCTATTGATTTTATATTTCACTTGTATATCCTTCTCTAAAAGGACGTAATACATCATATGTGGTAATATTTAATACATTTATATCACATATGGGTATCGTAACCTCAATTTTAACAATAAAGTATAGAACATGTTTTTGCTTTTTTCATTAAAGAAGAATTGAATCTTTTTCTGAAGGGGAAGAGTGCTGCTATTTAAGTTGATTGACTTTTTTCTCTTTTAAATTCGTACATAATATACAATCAACAAGCAGCAATCAACAATCAACAAGCATTATGTTGGAACATTTGATTTGTCAACATAGACTGATACGCCATTAATATTCCCTGTGTGAATATTTGTTAATAAAATCTGGTGCGGGAGTACTTTTGTCTTAAAGCATTTCCAGTTCAGTTGCTTCAAATTTGCAGAAATATTTAATGCACAGTGCCACTGGGTTCCTATCTCATTAATATGACTCCCAGATGGTCCCCATTGCTTTTCAGACACTGTTAGTGGATTCAATCCATTTTTTTTTTCTTTAAAAAGTAATCCGATAAAACACATCACATATACACCCGGAGGGCCTGTATGTACCATGGTAGGCTGTGGCCCAATCTTATCTGATCCAGCCAACTTTAGCCCACTGCTTGGATGATAACACCGTATGCAAATCCATCTGCTGCAGGCCTTCCCCTAGGAATGCTTACACTAGTTGTTGCATTTGGTTTGATGTTTGTGGGTGCTTCAGTATTAGGCATCCTTCCACTCTCCCACGTCCGGCTGAAGAGATGTGGCCTCCATGCAGTTGTTGTCCCCAGAAAAGAGTTCCCTTGTGCTGCCTCAGTTGAATCTCCTTCACTTGACAGGGGGTGCCTGAGCAGTGGCCCTCACCAGCCCTAGCCCAACTACTACTTACCTGCCAGGTGTGATATTATGTTCACAAAGGTGCTTCTCTCAGGGCAGGACTCACCCATTGCACTCTGGATGTGCTGCTCCTGTGATTTCCCAAAATGTGGAAAACTTTATTGCATAATTTGTGGCAGTGAGGGACTGCATTTTTGCTTTACCCTTGTTGTTTCTGGTATAAGTCAGAACTCTTTGTCTCGGGTCTCTTTTCTTGAGCCTTCTATTTTTTTAGCTTCTGCACACTATACTTACTTCTCCTTCTGTCTACTTACTTTGTGCCTTCCAACACATTATGTGTGTATGCAAACTACAGGTGGTGCTGCAGGGCTCACACCCTTTTACTTGTCTTGTAGAGCAACTCTGGAGCTGTTACTGGGTCCAGCTGCTGCAAGACATCAGCTTGAATGCTTCAGGGGCTGGGGCATGGCCAATGTGAGCCCCACACTGATGGGGGATGGGGGTGTATAAAGCGATCTAGGGGTCATCCAAGCGCAACCCCACAAAGGTCGCTGTGCCCTGCATGACCCTTTTCTCTTTTCATATGCAGACAAGGGTTGCAGCCAACTATGCCCACTGCTTGGATGACATCACCATATGCAAATCCATCTACTGCAGGCCTTCCCCCAGGAATGCTTGCACTAGTTGTCGCATTTGGTTTGTTATTAGGGGGTGCTTCAGTATAAAGCAGCCTTTTGCCCTCCACATTCGTCTGAAAATATGTGTTCTCCCTGCAGTTGTTGTCCCCAGATGAGAGTTCCCTTGTGCTGCCTCAGTTGAATCTCCTTTACTTGACAGAGGTGTGCCTGAGCAGCGGCCCTCCCCAGCCCTATCCCGAATCATACTTATTTTGCATAGGAGATACCATGGTCATGAAGATTGTTCTCCCAGGGTGAGGTTCATTCAGTGCATTCTGGGTATGCTGACCCCTGTGATTTCCCCAAATGTGGGAAACTCGACTGCATAATTTGTGCTTTCCCCTGGTTGGCTCTGGTATAATTCTGATCTCTTTGTCTCTGGTCTCTCTCCGGCCTAGTTTGCTGTCTGTTTCCACTTCTCTTTTCTTGAGCCCCTCCCTTCTATGCCCTTGCGCACTATCCTGACTTCTTTTCCCCTCTGCTTACTTTGTGCCTTCCAACGCACAATGCGAACTACAGGTAGTGCTGCAGGACCCACACCCTTTTATTTGCCTTACAGAGCAGCTCTGGAGCTGTTACAGTGCCCAGTTGCTGCAAGAAATCAGCTTGAATGCTTCAGGGGCTGTGGCATGGCCAACATGAGCCCCACACCGAAGGAGGGTGGGGGTGTTTAATGCGAACTAGGGTTCATCCAAGCAGCGCAAAGGGCCGCCATGTCCTGCATGCCTCTTTTCTCTTTTCATATGCAGATGAGGGTTCCAGCCAACTTTGGCCCACTGCTTGGATGACATCACCGTATGCAAATCCGTCTGCTGCAGACCTTCCCCTTGTACTAGTTGTTGCATATGATTTGATGTTTGAGGGTGCTTCAGTACTAGGCAGCCTTCCACCCTCCCATGTTCATCTGAACAGATGTGGTCTCCCTGCAGTTGTTGTCCCCAGACAAGAGTTCCCTTGTGCTTCCTCAGTTGAATCTCCTTAACTTGACGAAGGTGTGCCCGAGGAGCCGCCCTCCACAGCCCTATCCCAACACATACTTATCTTGCATATGAGTTAGCTTGATCATGAAGATAGTTCTCACAGGGTGAGGTTCATCCATTACATTTTAAAGCAGGAAGGTACAAATTACATATTTGAATGACATCTATGTGCTGGTTTCAAATGTTTCCCCCCTTCCTTTCTCAATTGTGCCCATCAGCAGCTATTCTAATGTTGCTGTCAATGGGTGTGACACATTAATTTCTTCTGTGGGGTACACTGGACTCCACAAGGATTCACATTGGAGTGTAGAGTAGGATCTTGATCTAAGGCACCAACAGGCTCAAAGCTTTTGACTGTTCCCAAGATGCTCAGCGCCCCCTCCTCTATAACCTCACTTCCATGAACAGGGAGCTCAGTTTGTAGTTGGTGCCTTCAGTAGCAGGCCACTTAACAGGGGCCTGCCTCAGGCAGCCTATTCTTAGCTATTAATTTTGTCAAGAAAATAACTTTTTTTATAAGAATCTACAATGGCTGCAGCAGGCTAGGTCTAATAGACATCTTTACTGCAGCTCCATCACTCCCAGCGGTGCTGTATACTCCCGTGTCCTGGTTACTGGGTCAGTGCAGCGGAGGCTCCGGTTTCTTTCTAAGGTCAGTCACACACACACCGCCCTCTGGGATCACGAGGCCGCTGATGAAAGGGAGGTAAGGGGCTTCTGAGCCCACACTATACCGTGATCCAGCGTGGCCGTAGGGAGCGGGCCGTGTACGCACTGGCGTGGACACTGATTACTGGGCAGCCGCTCCACTAGCCACCAGGGACAGTTAAAGAGCACAGGTCTGGGGGTTTTTCTCCTATATTAACCCAATTTTGTACTGCCCGCAGTGCATTGTGATAGGTAATAGGGCCTGATTCAGGTTGGATTGCAATCGCAATAAGCAATCCAACTGCAAAAATTGCTAAGAGTATACGCATGCGCCTGCATTTTCTGCGGTACCCTGCAGAAATGCGATCGCCTCTGCCTGTCAATCGGTGCGGGGGGGGGGGTCAGCAACACTCCATTTCCAAGTCGGAGATGGAGCGGTGCGGGGGCAGGGCTTCAAAATGGGATCGGCAACGGAGAAACAGGATGCGTGGTCAGAGCGGCTGCATGACATCACATGCAGCCGCTGCAATCACAAAAATGGTGGCGGCTTCCTGCGCACACATACAGTCTGCACCAGCAGGAGGCTACCCCATTTTTTATGATCACGCTGAACTGCACTGCGACTGCAATTTCAGCGTGGTCAAGAAGGGAGGCGGCATGCTGGGTGGCCATGCCCTGTGATGGGTGGCCCCAGCATGCGAACCAAAGGATTGCAAATTCTGTTACTTAGCAGAATTTGCAATCCTTACTGAATTAGGCCCATTGATTACAAAATTTATTTGTAAACAATATTTGCAGTTTTTCTTCAGGGACTAACACAAAAGATGCCTCGGGTTACTAACACATGGGTAAGCCACATAAAGCTTCCCATGGGTCAGTGGCATCACAACGGGGTTGCGGCCCACACCTGAGTGTCACCCGCCAAGAGGGGTGACACCAAAGTGCCGGCTCCTCTTCAGTGACAGAATGTGGGTGTTGCACTGTGACATTACGTGCAATACCCAGTTTCTGTCACTGTGCAGGAGCCAGCACCGCTCACACACTAGGCCCCGGGTGCAGCCCGCAACCCCCGGGACACCCGGAGCGTCAAAATGGAGATTCAGGCCACCAGGCCACGCCCCTACCTATGAGACCATGCCTACTTTTTACCATTGCGCTGCTTTTCTGCGCGCACTGCATTACAATGTCCCTTGCCACCTCTCTGGGTGTCACCAGTGATAGTGACACCTCTGCCATGCTTGTAGCAGCTGGTCCTAAGATCTACGCCTCCAGCCCTGAGTGTTTGCCCTTGTGACTTGTTGATCATCATAGCGAAGCAGATCCTTACAGAAAACTGCAGGGGCTTAGATTGAAAAGAAAAAAAATTATGGGTATAAGGTAGAGAGGAGCGTGTTCGGTTCTCCGAGAACCGAATTCCCCCTGAACTCCACGTGGTTTACACTGGTCCGAGGCAGGCTCGGTTGCTCCCGCCTGACTCGGAAAACCTGAACGAGGGAAAATGTAATCATCCCGCTGTCGGATTCTCGCGAGATTCAGATTCCATATAAAGAGCCGCGCGTCGCCGCCATTTTTACTTGTGCATTGAAGAGAGAGCGGAGAGGACTTGGCTATGTTCTCTCAGTGGAAATCTCAATATCAGTGCTCAGTATCAGTGCTTACTTATTGCTGCTCAGTAATACTAGTAGTGTGTCTCTCCTGCTCAGTGTCAGTTCTCAGTAGTATCCTCATCAGCGCTCAGTATCACTGCTCATTGTCTTGTGCTGCATTTTGGTGCTTAGCATACTACAGTACATTACTAATAGTCCAGTGCTGCATCTTGCTGCTCAGTGTCATTTCTAGTATCGTCATCAGTGCTCAGTATCACTGCTCATTGCATTGTGGTGTTCAGTATACTACAGTAACATAGTAATATAGTAACATATAGTAACATGGTATTTGAGGTTGAGTAGAGGCAAATTGTCCATCGTGTTCAACCTGTTTTAAGTTGTGATGATTCTACATACTTGCTGAATAATGTTTTATGACTAGTTAGCTACTATAACTCATGTTACCCCCGGATTAACCATGCTGATATTTTAAGTATTATAACCTTGGATATCTTTTTCATTCAGAAATGTATCCATTCCTTTTTTAAATCCAATTACAGAGTCCGCCATTACCACCTTCCCTGGCAGGGAATTCCACATCCTGATTGCCCTAACAGTGAAGAACCCTTTCCTCCATTGCGTTTGGAACTTTCTCTCCTACAGTCGCAGCGAGTGCCCATGTGTCCTAAACTGTGTTCTTTTAATAAATAATTCCTCTGATAACTGTGATGTACCTTTACATATTTGAATATATTAATAATATCTCCTCTTAGGCACCTTTTTTCTAGTGTATACATATTCAGCCTAGTAAGTATTTCCTTATAGTCCAGTCCTTTTAGGCCTTTAATCAATTTAGCCTTCAGGATCTCTTGCATTTCCATGAGCAGCAGAGTGGTGCAATGGAAGCATGCTGGGCCCATAACCCAGAGGTTCATTGATCGAAACCATCCTCTGCTATGTGCATTTTTTTTTGGGGGGGGGATAATTAAAGTAATCAAAAACTGGGATTGATATTTTGGCTCTTTCATTTTTACTTAAAGTACAATAACTTTTACCATTTTAATTTGTTTTAATAGTATATTGACAGCATTGTTTTCTTTCAAAAATAAACTTAATTTTCTTTACCCTATTACTGAAATAGTAATTGACAAAAACAAACTACATTGTCACCAGAAGAGCAATGCAAAATGTACAAGTGATATATTAAAATCATCTTCCATCTTGAATTTCAATGATGCATTGGGACAACAATTTTGTGAGAAACATCTTCACCCTTAAAGAAAGATTTTCTTAATTCCTTACCTGTGTGCTATTAGATATCACCTAGTTTTCCCATGTCACCTCTGCCTCAGTCACCCACTGTCTTCCTGTCATCCCTGCCTCACCAGTCATTCACTATCTCTCTGTCACCCCTGCTTTACCAGTCACCCACTATCTCCCTGTCACCAATACTTCAGTCACCCACTATCTCCCTGTGACCCCTGCCTCACCAGTCACCCACTATCTTCCTGTCACCCCTGCCTCTCCAGTCACCATATTCCTGTCACTCCTGCCTTACTTGCCCACTATCTCCCTTTCACCCCTACTTCAGTCACCCACTGACTCCCTGTCACCACTGCCTCACCAGTCACCCACTATCTCCCTGTCACCCCTGCCTCAGTCATTCACTATCTCCATGGCACTGTCACTCACTATCTCCCTGCCACCCCAGCCTCAGTCACCCACTATCTCTATTGTCAACCCTGCCTCAGTCACCCACAATCCTTCTGTCACCCCTGCCTCAGTCATCCACTATCTCGCTATCAACCCTGCATGAGTCACACACTTTCCCTGTCACCCCTGCCTCAGTTACCCACTATCTCCCAGTCACCGCTGCCTCAGTCAACCACTATACCAGTCACCCCTGCTTTAGTCACACACTATCTCTGTCACCCCTGCCTCAGTCAACCACTATCTCGCTATCACCCCTGCCTGAGTCACACACTTTCCCTGTCACCCTCAGTTACCCACTATCTCCCAGTCACCACTGCCTCAGTCACCCAGTATACCAGTCACCCCTGCTTTAGTCACACACTATCTCTGTCACCCCTGCCTCAGTTAACCACTGTCTCGCTATCACCCCTGCCTGAGTCACACACTTTCCCTGTCACCCCTGCCTCAGTTACCCACTATCTCCCAGTCACTGCTGCCTCAGTCAATCACTATACCTGCGACACCTGCCTCAGTCACCCACTATATCAGTCACCCCTGCTTTAGACACCCACTATCTCTGTCACCCCTGCCTCAGTCAACCACTATCTCCATATCACCCCTGCCTCAGTCACCCACTATCCCTGTCACCCCTGCCTCAGTCACCCACTGTCACCCTATCACCCCTGCCTCAGTCACCCACTATCCCTGTCATCCCTGCCTTAGTCACCAACTATCTCTGTCATCCTTGCCTCAGTCACCCACTATCTCTGTCACCCCTGACTCAGTCACTCACTACCTCCCAGTCACCCCTGCCTCAGTCAGCCACTATCCCTGTCACCCCTGCCTCGGTCTCCCACTGTCCCTGTCATCCCTGTCACACTCATCCACTATCTCCATATCACCCCTGCCTCAGTCACCCACTATCGCTGTCACCCCTGCCTCAGTCACCCACTATCTCCCAGTAACCCCTGCCTCAGTCACTGACTACCTCCCAGTCACCCTGGCCTCAGTCACCCACTATCTCCCACTCATACATCTTTGAATTGCGGGCCACTTTCGGCATTCAGACACCGTGTGCCGAAGACTGGAGCACCACCAAACATTGCTGAACCTGCCCTGCCATCATTTGAAGCAAGAGGTGGTAACGAGGTGGAATTCAACCCTCTATATGCTTCAGAGGATGGAGGAGCAGCAACAGGCCATTCAAGCCTATACATCTGCCCACGATATAGGCAAAGGAGGGGGAATGCACCTGACTCAAGCACAGTGGAGAATGATTTCAACGTTGTGCAAAGTTCTGCAACCCTTTGAACTTGCCACACGTGAAGTCAGTTCAGACACTGCCAGCCTGAGTTAGGTCAGTCCCCACATCAGGCTTTTACAGAAGAAGCTGGTGACATTGAAGGAGGAGCTAAAACAGAGCGATTCCGCTAGGCATGTGGGACTTGTGGATGGAGCCCTTAATTCGCTTAACCAGGATTCACGGGTGGTCAATCTGTTGAAATCAGAGCACTACATTTTGGCCACCGTGCTCGATCCTAGATTTAAAACCTACGTTGTATTTCTCTTTCCGGCAGACACAAGTTTTCAGAGGTTCAAAGACCTGCTGGTGAGAAAATTGTCAAGTCAAGCGGAACGTGACCCGTCAACAGCTCCTCCTTCACATTCTTCTGCAAAAGCCTGATGAGGGTAATGACCTGACTCAGGCTGGCAGTGTCTGAACTGACTTCACGTGTGGCAAGTTCAAAGGGTTGCAGAACCTTGCACAACGTTGAAATCATTCTCCACTGCGCCTGAGTCAGGTGCATTCCCCCTCCTTTGCCTATATTGTGGGTAGATGTATAGGCTTGACTTTTGCTGCTCCTCCATCCTCTGAAGCATATAGAGGGTTGAATTCCACCTCGTTAACACCTCTTGCTTCAGATGATGGCAGGGCAGGTTCAGGAATGTTTGGTGGTGCTCCAGTCTTCGGCACGCGGTGGCTGAATGCCGAAAGTGGCCCGCAATTCTTCGGGCCACCGACAGCATCTCTTGCACGCCCCTGTCGTTTTTTAAATAATTCTGCACCACCAAATTCAATGTATGCGCAAAACATGGGACGTGCTGGAATTTGCCCAGATGTAATGCACGCACAATATTGGTGGTGTTGTCCGATGTCACACATCCCCAGAAGAGTCCAATTGGGGTAAGCCATTCTGCGATGATGTTTCTCAGTTTCCGTAAGAGGTTGTCAGCTGTGTGCCTCTTATGGAAAGTGGTGATACAAAGCGAAGCCTGCTTAGGAACGAGTTGACGTTTGCGAGATGCTGCTACTGGTGCCGCCACTGCTGTTCTTGCTGCGGGAGGCAATACATCTACCCAATGGGCTGTCACAGTCATATAGTCCTGAGTCTGCCCTGCTCCACTTGTCCACATGTCCGTGGTTAAGTGGACATTGGGTACTACTGCATTTTTTAGGACACTGGTGACTCTTTTTCTGAGGTCTGTGTACATTTTCGGTATCGCCTGCCTAGAGAAATGGAACCTAGATGGTATTTGGTACCGGGGATACAGTACCTCAATCAAGTCTCTAGTTGCCTCTGAATTAATGTTGGATACCGGAACCACGTTTCTCACCACCCAGGCTGACAAGGCCTGAGTTATCCGCTTTGCAGCAGGATGACTGCTGTGATATTTCATCTTCCTCGCAAAGGACTGTTGGACAGTCAATTGCTTACTGGAAGTAGTACAAGTGGTCTTCCGACTTCCCCTCTGGGATGACGATCGAATCCCACCAGCAACAACAGCAGCGCCAGCAGCAGTAGGCGTTACACTCAAGGATGCATCGGAGGAATCCCAGGCAGGAGAGGACTTATCAGACTTGCCAGTGACATGGCCTGCAGGACTATTGGCTTTCCTGTCTAAGGAGTAAATTGACACTGAGGGAGTTGGTGGTGTGGTTTGCAGTAGCTTGGTTAGAAGAGGAAGGGATTTAGTGGTCAGTGGACTGCTTCCGCTGTCATCCAAAGTTTTTGAACTTGTCACTGACTTATGATGAATGCTCTGCAGGTGACGTATAAGGGAGGATGTTCCGAGGTGGTTAATGTCCTTACCCCTACTTATTACAGCTTGACAAAGGCAACAGACGGCTTGACACCTGTTGTCCGCATTTGTGTTGAAATAATTCCACACCGAAGAGCTGATTTTTTTTGTATTTTGACCAGGCATGTCAATGGCCATATTCATCCCACGGACAACAGGTGTCTCCCTGGGTGCCTGACTTAAACAAATCACCTCACCATCAGAATCCTCCTTGTCAATTTCCTCCCCAGCGCCAGCAACACCCATATCCTCATCCTAGTGTACTTCAACACTGACATCTTCAATTTGACTATCAGGAACTGGACTGCGGGTGCTCCTTCCAGCACTTGCAGGGGGCGTGCAAATGGTGGAAGGCGCAAGCTCTTCCCGTCCAGTGTTGGGAAGGTCAGGCATCGCAACCGACACAATTGGACTCTCCTTGGGAATTTGTGATTTAGAAGAACGCACAGTTCTTTGTTGTGCTTTTGCCAGCTTAAGTCTTTTCATTTTTCTAGTGAGAGGATGTGTGCTACCATCCTCATGTGACTCTGAACCACTAGCCATGAACATAGGCTAGGCCTCAGCCGTTCCTTGCCACTCCGTGTCATAAATGGCATATTGGCAAGTTTACGCTTCTCATCAGAAGCTTTCAATTTTGATTTTTGGGTCATTTTACTGGATTTTACATGCTCTCTACTATGACATTGGGCATCGGCCTTGGCAGACGACGTTGATGGCATTTCATTGTCTCGGCCATGGCTAGTGGCAGCAGCTTCAGCATGAGGTGGAAGTGGATCTTGATCTTTCCCTATTTTACCCTCCACATTTTTGTTCTCCATTTTTTAATGTGTGGAATTATATGCCAGTATCAATAGCAATGGCCTACTAATATATATACTGCGCACAACTGAAATGCACCACAGGTATAGAATGTAGATGGATAGTATACTTGACGACACAGAGGTAGGTACAGCAGTGGCCTTCCGTACCGTACTGCTATATATATATACTGGTGGTCACTGTGTCAGCAAACTGCAAAACTAAAATGCACCACAGGTATAGAATGTAGATGGGTAGTATACTTGACGCCACAGAGGTAGGTACAGCAGTGGCCTTCCGTACCGTACTGCTATATATATATACTGGTGGTCACTGTGTCAGCAAACTGCAAAACTAAAATGCACCACAGGTATAGAATGTAGATGGGTAGTATACTTGACGACACAGAGGTAGGTACAGCAGTGGCCTTCCGTACCGTATTATATATATATACTGGTGGTCACTGTGTCAGCAAACTGCAAAACTAAAATGCACCACAGGTATAGAATGTAGATGGATAGTATACTTGACGACACAGAGGTAGGTACAGCAGTGGCCTTCCGTACTGTACTGCTATATATACTGGTGGTCACTGTGTCAGCAAACTGCACATCTGAAATGCACCACAGGTATAGAAGCTAGATGGATAGTATACTTGATGACACAGAGGTAGGTACAGCAGTGGCCTACTGTACCGTAATGCTATATATTATATACTGGTGGTCATTGGTCAGTAAAACTCTGCACTGTACTCCTCCTATATAACATTAATTTTGGTGGTCCCCAGTCCCCACAATAAAGCAGCACACTGAGCACAGATATGGAGTGTTTTTCAGGCAGACAACGTATACTGGTGGTCACTGTCAGCAAAACTCTGCACTGTACTCCTGCTATATAATACAGCTGCTCCCCAGTCCCCACAATTAAGCAGTGTGAGCACAGATAATTATATGCAGCACACTGAGCTCAGATAAGGAGCGTTTTTTTCAGGCAGAGAACGGATAAAACTGGTGGTCACTGATCAGCCAAACTCTGCACTGTACTCCTCCTATATTAATATAAAGCTGCTCCCCAGTCCCCACAATGATATAAGCAAGCACAAATATTTGCATCAACAATACACGGAGAGGATGCCAGCCACGTCCTCTCCCTAACATTTCCAATGCACAAGTGAAAATGGCGGCGACGCGCGGCTGCTTATATAGAATCCGAATCTTGCGAGAATCCGACAGCGGGATGATGACGTTCGGGCGCGCTCGGGTTAGCCAAGCAAGGCGGTAAGGTTCGAACCTGCCTCAGACCCGTGTAAAAAGGGTGAAGTTCAGGGGGGTTCGGTTTCCGAGAAACCGAACCCGCTCATCACTAGAAAGGACTTATGTTAGTTTTTTTTATTTTCAGGGAGGCTGCTGGCAACAGTCTCCCTGCTTCGTGGGACTTAGGGGAGAGAAGTATGACCAACTTCTAGTGAGTTCAATGGCTTTGCCTCTGGCTGACAGGACACCATTAGCTTCTGAGGGTGCTGATCGCTGGGTACGCCTAGATGCACACTCCCGCAGCTTGCCGTCACCCCCTTACAGAGCCAGAAGTCAGAAGACAGGCGAGTAGCAGAAGAACAGAAGACTTCTTCTCCAGTGACGGCATTCTGAGGTACCGCGCAGCGAGCGGAATGCTGCGCGCCATGCTCCCACACAAACACAGGCACTGCAGGGTGCAGGGCAGGGGGGGGGGGCACCCTGGGCAGCATAAATTCCTCACAAAAGGCTGGCAAAAGTGGACATTAGTTCCTGGGCACTGTCCTTACCCCGCCAGCGTAATTAATTATTTATTTCTGAGCGGGACAGAAGCGTGCCATTACAGCGGCGGGGCTTCTTCCTCACCAGCACATATATAGAGCATTACAAGTCTATCACTATAGCGTTTATTATTTCCCAGACTGTGTACTTTTGGCGCTGGGTTGTGAGCTGAAAAATCCTCTGTGTCCCTCTGACAGATTTACTATAGGTCTGTCCCCATAAGCCGGTGTGTCTATGAGTACTTGTTACATGTATGTCAACATGTCGGTGTCTGAATGTTTTTCCCAAGAGGAAACTATATTAGGGATGCAGACATGTGATGGTGGCCCTGTTGGCACCACCAATAACTGACTGGGTGAAAGTTTCAGTAATATCAGAGTAAGGTTGGATAAATCTGTGTCCCAGACACAGACGTAGAGAAAAGATGTGATGTTCATGGCTATGCTACTTTTCCCTCAGGCCCCGCGGGGTTTCAAAAATGTTATTTTGCCCAGTTACTACACACTGATACCGACACGGATACTGATTCCTATTTCGACCATAATGTTTCCTGATTAGATCCAATATTGGCAAGGAGCATTCAGTACATGATTGTGGATATTAAGGACATATTAACACCCGGGTAAGTATGAGAAGAAAAGACTTCAGAGGCGTCAGAAGACTTCATGATCTTCACTGAGGTAACGCACAGCACTGCAGCTGTGCACCATTGCTCCCATACACCTCACATACTTCGGTCACTGTATGGGTGCAGGGTGCCCTGGGCAGCAATATAAACCTCTTTTTTGCAAAAATATAACATATATACAGCTGGGCACTGCATATATGTATGAGCCCCTGCCAATTTTACAGTTTAAGCGGGACAGAAGCCTGCCGCCGAGGGGGCGGGTCTTCTCCCTTTGCACTCACCAGCGACATTTTTTCTCCACAGCACCGCTGAGAGGAAGCTCCCCGGACTCTCCCCTGCTTATACCACGGTAGACAAGAGGGTTGAAAAGAGAGGGGGGCACATAATCCGGCGCAAACTACATACAGCAGCGCTACTGGGCAAACATTAAGTTACTGTTTTATTCCTGGGTTATATAGCGCTGGGGTGTGTGCTGGCATACTCTCTCTCTGTTTCTCCAAAGGGCCTTGTGGGAGAACTGTCTTCATAAAGAGCATTCCCTGTGTGTGTGGTGTGTCGTGTGTCGACATGTCTGAGGAAGAAGGCTATATTAGAGAGGAGCGGGAGCAAATGAATGTGGTGTCTCCTCCGACAGCGCCGACACCTGACTGGATGGATATGTGGAATGTTTTAAATGCTAATGTAAACTCATTGCACAAAAGATTAGACAAGGTTGAAGCTTTGGGACAGTTAGGGTCTCAACCCATGCCTGATCTTATGTCGCAGGGACCGTCAGGGTCTCATAAGCGCCCACTATTCCAGATTGTTGACACAGATACCAACACGGATTCTGACTCCAGTGTCGATTACGATGATGCAAAGTTACAGCCAAAATTGGCAAAATCCATTCGATATATGATTATGGCAATAAAAGATGTTTTGCACATCACAAAGGAACCCCCTGTCCATGACAAGAGGGTACATATGTACAAGGGAAAGAAGCCTGAGGTAAGCTTTCCCCCCTCACACGAGCTGAACGAGTTATGTGAAAAAGCTTGGGAATCTCCATATAAAAGACTGCAGATTTCCAAAAGAATTCTCATGGCGTATCATTTCCCATCAACGGATAGGTTACGATAGGAATCCTCCCCTAGGGTGGACAAAGCATTAACACGCTTATCCAAGAAGGTAGCCCTCCCGTCCCAGGATACGGCTACCCTCAAAGATTCTGCTGACCGCAAACAGGAGATTACCCTGAAGTCCATTTATACACATTCAGGTACCTTACTCAGACCGGCAATTGCGTCGGCCTGGGTGTGTAGTGCTGTAGCGGCATGGATGGATACCTTATCTGAGGGGATGGATACCCTACATAAGGATACTATTTTATTGACCCTGGGGCATATAAGAGATGCTGTCCTATATATGAGAGATGCTCAAAGAGACATTAGTCTACTGGGTTCTAGAATAAACGCTATGTCGATTTCTGCCAGAAGAGTCCTATGGACACGGCAATGGACAGGTGATGCCGACTCAATAAGGCATATGGAGGTTTTACCTTACAGGGGTGAGGAATTGTTTGGGGAAGGTCTCTCGGACCTAGTCTCCACAGCTACAGCTGGAAAATCAAATTTTTTACCTTATGTTCCCTCACAGCATAAGAAAGCTCCGCATTATCAAATGCAGTCCTTTCGGTCACAAAGAAACAAGAAAGTGCGAGGTGTTTCCTTTCTTGCCAGAGGTAGGGGCAGAGGAAAAATGCTGCACAACACAGCTAGTTCCCAGGAACAGAAGTCCTCCCCAGCCTCTACAAAATCTACCGCATGACGCTGGGGCTCCACTGGCAGAGTCCGGCCCATTGGGGGCACGTCTTCGGAGTTTCAGCCACATCTGGGTTCACTCCCAGGTGGATCCCTGGGCAATAGAAATTGTTTCTCAGGGTTACAAGCTGGAATTCGAAGAAGTGCCTCCTTCCCGATTTTTCAAATCGGCTCTACCAACTTCTCCCCAGGAAAGGGAGATAGTGTTATATGCAATAGAAAAATTGTATATTCAACAGGTGGTGGTCAAGGTTCCCCTCCTCCAACAAGGAAAGGGATATTACTCGACCATGTTTCTAGTCCCGAAACCGGACAGTTCGGTCAGACCCATATTAAATTTGAAATCCCTGAACCTATACTTGAAAAGGTTCAAATTCAAGATGGAATCGCTAAGAGCGGTCATCGCAAGCCTGGAAGGGGGGATTTTATGGTGTACCTGGACATAAAGGATGCATACCTTCATGTCCCCATTTATCCATCTCATCAGGCGTACCTCAGATTTGCGGTACAGGACTATCATTACCAATTTCAGACGTTGCCGTTTGGTCTCTCCACGGCCCCGAGAATTTTCACCAAGGTAATGGCGGAAATGATGGTGCTCCTGCGCAAGCAAGGTGTCACAATTATCCCGTACTTGGACGATCTCCTCAAAAAAGCGAGATCAAGAGAGCAGTTGCTGAACAGCGTATCACTTTCACTGAAAGTGTTACAGCAACACGGCTGGATTCTCAATATCTCGAAGTCGCAGTTGGTTCCTACAACTCGTCTGTCTTTCTTGGGCATGATTCTGGACACGGACCAGAAGAGAGTTTATCTCCTGATAGAAAAGGCCCAGGTACTCATGACTCTTGTCAGGAACCTATTGAAACCAAAACAGGCATCAGTGCATCACTGCACTCGAGTCCTGGGAAAGATGGTGGCATCATACGAGGCCATTCCATTTTGCAGGTTCCATGCGAGGACTAGCCAATGGGACCTACTGGACAAGTGGTCCGGGTCACATTTACAGATGCATCGGTTGATCACCCTGTCCCCCAGGGCCAGGGTATCACTCCTGTGGAGGCTGCAGAGTGCTCACCTTCTCGAGGTACGCAGAGTCGGCATTCAGGGCTGGATCCTGGTGACCACAGACGCAAGCCTCCGAGTTTGGGGAGCAGTCACACAGGGAAGAAATTTCCAAGGTCTTTGGTCAAGTCAAGAGACTTCACATCAACATCCTGGAACTAAGGGCCATATACAATGCCCTACGCCAGGCGGAGACCTTACTTCGTGACCAACCGGTTCTGATCCAGTCAGACAACGTCACCGAAGTGGCTCATGTAAACCGCCAAGGCGGCACGAGGAGCAGAGTGGCAATGGCACAAGCCACCAGAATTCTTCGCTGGGTGGAGAATCACGTAAGCGCACTGTCAGCAGTGTTCATTCCGGGAGTGGACAACTGGGAAGCAGACTTCCTCAGCAGACACGACCTACATCCGGGAGAGTGGGGACTTCATCAGGAAGTCTTCGCACAGATTACAAGTCAGTGGGAACTGCCACAAATAGACATAATGGCGTCCCGCCTCAACAAAAAGCTACAAAGGTATTGCGCAAGGTCAAGAGACCCTCAGGCAGTAGCTGTAGATGCCCTAGTGACCCCTTGGGTGTTCCGGTCGGTCTATGTATTTCCTCCTCTTCCTCTCATACCCAAGGTGTTGAGGATAATAAGACAAATAGGAGTGAGAACAATCCTAGCAGTGAAAGGCATTCCGGTTGATGTCATCCCTACGCTGATAAAGGCTAGGAAGGATGTAACGTCAAAACATTATCACCGTATATGGCGAAAATATGTTTCTTGGTGTGAGGCCAGGAATGCTCCTATGTAAGAATTCCATCTGGGCCGTTTCCTTCACTTCCTACAAACTGGAGTTAATTTGGGCCTAAAATTAGGCTCTATTAAGGTCCAGATTTCGGCCTTATCCATTTTCTTTCAAAAAGAATTGGCTTCTCTTCCAGAAGTTCAGACTTTTGTAAAAGGAGTGCTGCATATTCAACCTCCTTTTGTGCCTCCGGTGGCACCTTGGGACCTTAACGTGGTGTTAAGTTTTCTAAAATCACACTGGTTTGAACCACTTAAAACAGTGGAGTTAAAATATCTCACGTGGAAGGTGGTCATGTTATTAGCCTTGGATTTGGCTAGGCGAGTGTCGGAATTTGCAGCTTTGTCACATAAAAGCCCATATTTGGTATTACATGTGGATAGAGCGGAATTGCGGACCCGTCCTCAATTCCTACCAAAAGTGGTCTCATCTTTTCATATGAACCAACTTATTGAGGTGCCTGTGGCTACGCGTGACTTGGAGGATTCCGAGTAACTTGATGTGATCAGGGCTTTGAAAATTTACGTGGCCAGGATGGCTAGAGTCAGGAAAACTGAAGCGCTGTTTGTCCTGTATGCAACTAACAAGATTGGTGCCCCTGCTTCAAAGCAGACTATTGCTCGCTGGATTTTTAACACGATTCAGCAAGCGCATTCTACGGCTGGATTGCCGTTACCGAAATCGGTCAAGGCCCATTCCACGAGGAAAGTGGGCTCTTCTTGGGCAGCTGCCCGAGGGGTTTCGGCACTACAGCTGTGTCAAGCTGCTACTTCCCTTTACTTGACAGAGGTGTGCCTGAGCAGCGGCGCTCCCCAGCCCTATCCCGAATCATACTTATTTTACATAGGAGATACCATGGTCATGAAGATTGTTCTCACAGGGTGAGGTTCATTCATTGCATTCTGGGTATGATGAACCCTGTGATTCCCCAAATGTGGGAAACTCGACTGCATAATTTGTGGTAGTGAGGGACTGCATTTGTGCTTTCCCCTGGTTGGCTCTGGTATAATTCAGATCTCTTTGTCTCAGGTCTCTCTCCACCCTAGTTTGCTGTCTGTTTACAATTCTCTTTTCTTGAGCCCCTCCCTTCTATGCCCTTGCGCACTATCCATACTTCTCCTCCCATCTGCATACTTTGTGCCTTCCAATGCAAAATGAGAACTACAGGGCCCACACCCTTTTACTTGCCTCTCTGTAGCAGCTGCTGCAAGAAATCAGCTTGAATGCTTCAGGGGTTGGAGCATGGCCAACATGAGCCCCACACCGAAGGAGGGTGGGGGTGTTTAATGCGAACTAGCGGTCATCCAAGCGCTGCAAAAGGCCGCCATGCCCTGCATGCCCCTTTTCTCTTTTCATATGCAGACGAGGGTTCCAGCCAACATTGGCCCACTGCTTGGATGACATCACCGTATGCAAATCCGTCTGCTGCAGACCTTCCCCCAGTAATGCTTGTACTATTTGTTGCATATGGCTTGATGTTTGGGGGTGCTTCAGTATTAGGCAGCCCTCCACCCTCCCATGTTCATCTGAAAAGATGTGGTCTCCCTGCAGTTGTTGTCCCCAGACGAGTGTTCCCTTGTGCTTCCTCAGTTGAATCTCCTTAACTTGACGGGGGGGGCGAACATCCGCCCTCCCCAGCCCTATCCCAACTCATACTTATCTTGCATATGAGATCTCTTGACCATGAAGATAGTTCTCACAGGGTGAGGTTCATCAATTACATTTTAAAATAGGAAGGTACAAATTACATATTTGCATTGCATATATGTGCTGGATTTCAAATATCCCGCCCCCCCCCTTCCTCTCTCAATTGTGCCCGTCAGCAGCTATTCTAATGTTGCTTCCAATGGGTGTGACACATTAATTTCCTTTGTGGGGTACACAGGGATCCACAAGGTTTCACATTGGGGTGTAGAGTAGGATCTTGATCTGAGGCACCAATAGGCTCAAAGCTTTTGACTGTTCCCAAGATGCTCCTCTATAACCCCGCTTCCATGAACAGGGAGCTCAGTTTGTAGTTGGTACCTTCAGTAGCAGGTCACTTAACAGGTAGCTGACTCAGGCAGCCTATTCTTAGCTATTCATTTTGACACGAAAAAAAGAACTTTTTTATAAGAATCTACAAGGGCTGCAGCAGGCTAGGTCCAATAGACATCTTTACTGCAGCTCCATCACTCCCAGCGGCGCTATATACTCCCGTGCCCTTGTTGCTGGGTCACTGCAGTGGAGGCTCCTGTTTCTTCCTAATGTCAGTCACACACACCGCCCTCCTGGATCACGAGGCCGCTGATGAAGGGGAGGTAAGGGGCTTCTGTGCCCACACTATACCATTATCCAGCGTGGCCATAGGGGGCGGGCCGTGTGCTAACTGGCGTGGACACTGATTACTGGGGAGCTGCTCCACCAGGCACCAGGGACAGTTAAGGAGCACAGGTCTGGGTTTTTTTCTCCAATATTAACCCCATTTTGTACTGCCCGCAGCGCCTGGTGGGGATGCCAGCAGGGGGAGTCGGCAGGACCTGAGGCCCCTCCCCCAGCCCCAGGGCACCATTTCTGCAATGTTCCTTGCCTGGAGCTGCTACCTCACTACTGAAAAGCGGCCATCACAGATTGAGCTGAGCTGTTTCTAGGACTGCTGGGGCAAATCCTCCTCTGTAGAACTGCCTGATTGCCAGTGCTGTGCTTCTTACAGGACACTTAAGTATTCTAGCTGTCTCTAATTGAGAGAGGAAGGAGGGGGGACATTTGAATCCAGCACATAGATGTAATGCAAATATGTAATTTGTACCTTCCTATTTTAAAATGTAATGGATGAACCTTACCCTGTGAGAACTAGCTGCTTTTAGCTTTTAGCAGCTTTGCACAAGCTAAGCCGCCGCCTACTGGGGGGTGAATCTTAGCATAGTAAAATTGAAGACCCGGGTTCGATACGGAGTTCGGCACCCGTATATTATTTTATTTTTTTTATTCCTTTTTAATGCAATTAAATTATTTGTGTTTTAAGTTTCTACTTCTCGTTATACAAAAAAAGTCTGCTTCTACTAAATACAAGGCCACGCTGCAGCCCTGTTCACGCTATTCATCTAGTTGTTACGTTCTGTACAAACTGATGGATAATATTAGCATAAGCAGCAATCCTATTTCGAAGTAGCTTTGTGTCTCTGTTGTTTCAAATGGGCAGAAATATTGAATGCAAAGTGCAACTGGGTACCTACAGTATCTCATGAATGCACAGTATGACTACCAGATGGTCTACAGGCACAATGCCGCCCGATCACGCTAGCTATAGATACAGTATTGTCAGAGCCGACCCTAACCAATATGATGCCCTAGGCAAGATTTTGGCTGGTGCCCCCTAGCACCACCGCTGGTTCTGCCTCTGACCTTGCACCTCTTTCCCAGCACCATCACCCCTCACTCATAGCAGACCTTGTATCCCCTATATTTTAAATAGGAACAGTTCGCACATTTGACGCACAGCCCAAAAAGGGGCGTCTTCTTGCTGGCAAGGGGCATGGCCACACAATAGTAACCCCACTTCCAATTATGCCACATAGCACTGCAACTTTATTCACATTTTATCTTGCGATAGTGTCCATAATTCATATTACATCACACAGTAATATCACTTTACCTTATAAACGTTACTCCTCACAGTAGAGCCCCTTATTCACATTACATCACACTGAATTGCTCCTTATTCACATTACACCACACTATATTGCTCTTTATTCACATTAGATGACACAGTAGTGCCCTTTCTATATGCAACGCCACATAGTAGAGCACCTTATACACATAATGCCACACATTAGCAATGCATTTATACACAATTCCACACAGTAATGCCCCTTACACATATGAGACACATTATTAATGTCCTTATAAACATAATGCACCTTACACATTATGACAACCTTTATTAATGCCCTTTTACACATAATGTCCCTTACACATATGCAGCACATTATTAATGCCCTTATACACATAATGACACACATAGTGCCCCCTACACATTTGTTGCACATTATTAGTGCCCCTATATACATAATGACACACATACAGTAGTACCCTGTTACACATATGCCGCACATTATTAATGCCCTTATACACATAATGACACACATAGTGCCCCTTTACACATATGTTGCACATTATTAATGCATTTTTACATGACACACATAATGCTCCTTACACATATTCTGAACACTACTGCACAACCAACCCACTCACATGCACACAGCACTCACACTTCCACTAACACTGTGACCTCTGCCTCTGCTTGGATACAGATGTGTCCTCACAAATCTTGCATCAATGCTAAAGTCGGGCACCTTTTTTTAATTAAAATGCATCTTATTTGCATTGCTATGTGGCTAGGATGCACAAGCAGCTTCTGCTGATTCAAATGATATGCAGCATGCCTATATACTGTGTGAGACTGTGGCTGTATCTGTATATAAAATGCTACACACAGAATATAGGCATGCCGCATATCATTTTAATGAGCAGAAGCTGATGATGCCCCAAGGCATATCAAATGCCCTAGGCAATTGCCTAGTTTGCCTATGCCTATGGCCGGCTCTGAGTATTGTCGTTATGTTCTTTACAAATAGCCGGGTAGCATTAGCATAAACACTCCATGTTAACTTGCTATCAAATACTGTATGACAAAGGATGACATTATTTTCCAAATTCTGATACAGGTGCATTTGCATTGTGTTCGACCAATAGCAGGGCAGACCCACCGGCAATGCACACAATGGCAATTAGCAGCATTGTCTAAGGTGTCAGCCGCTAAGAGCTCACACAAATGAGTCTTCCTTTTTGATAATTGGTATTACAGACTTGGTGGCACCGCAGACAGAGTGGCCACACAGTTTATAGACACCTCATACTGTATAAAGCCACTTGGTAGACACAAGAAGCTATCCATTCTGTGATTCTCCATCTTACAGTGTAGACTTGTGTCAAAGTCAGAAAAATATTGCACTGCACGTTGCCATATATTCACCTCATGCGCGTGCCCGCTGCACATGCACTTTCACTGGCGTGCGTGCACATACTCACAGATGCGTGAAGGCGCCTGAACGGGCGTGCGCTCGAGCGCATGGTATGTGCACTTACGGTAGAGTTTGTGTGCGTCTAGCGAGCGACTCAATCGCTCTTTAATAAATCCATATAGCAGGTTTTATAGGTAATGTTCCCTTTAGTGATAAATGTAAGTTTGGTTAATGTAACTTGTTCACGGACTTGGGAATCCCTCTTTACGTGGTACAAAGGGTCTGATTAAGGTAGAACAGTTGTGTCTGGTACCTAACCGAAGATTATTTTAATAGCAATAATCCGGTGTTGGTTAGGTACAGATTAAACTCTCCTGCAAATAGTTATGGCCATTAGTAGTTTCTGGACATTTCATATATTTGCAGTTCATTATCCATGCGGCGGGAATCCGGAGATTCCCTCCCACCTGAGCTGATTGTAATAGCCACAGCCCACCTGTTCAAACTAACCTATGACCTTTTGTTATGATGCGAGGAGACATTCCTGTGTCCAATGAACAATGAGATTATAGGTCCCTTTGTAGTATACTGTATGCAGTGTATATAAGGACAAGCCGACCTGGGCCAGCTCCACTCTCTACTCTTCTCAACGGTTCTCATCACTGATAATCGGGAGCTGGATATCCAGGAAGGCGCATGCGATTGTTTCCCTTTGTGCGTAAGTTCTCTGCAACCATTTTACCTCATGTTTATTGTAAGCCACTCTCTCTCTCTCTCTCTCCTTTCCCTTAAATGTAATTGTGCCACAATTGTATATTTCTGTCTAGATAACCTGTTAGAATTATATGTTAGTGTGTAGTGTATGACTTGTTAACTGTTTCTCTTTTCGATATAACTTAAGACGCTTGTTAGTAAAGGTGTTGGAACCTTAGCACGGTATTGTGTGTTCATTATATTGCAAAGGGTAATAAGAGCGTCTCGATCGCTCAAACAGCTTTAGTATTATTAAGGTTAAGCAGCGTTATATCGCTACAGTGTTTCAGAACAAGGTTTACAGCATAAGAGTGTCCTTTCTGTGTGTTACATTCAAGGTTTACTGATTGTCATAGTGTGAGCGTCTGCGCCGCTTGTGATCTCCTCGTGGTCTCGAGCGTCCGCTACGCTGGTAGCGTATCATTACGTTAGTCAGCAGCCTATAGCGTGCTTGACTCTACGCATTTAGCCGTGAGCGAACGTGCCGCTCGTGCGTCTCGACCTCAGATAAGCGTCCGCTACGCTAAGTGCGTACCCTTATGGTATCTCATACGCCAATTGCGTATTTAGTCCCATATAGTGAAGGTTATAAGGTAATCAATATCAGCATTATCAATTGGGAGCTCGTCCGTCCTCCACATATCCACACGTACGAAAGCAGACGTGATCTGCCAGCAAGGGCGGGAAGGCAGTAGTGCTGGCTAGATAAGCGTCTGTTTCGCTACGTCGTAGGAGTGCTGGTGGAATCCGGAACCGGAGGTAAGAACAATACGCTATTGTCTTTTTAAACCTGAATGGAATTAAGAGCAATAGTGTCTGAATTCCCTGATCCTAGAAAAGATCTAGTTGCTAGCCAGAAATACATTAGAGAACTAGGAAATACTATGGAGCCCAATAACAAAGACTGGCAGATATTGCTAAGGGCATGTTTACCCTCCAATGTCGACTCAGCAAGATTTTTAGCCGACTGTAAATTATATGAAGATGTACCCCTTAAGGATGTATACAACCAAGATAATGTAAAGAGAATAAATTGACAGTTAAAAGAGTATTTTCCAACTGTTGCCAAATGGAACAAAATTTTCTCCATTAAACAAAAAGAGGCAGAAACAGCTGCTGAGTATTTCCATCGGGCACTACAGGAAATGGCTAAATATACAGGTATAGAAGACATTAAGATAAATGTAAATCATAGAGAAGTAGCAGTATCTGTGTTAATGGATGGTTTAAAAGAAGTATTGAGGACAAGGGTACAGACCACGCAACCATGTTGGCGAGGTCTGTCGGTGGCTACTTTGAGAGAGGCTGCTATTGATCATGATCGGAATATCACCAGACACAGGGAGTCACAAAGTGATAAATTAATCGCCGTAAGTATACATGCCTTGACCACAAGGCAACCTCTGTATAAATCTCCGACCCCTGTGGGTAAGTCAAATGTGGGAACTTGTTATTTCTGTCATAAAGAGGGACATTTTGCACGAGACTGTAGAGTGAAAAATGCACAAAAATCATATCAACCCCCTAGACAACGACATGACACACGAAATTAGGATCAGGGACCGCAGAAATGGAGTTATGAGCCACACGCAGGGGAAACAAGAAGGTATCCCCCAAAACGAAACTGGCAAGTCTCTGGTATTTCCCATTTACCCCCTTCACAGGTAATAGCGGCCACTGCAATACAGGGAGGTAACCACACACCATAGGGGTGTGGCCATACCTGTAATCTGCAGCCAGTGAAATTAATTGTGAATCTTGGAAGTGAACCCGAGGTCACAATTGATGTAGCTGGAAAATCTTTAAATTTCCTTGTAGATACGGGGGCGGCCAAGTCAGTGATAAATTCGACCGTGGGCATGAGAACCACTGGTAAAACAATTCCAGCCATGGGAGTAACAGGAGTAGTACGACAATACCCTTTAAGCAAACCAACAGAGGTTACGATAGGGCCTTTGCATACCAAGCATTCTTTCCTGCTGGCTGCATCGGCTCTGACTAATCTCTTAGGGAGAGATTTACTGTGCAAAATGGGATGCGTCATATACTGTACTCCTGAAGGTGTGTTCTTGGACATACCCGAAAACCACGCTCAGGAAGCACAAGATATGCTAGACTCCCCAACAAGATTAATGTCAAACACTGTTATTGTAAATAGGTGTCCGTCCAAGATTAAAGAAATGACGTCCCAGATACCAGATTCACTGTGGACCAAGGATGGACAAGACACTGGATTGATGGCAAATGTAGCCCCAGTAGTTGTGCAAGTAAAAGAGGGTAGGATAGCTCCAAAAATCCCACAGTACCCTCTGAAGCCAGAGGTGGAGTTAGGAGTTTACCCTGTAATAGAGCGCTTGCTACAACAGGGCATTCTGGTAAGGACGTCAAGCACTGCCAATAGCCCCATCTTCCCTGTTAAAAAGAGTGCGGGGAGGGGTTACAGATTAGTGCAAGATCTAAGAGGGGTCAACAAAATAGTTGAGAGTCAATTCCCCGTAGTGCCAAATCCAGCTGTTATCCTAATGCAAATCACACCCACTGCCAAATTTTTCACCGTGATTGACCTCTGCTCCGCTTTCTTCTCGGTACCCCTGCACCCTGACAGTCAATACTTATTTGCATTCACATACAGAGGAGTCCAATATACATGGACTCGCTTACCACAAGGTTTCATAGACAGTCCAAGTATCTTCTCACAAGCTTTGCATGATTGTTTACAGTCTTTCCAACCAGAGAGTGGATCAGTATTGATACAGTATGTGGACGATTTACTACTGTGTTCAGATTCACTGGAAGCGTCCCTGAAAGATACGAAACAGCTCCTGTTTCATCTTTCAGACACAGGACACAAAGTTTCCAAAGACAAGTTACAATTATGCCAGGACCGGGTAAAATATTTGGGACACTGTCTGACACAAGGACTGAGACACCTGACCGCTGATAGAATTCAGCAATTCGAGACATGACTCTGCCACAAACCCAGCAACAGATCAGAACGTTTTTAGGAATGTGTGGGTATTGCCGTACTGGATCCCAGGTTTTTCCATACTAGCCCTACCTTTGCAGGAGATGGTCTCATCAAGTAAACCTGACCGGATTTCGCACACAGACGAATCTGAAATGGCATTTGAGAGACTAAAACAGTGCCTAACTGTTAGGGTCTCCTGCCCTGTGCTGCCACGTCGTCATGGCAACCGGGAGACAAGTGCTAGCGGAGTAACCTGAGCGCAGCTGATACTCCGGTTCGGGTCTTTTGCTGTGCAGTGGTTACAGGCTTTGTGCACGGCAGGGGATCCGGTGCTGGTTTTTGTGCTCACAGTCTGTGAGGTCTGAGTGGGGCGTGGACAGCACCTGCTTTATAAGGCCTCTTCTCAGGTTAAGCAGATGCTGCTGAATCTTTGTTGGTTAGTCAGTTCCTGAAAGTTAGCCAGTACTGTGTAGCTTTGTATTTGTTGTTGCTTACTGCAAATAGGCCTGGGGATTTGGTACTACACTCTGCCAATCCAGACCTAGCAGTAAGACTGGAGTCAGTCGTTTAACCTGCTGGGGTTCTTTTGCTACTCTGTGAACTTAGCAGGTTTGCAGCTGTATTCTCAGACTGCCTGCCTAAATCCTGTCTCACTGTGCAAGGTGTTCAGGTATTCAGTTTAGTGGCAGTAAGCTGAACCTGTGCACTGCAAGTGAGGATTAGGATTGTGGAGACTCTCCTTGTGTCTATCATTCCATCTCTGACCAAGGAGTTTACTGCCACACCCGTTGGTAACCCTTTAGGGTTTTGCTGTTGCCCTTAGCAACAGCATTTTGGGTTCTCTACGTATTAAAACACAACATCTTGCTTTTTTTCATCTGAGCATTCCTAATAATAGGGAGACACCCAGTTTCTTAGCCTCTGGGCTTCTCTGTTCACTTTGTGTTTATTTTGTTACCCTATCACCTTCTGTGTACGTAATGTCATATTCCCCAGTCTGTCTGTGAGTTCATTTGTTTTGCATCCTTATCCGTTCAGACACCAGTACATTCCTGCAGGCACTGGTGTGCATAACAGTTCAGACACCAGTACATTCCTGCAGGCACTGGTGTGCATAACATATTCAGCAGCCTAATACTCCTGTTGAAATTTTGTGGGAATATGGAGCATACCCCTCAAAATACGTTGCAACAGGTGGTCGATCAGGTGCAGGTCCTGACTCGACAATTTAATGATTTGTCCATTAAAATGCACACCTCCCAGGCCGCTGGCGGAACTTCCGCAGCAGTAGCACCTTCAGGGGTTAAGGAGCCGAAAGTAAATCTCCCGGATCGTTTTTGTGGAGATCGCTCTCAGTTCTTTTGTTTCAAGGAGAGCTGCAAGCTGTACTTCCGGCTTAGGCCTCAGTCTTCAGGGTCGGAGATTCAGCGGGTGGGCATAGTGATTTCCTTGCTACAAGGAGACCCACAGGTCTGGGCATATGGGTTGCAGCCTGACTGTCCGTCGCTTAAAAGTGTTGATGCTTTTTTTACTGCACTGGGCATGTTGTATGATGACCCTGACAAGACGGCCTCAGCCGAGGCTCAGATTTCGATCCTTAAGCAAGGGCGAAGGCCAGTTGAGGTTTACTGTACGGAGTTTCGGAGGTTGGCCCATGATACCCAGTGGAATGACCCAGCCTTGAGACACCAGTACCGAAGAGGTCTTTCTAACCAGATAAAAGACCAACTGGTACAATATCCCTTGCCTGATAGCTTGGATCAGCTCATGCAGTTATCCATCCGGGTGGATAGACGGCTGAGAGAGCGTAGGCTTGAAAGGGAGACCGAGGTTTCCTTCTTTCCCAAGGGAACCTCAGACTCTGAGGAATTTTCCGAGGAGCCTATGCAGATTGGGGCTACCCGCCTCTCCTCGCGCGAGAAGACGCGGAGGAGACAGCAGGGGTTGTGTTTGTACTGTGGGAATAAAGGTCATGTGGTAGTATCATGCCCAGAAAAGCCGGAAAACTTCAGGGCCTGAGGGTGATGGGAAATATCCTGTCAGGCCAGAAGTCAGAATTTCCCAAGAAGACTTTTATCATTCCGGTGACCTTGAAGATCCTCGGTCAAACTGTCAAGACTGAGGCCTTTGTGGACAGTGGGGCCGACGGGGTTTTTATGGACCGCCAATTCGCCCTGAAACACTCTGTTCCCTTAGTACCCTTGGCATCGGAAATTGAGATTTGTGGGTTAAACGGGGAACCATTATCCCAAGGTAAAATTACCTCTTGCACTAGCCAGATTTCTTTGTTTATTGGAGCCACACACTCTGAAAAATTGTCCTTTTATGTGACTGTCTGTACTTTTGCCCCATTGGTGTTGGGGTTACCCTGGTTAAGGGCCCACAATCCTGAATTTGACTGGGTCTCTGGGGAGATTCTTAGTTGGGGTACTGATTGTTTCAGGAGTTGCTTGAGCCTTCCAGTCAGGCTCTCGCAGATAAGTTTGCCAGGATTGCCAGGGTGTTATGCAGATTTTGCGGACGTGTTCTCCAAAAAAGTTGCAGAGGTACTACCTCCCCATCGCCCCTATGACTGTGCCATTGATTTGTTGCCAAATGCTAAGCTTCCCAAGAGCAGGTTGTACTCCCTGTCACGTCCTGAGACTCAGGCTATGGCAGAGTACATTCAGGAGAACTTGGCTAAGGGATTTATCAGACCTTCACAGTCTCCAGTTGGGTCGGGGTTCTTCTTCGTGGGTAAAAAGGACGGTTCATTGCGACCCTGCATCGACTTCAGGGAATTGAACCGTATCACGATTAAAAACTCATACCCACTGCCTTTCATTTCGGTCTTGTTTGACCAGCTTCGTACTGCCACCATTTTTTCTAAGATTGACCTACGCGGTGCATACAATCTAATCCGAATAAGAGAGGGGGATGAATGGAAGACTGCCTTTAATACCCACTCAGGGCATTATGAATATTTGGTGATGCCTTTTGGGCTCTGTAATTCCCCGGCAGTCTTCCAGGATTTCATGAACGATGTACTCAGGGAATATTTGGATAGATTCTTAGTTGTATACTTAGATGACATCCTAATCTTCTCCCATTCCCTGGAGGAACATCGGAAGCATGTACGCTTAGTCCTCCAGAAACTCAGAGACCACCGGCTTGGGGCGAAGCTGGAGAAGTGCGAATTTGAAGTTCTGCAGATCGATTTTCTAGGATATATTATCTCTCCAGAAGGTTTCCAAATGGAGGGTTCCAAGGTACAGGCAGTCCTGGATTGGGTGCAGCCCACTAGTTTGAAGGCGCTTCAGCGTTTCCTGGGCTTTGCAAATTTTTATAGACGATTTATCGCTGGATTTTCGTCTATAGTGGCGCCCTTGGTGGCACTCACTAAGAAAGGGGCGGATGTTGCTCACTGGTCTTGTGAGGCTAAAGCGACTTTTGCCCGTCTCAAAAGGGCATTTGTCTCGGCCAAGGTGCTGCGACACCCAGATCCAGAGCGTCCTTTTGTGGTGGAGGTGGATGCCTCTGAGATGGGTATTGGGGCATTGCTCTCTCAGATGGGAGTGTCTGATAATCGCCTTCATCCCTGTGCTTACTTTTCCCGTAAATTTTCACCTGCCGAGATGAATTATGACGTGGGTAACCGGGAATTGTTGGCTATTAAGGATGCACTCGAGGAGTGGAGACACTGGCTTGAGGGGGCTAAGTTTGTGGTCTCAATTCTCACCGACCATAAGAATCTGGCATATTTAGAGTCAGCAAAGCATCTCAATGCCAGGCAGGCACGATGGGCTTTGTTTTTTGCTCGCTTTAATTTTTTGATAACATATCGCCCTGGGTCAAAAAACATCAAGGCTGATGCGCTCTCGCGGAGTTTTGCTCCAATCCAGGAGACCACCGAGGAGCCGTTGCCCATTGTGTCCCCATCATGTATTAAAGTGGGCATTACCCAGGGCCTCTTGTCATTAGTCCTTAGAGCACAGGAGCAGGCTCCTCCAGACCTTCCGGTAGGTCTTTTGTTTGTGCCTCCTAGGTTAAGACAGCGAGTGTTCCTGGAATTCCATGCCAAGAAGTCGGCAGGTCACCCGGGTATTGCCAGAACTCGGGAGTTGCTATCTAGGGCGGTGTGGTGGCCCTCGGTGGCTAAGGATGTGGATCAGTGGGTTCGGGCATGTGACATCTGTGCCCGAAATAAGACTCCTAGAGGGGTTCCTGTTGGCCCATTACATCCACTCTCTATCCCATCTAAGCCATGGACCCACATTTCAATGGATTTTGTGGTGGACTTGCCCAAATCCTCGGGGATGACAGCCATCTGGGTTGTCGTTGACAGGTTTTCGAAGATGGCGCACTTCATTCCACTGGTTGGGCTGCCATCGGCCAGACGCCTGTCTGAATTATTTATGCTGCATGTTGTGCATCTCCACGGATTGCCACTTGATGTGGTCTCTGACCGCGGATCCCAGTTTGTGGACAAATTCTGGAGGGCATTTTGTTTCGATCTCCAGATTTCTGTCAGCTTGTCGTCAGGCTACCATCCGCAGTCTAATGGGCAGACTGAACGGGTGAACCAGTCCTTGGAGCAGTTCCTCAGGTGTTATGTCTCCAAGTGTCAGACTGACTGGGTTGCTCATCTGTCCATGGCGGTGATAAAGCCTAATATTTATCTTATTTAAAACACTCTAAAAGGTTAAAGAACACAGTACGCTATTGGCGTATGGAATACCGTAAGAGTACGCACGTAGCGTAACAAACGCTTAGCCGTGGTCGAGACGCACGAGCGGCACGTTACGCTCACGGCTAAGAGCGTACAGGCAAGCACGCTATTGGCTGCTAGCTAGCGTAATGACACGCTATCAGCGTAGCGGACGCTCGAGACCACGAGGAGATCACAAGCGGCGCTGACGCTCACAGAGTTAAACCTTAACAACTATACCTTGAACAATGTATTTATACAGTAAACCTTTATGCAGTGATAAGGTGTAAATGCAACACAGTGTAACCTTGTTAGTTAAAAAGCTGTATGAGCGTATGTGACGCTCAGAGAACACTCTAGCAATATAATAATCAATCAAATACCGGTCTAAGGTTCTAACGCCTTTAGTGAGAGAATGAACGTTCACTTTGCAAAAGAATACACAGTACAATTTATACACTACCAAGATAACATAGAATATCTAACCAAGTAACTACACATAAAATACAATAAAGATACAATTACTTTTAAAAGGGGGAAGGGGAGAGAGAGAGAGAGAAAGTGAGAGAGAACGAGAGAGAATGGCTTATAATAACAATAAAGACAATATGATTGCAGAGAAACTTACGCACAAAGGGAAACAATCGCATGCGCCTTTCTGGATATCCAGCTCCCGATTATCAGTGATGAGAACCGTTGAAGAGAATAGCGAGCTGGCCCAGATCGGCTTGTCCTTTTATACACTACACACAATACAGTACAATGGTCCCTATGTTCTTATTGTTCATTGGACACAGGAATTCGTCTTCGCATTATAACAAAAGGTCATAGGTTGATTCATACAGGTGGGCTGTGACTATTCCTAACTGCTCAGGTGGGTGGGAAACTAGGTTTCCCGCCGCATGGGTAATAAAGTGCAAATACAGTAAATGTTCATAAACTTCTTATGTCCATAACTATTCGCACGAGCGATTAATCTGTTTCAGACCAACACCGGAATATTGCTAATTAAATACTCTTCCGATGGATACTAAACACCACTGTATAACCCCTGTCTGACCCTTCGTATCAAACAATGAGGGATCTCTTTGTCTATGAACATGCTATATTAACTAAACTTTCAGATTCTATCAAAGGGACCATAATCTACAAAATACATTATATGGTTAAAATATGTAACGATTGAGTCGCACGCTAGACGTACACAAACTCTACCGTAAATGCGCATACCGTGCGCCCGCGGGTGCACGCAACAGCGAGTATGCGCACGCACGGGAGAGCTCATGCACGCGCAGCAGGCACTCGCATGAGGTGCATATATGGCAGTGTGTAGCGTGATATTTTTCTGACTTTGACAGTCCACCCTTTGGCAGTCACCAATAACTGCCACTTTCTAAAACATTTAAAAAAAAAAGAGAAAAATATATATGTCATGTGTAAATATATTTCTATGGTCGGGTAGGGGAGGAGAGGAGAAGGTGAGAAAAGGATATGACCTAGTGAGATAGCATAAGCATGTGTGTATGAATCCATGTTTGGGGGGTCATGTATCATCGTGCCGTACGTGTTTTAAATCAAGCTTCGAGGTATTGCGAAGTATACATTTGAATTCCTTCTTATCCCGTATTAAGGGTCTGTGGATGGGCTGTCAAACTTTACCGAGCTCTTTTCGGCTTTGGTTGCAACAAAATGGGGGAGCACATTTTAGTTGATGATACATGAGTAGGGGGGATATGTGGGTGCTGATATCTGTGCCTGTATTCCCTATCGACTATGTGTGTCATTACCTGAAGGTTGTAGAGATGAAGATAAAGAACAATTATGGTAAATGCAGTGATAAACTATGTGAGTTTAATATACATTTGCCGATTGAGGTCTTGTCTTGTCTTGTCTCGATGTACATGTTGACTGTAGTCTCTTTGTGCTTTTGCCAATAAACGTAAGCAAAGCTTTATCAATGTCCATAGACTTACAAAAAGTGTTGGGCTAGCGTAAAATTAAAGTCACTAGGGATATGGGGGGTCTATGGCATAGTCCATCATTTGTCTGTGTAAAAAGGTTGTCAAATTCTTCTTCCAAGCGGATGTCTTTTTACCTTGGAGAGAAACAAAGGAGAAACGGTTGAAAGAAACGGACCGTGGAATCACATTTTCATCACAACATTGGAGGTCATTCCGAGTTGTTCGCTCGCAAAGCGAATTTAGCAGAGTTGCTCACGCTAAGCCGCCGCCTACTGGGAGTGAATCTTAGCATCTTAAAAATGCGAACGATGTATTCGCAATATTGCGATTACACACCTCGTAGCAGTTTCTGAGTAGCTTCAGACTTACTCGGCATCTGCGATCAGTTCAGTGCTTGTCGTTCCTGGTTTGACGTCATAAACACTCCCAGCGTTCGCCCAGACACTCCTCCGTTTCTCCGGCCACTCCTGCGTTTTTTCCGGAAACGGTAGCGTTTTTTCCCACACGCCCATAAAACGGCCTGTTTCCGCCCAGTAACACCCATTTCCTGTCAATCACATTACGATCGCCAGAACGATGAAAAAGCCGTGAGTAAAATGACTAAGTGCATAGCAAATTTACTTGGCGCAGTCGCAGTGCGAACATTGCGCATGCGCATTAAGCGGAAAATCGCTGCGATGCGAAGATTTTTACCGAGCGAACAACTCGGAATGAGGGCCATTGTCTCTATCGTTGGGTCATAAATCAAGTCCATTGGAATTATAATGTCCTCACTCCTTAGACTCATCACCTTAGTACTTCGTTTACACTTCATTAAAGCCTGAACGCATCTAAATATCAAACCAATCGATATGACGATACCCAAGATACACAGAAGAAATTTCCCTACATCCATTATAATTCCTTGAGCCCATTCTCCTAAACCAGAGAACCAATTTCGCGGGTTCAACCATGACACCCAACCGGTCAGCTCATTACCCACAGCAGCAAGGGTGAGATTGTGTCTCCTGCGGAATTCCCACTTTAATTGGAGAATGTCGTCCATCTTTTGGTCTATGACCTCGACCGGGTCCTCGGTGCTATTCGTAATATAAGTGCAGCATTTTACGCCGTACTGCGTTGCCAGTGTGACACAATATCCGCCTGTCACTGCTGTGAGATAATTAAGAACCATCCTATGCTGAACCAGTTCTGTTTTATAAGCTTGGAGCTCCCTTCCGGTATACCTAAAAGTGTCGTCATACATTTCAGTGATATTGTCTAATAAATTTGCAAGCGCTGATATGTATTTATAATTCATCACTCCTCTGGCGGTACGAGTGATATCTAACGCGAGTAGAAACTGAATCCCAGTGGATTCATGGATCAGGTCAGAGGCCGGATGCTCTGTTCTTTCTATAAGGTGACGTTTAACGATGTGCTCGTAATGAGTGTGAGTATAAGGAGCTTGGGCACCGCGGTGAATATCTTTCATTTTAGTATGTGACACAGTCATTACCTCAGGCAGTACTTTTCCAATATAACACAATCCTTCTGAGTTTAGGGCAAGCCACTTATACGCCTTCCTCCCGCATATGAAATATGCATCATCGGGGAGAACATATGGGACGGAGTAGGACATAACCATATTACACATTTTCCATATGAAATTTCCTAACCCTAATTCTCCCATCTGTTTAGTACACGTATCGGTTTGTACGATATGTGCACAGTATCCTGGTGATACCTCTCCAACTCTCATGGTTCTACTTCCTAGGGTATACCTATATCGGAAATATCTTCCACTACCGGCTAAGTGGCGTATAAGTTCTGTATCTGTAGGCAATCCATCGGCTCTATGTGAGAATGTCATGGTTTTGTTATTCCATGACACTTCCCAATTTCCCGGCTTTCGGGGATTGGAAATGTTAAAGCACACTAAAGACCTATCCACATGGTATTGGTGGAGCTTCAAACTAGGAGGACTAGAGATATTAAACCTCCTGTCCACCGGCCTCCCACCACTTAACTCAAGTACCTCCCCTATCGTTAAAGGAAATGGTACTAGTCCTGACTTGCTGTGACCTTGAGGTACTTGAGAGCATACCCAACAGTCTGTCTGATTTAGTACTTTACCCACTAAGGAGTGATAGTCACTCAATGGATGCCTATCCATATGGATATTAAAACTGGATTGGTATTTCTTGATGCACCCATCCTCAACTACATTGTCACAATGCCTACAGATACAATTTTCTTCAGCTAACAATCCTTTACAATTCCTTCTATGGTCAATGCTATCGGATCGCTTTCTGATACTCGCCTTTGCTTTTTGGTTATGTTGTTCTTGGAAAACTACGCCTCCATCTTTGTCATCAGAACCCATTCCAGAACCTCTCTCGACCTCCATGGTACTCTCGCCGGAACAGACTGCTCTGGTCAACATCATGGTCAACAGGAAAATCCGTATCACAGTCTCTTGGGGCAAGTGCATCTTTTAGGAGGAAATGGAGAAAAATGAGAAGGGGGAAAGAAATAATTGAGGGAGATGGGATGGGAAGTGGAGAAAAACAATAAAAGGGAACAGGGAATCGACAACTGCCTCCGATCTTATTATTTTCAATGCTCAGGTGCCGTCTCAATCCTCCTGAAACAGACACTCCAGTGATACAACTTCCTCTACCGTCTGTTCTTTATCACGGGACCTCTCTGGATCAGCAACCTTCTTACAATGGGACGAATGAACCCAAGTCTCTCTCTCGGCAACCTTCAATGCTGTCGTGCTAATCAATAAGACTTGGTATGGTCCTTACCATCTGTCAATAAAGCAACCTGAGCGTAGAAAATTCCGTATCATTACATAATCCCCAGGTTCAATGTCATGACAATTACTATCTGGCAAATCAGGAATCACTAACTTCAGATTGTCATTCTGATTCCTTAGCTGTTTACTCAAGTTAACCAGGTATTTTACAGTCACTTCATTGTTACACTTCAAATCATCCTGAGGGTTAATCATAACATGCGGTTGTCGACCAAACAAAATTTCAAAGGGGGACAGATTAAGAGGGGACCTGGGAGTGGTTCTGATGCTGTATAGTACAATGGGTAAAGCTTCTGGCCATGTTAATCCTGTTTCTGCCATAACTTTGCTCAATTTATTTTTAATAGTGCTGTTCACTCTTTCTACTTTCGCACTCGCCTGGGGGCGGTACGGAGTGTGCAGCTTACTATCAATTCCCATCAACTTACACATTCCTTGAAAGACATCACCTGTAAAATGGGTACCCCTATCACTTTCAATTATTCTAGGGATACCGTATCTACACACAAATTCCTGCACATTTTTCTTAGCAGTAAACATAGCGGTATTTGTGGCCGCAGGAAATGCTTCAACCCAATTTGAAAACACATCTATACAAACAAGTACATATTTCAAATTTCGACAAGGGGGTAATTGTATAAAATCAATCTGTATTACCTGAAAAGGGCCGCCTGTAGGTGGGATATGAGATGGTTCTGTTGGTATTGCCTTTCCGATATTCTTCCTCAAGCAGGTAAGGCATGACATTGCTCTCTTACCTGCATGGGATGAGAATCCTGGGGCGCACCAATATGCTCTTACCAACTTGCACATTCCTTCCTTGCCCAGATGAGTCAGCCCATGTGCTGCTTCAGCTAAACATGGAAGGTATGCTCTGGGTGCCACTGGTTTACCCTGTCCATCTGTCCAGAGTCCTGAGGACTCCTGGCCATATCCTTTTGACCTCCAAACTGCCTTTTCCTGTGTGGAACACAAATTTTGCATTTCACACAACTTCTGTGTGTTGATGGTATTAAATACCATCAATTGTGTGGTGTCTGTCTGTCTGGGGGTACCAGCTGCTAACTTAGCAGCTTCGTCTGCTCGGCTGTTACCAAGTGATACTGGGTCTTGGCTATATGTGTGTGCTTTACATTTGATAACAGCCACTCTGTCGGGTTCCTGTATCGCTGTTAGAAGCCTTTTGATGTGAGCTGCATGCGCTATCGGTGTACCAGCTGCCGTCATGAAATTTCTGAGGCGCCATAGGGCTCCGAAATCATGGACTACCCCGAAGGCGTATCTAGAATCGGTGTAGATATTGGCTTACTTGCCCTTAGCCAATTCACATGCTCTGGTTAGGGCAACCAGTTCAGCAACCTGGGCTGAGTGAGGTGGGCCTAGCGGTTCTGCTTCTATGGTGCCTTGGTCATCTACGACTGCGTATCCAGTACACAAGTCTCCCTAGTCCGTCTGTCTGTGACAACTACCGTCAGTGTAGAAAGTAAAATCTACATCTTCCAGTGGGTTGTCACTGATGTCAGGCCTTGCCGTGAAATTTTGGGTCAAATATTCCATACAATCATGTGTGTCATCCCTTGTATTAAATCCTCCTTCCCCATCACTCTCATCCTCCACCCTTTGTGCCTGTCCAGGCACACCTGGGAGATATGTTGCAGGATGTAATGCACTACATCTCCTTATGGTGATGTTTACGGGGGCCATTAATGCCAATTCCCATCTTGTAAACCGCGCTGATGAGACGTGCCTGGTTTGGGCAGAATTCAGCAAGGCTGACACTGCATGTGGCGTTTGAATTGTGAGGTTGTGTCCTAGCACTACATCTTCGCTTTTTGTAACTAGCAATGCTATCGCAGCGACACTTCGCAAGCATGTGGGGAGGGATCGCGCTACCGTATCTAGCTGAGCGCTGTAGTATGCTACCGGCCTGCTGGCATCACCGTGCTTTTGGGTTAGGACGCCTGCCGCGCAACCAGCACTTTCTGTTCCGTACAGCTCAAAGGGTTTCCCATAGTCTGGCATACCTAATGCTATTGCCTGCGTTAGGCACTGTTTAAGTCTCTCAAAGGCCATTTCAGATTCGTCTGTATGCGAAATCCGGTCAGGTTTACTTGATGAGACCATCTCCTGCAAAGGTAATGCCAGAATGGAAAACCCTGGGATCCAGTTACGGCAATACCCACACATTCCTAAAAATGTTCTGATCTGTTGCTGGGTTTGTGGTAGAGTCATGTCTCTAATTGCTTGAATTCTATCAGCGGTCAGGTGTCTCAGTCCTTTTGTTAGACAGTGTCCCAGATATTTTACTTTAGGCTGGCATAATTGCAACTTGTCTTTGGAAACCTTGTGTCCTGTGTCTGAAAGATGAAACAGGAGCTGTTTCGTATCTTTCAGGGACGCTTCCAGTGAATCTGAACACAGCAGTAAATCGTCCACATACTGTATCAATATTGATCCACTGTCTGGTTGAAAAGACTGTAAACAATCATGCAAAGCCTGTGAAAATATATTTGGACTGTCTATGAAACCTTGTGGTAATCGAGTCCATGTGTATTGGACTCCTCTGTATGTGAATGCAAACAAATATTGGCTGTCAGGGTGCAGAGGTACCGAAAAGAAGGCGGAGCAGAGGTCAATAACAGTGAAAAATTTTGCAGTGGGAGGGATCTGCATAAGGATGACAGCTGGATTTGGCACTACGGGAAACTGACTCTCAACTATTTTGTTAATCCCCCTTAGATCCTGTACTAGCCTGTAACCCCTCCCCCCACTCTTTTTCACAGGGAAGATGGGACTATTGGCAGTGCTGGATGTTCTTACCAGAATGCCCTGTTGTAGCAAGCGCTCTATTACGGGGTATACTCCTAATTCCACCTCTGGCTTCAGAGGGTATTGTGGGATTTTTGGAGCTATCCTGCCATCTTTTACTTGCACAACTACTGGAGCTACGTTTGCCATTAATCCAGTGTCCTGTCCATCTTTAGTCCAAAGTGACTCTGGTATTTGGGATGTAATTTCTTCTACCTGGGATGGATTCCTATTTATCATAACAGTATGTGACATTAATTTTGATGGGGAGTCTAGCATGTCTCGTACTTCCTGAGTGTGATTCTCAGGTATGTCTAAGAATACACCTTCAGGAGTACAATGAATGACACACCCCATTTTACACAATAAATCTCTTCCCAGGAGATTAGTCGGTGCCGATGCCGCCAGCAAAAAGGAATGCTTGGTATGCAAAGGCCCTATTGTAATCTCTGCTGGTTTGCTAACAGGGTAGTGCTGTACTACTCCCGTTACTCCCATGGCTGGAATTGTCTTACCAGTGGTTCTCATGCCCACTGTCGAATTTATCACTGATTTGGCCGCCCCCGTATCTACAAGGAAGTTTAATGATTTACCAGCTACATCAATTGTGACCTCGGGTTCACTTCCAAGGCTTGCAATCAATTTCACTGGCTGCAGATTACAGGTGTGGCCACACCCCTATTGGGTGTGGTGACCTCCCTGAATCGCGCTGGCAGCAACTACTTGAGAAGGGGGTAAATGGGAACTACCAGAGACTTGACAGTCTCTTTTTGGGGGATACCTTTTTGTTTCCCCTGCATGTGGCTCATAACTCCGTCTCTGCGGTCCCTGATCCCAATTTCGTGTGTCATGTCGTTGTCTAGGGGGTTGATATGATTTTTGTGTATTTTTCACTCTACAGTCTCGTGCAAAATGTCCCTCTCTATGACAGGAATAACAAGTTACCACATTTGACTTACCCACAGGGTTTGGAGATTTATACAAAGGTTGCCTTGTGGTCAGGGCCTGTATACTTACAGCCATTAACTTGTCACTTTGTGACTCCCTGTGTCTGGTGATATTCCGATCGTGATCAATAGCGGCCTCTCTCAAAGTAGCCACCGACAGACCTCACCAACATGGTTGCGTGGTCTGTACCCTTGTCCTCAATACCTCCTTTAAACCATCCATTAACACAGATACTGCTACTTCTCTATGATTGGCATTTATCTTAATGTCTTCTTTGCCTGTGTATTTAGCCATTTCCAGTAGTGCCCTATGAAAATACTCAGCAGCTGTTTCTGACTCTTTTTGTTTAATGGAGAAAATTTTGTTCCATTTAACTACAGCTGGAAAATACTCTTTTAACTGTAAATTTATCCTCTTTACATTATCTTGGTTGTACACATCCGTAAGGGGTACATCTTCATTTAATTAACAGTCAGCTAAAAATCTTGCTGAGTCGACATTGGAGGGTAAACATGCCCTCAGCAATATCTGCCAGTCTTTGTTATTGGGCTCTACAGTATTCCCTAGATCTCTAATGTATTTCTGGCTAGCAACTAGATCTTTTCTAGGATCAGGGAATTCAGACACTATTGCTCTTAATTCCATTCGGGAAAACGGGCAGTGCATGGCAATGTTTCTGACAGGAGTGACTCCTGAAGTGTCCGTTTTCCCATTTGGCACTGCTATTACCCTAACGGGATTAAGTTTAATAACATCATTCTGAGTAGATTCTACAGCCTGTGGTGAAAAGGTTTCAGCATAGTGTATGGTGCCGTACTTACCCGTTGATACGACCTCACCTGTCCCTCCGCTAGGGGCCTTGGATACTAATCTTACGGGTTGCGTCGTGCCCACTGCTGTTTCTGATATGGTGGCTGCTAGAGAGAGTGCCGATAGTGTTGTTGACTCGTCCTCTTGATCACACTCCTGGGGAAAGTTTAAAACAGGGTACAACTTGCACGGGTTAATATTTGCATTACTCATCTTATTCATATTATCCTTAACATTTATACAGTTACTAAGTGCCTGTTTATTACACATTAGTGCGTCATTCTCTGCAACCAGCTTCTCTCCCGTTATGTAAGGTGGCGGTGGTGCCGTAGCTATCAGTTTCCTGATAGGGTTAGATCCAGCCGCCTGAGCCAATCCTCTCTGTATTTCACCCTCCTGTTGCCATAACTGTAAGTAGTCATAATGTTTGATCCGTCTCTTTGTTGATTTAATGAGACATATCCTTCTCCTTAGATTTTGTAACACATCTGGGCTAAAACTACCTACCCGGGGAAACTTTTCCCCGTCATGCACAGTCATCCTTTCCCATTCATCACATAAAACCTTTGTGTGTGAACCGTATTTTTCACACATTACATACCTTGCCGACCCGATTGGCCGGTTTACTGAATCAACCTGAACCGAGGTTGATCGCCCCCTACCTGAACAACTGGCCCCCATACTTGCAGGTGTTGCTTTCACTACCTCTGACCTTCAAATCAGGGTCTTCAGCGAACCCTTACAAAACCAAGATGTCCGGGGTAGGCTGACGGTGGCAGTTTACCGAGTACTCCACTCACTCGCCCACGCCGACCAATACGCCCACACACTTCCTTAGCGCTGGCGTACTCTACCAAGGGCCCCTGCGACCTGAACCGCTATTTACTGGAACATGTGAGTGTGATCCGCAGAGCACTTAACCCTTTCCAGTAACTATTGGTTGTTGGATAGTTCCTGAGTGACCAGCGAACCTCCCTTAAAATAAAAAAAATTACACAAATTACGTTAGAGTGTACAAATAGCGTTTATGACCCCTTTCGTACGCAAATGGTACTGGTCAGGTTACTAACTAATGCACACAATTACGTGTGGTACAATCGTTCTGCACATAAGCAACTAATCTTATGTGCGGAGCGACCAGTGGAATCGAAAATTTCGGCTGCGAATTCCTTCAGCCAGAGCTTTAATGGCCTATATGGGTTCTGCACCAACCCTTCCTGGTGTTGTGCTACTTTTCTCTATAGCGGACTTCTTAGTCTGCTGTACCTAGACCTCCTGGTCTGTTCCGGACCTCCTGGTCTGTGCTACAGTAGACCTCCTGGTCCGCTATACTCTAATGCTCAAATTTATGTTTAACAAGGGATGCCTCCCAAGCCACCATGCACGTCACTTACATGTATGTACCTCACGAGAACTCGACTTCTTGTGGTTCAACCCAAAAATTGTAGAAACTTATATATACAAACACTCACCACATGTACACTTTAATTTTATTTCTGCGCAGAAATTCCTTTCATTCAGTAACAGTCTAGACCAGATGAGTCGCAAATTGGAGAAGGATCTATTAGCTTAAAATTTTGGACACTAAAATTGACTTGCGCTATTTATCGCGTTGCCTCCTTTTCGCCTGTTAAAAATAATACTATCGTGTGATTTGAATTATGTGGGCGTACCCGGACGCTCCGTTGCGTAATATACGCTACGTGCGTCGGCCTTTGTGTTGCGTACACTAGTCTCACCCTTTTGTTAGAAACACGTGTATGCCGGCCAGATATGTCCACAGAAATACAATTAACACGTTTATATCAATGTAGCTGATCTATAACCATAATCATCTACCGAGCACCACACAAGTCTTTCCTTGTCTTTTAGGCAAAGCTGTGTGCGTGTTTTACAAATTACCTCTTAATGTATTATCTTTACTCTTTAACTACCAATAGCAACAAATCTTTCTTAGCACGTTATCAATTGTGAAATGGCAACCAGGAGAGTGATATATGAAAATACACGAATGAAAAGAAATGCAGATATATGCATGCATGCGTACGCAAGACAGAAATAAACAGGTTTAAAAGATACTAGCGTATTGTTCTTACCTCCGGTTCCGGATTCCTTCAGCACCCTTTACTAAGCGAAGCAGACGCTTATCTGGTCAGCACTACGAGGAATATTACCTCCCGCCCTTTGCTGACCGATAATGTCTGCTGAAATTACCTAGTGCAGATATGTGAAGGACGGACAAGCCGCCAATTGATAAAGCCTAATATTTATCTTATTTAAAACACTCTAAAAGGTTAAAGAACACAGTACGCTATTGGCGTATGGAATACCGTAAGCGTACGCACGTAGCGTAACAAACGCTTAGCCGTGGTCGAGACGCACGAGCGGCACGTTACGCTCACGGCTAAGAGCGTACAGGCAAGCACGCTATTGGCTGCTAGCTAGCGTAATGACACGCTATCAGCGTAGCGGACGCTCGAGACCACGAGGAGATCACAAGCGGCGCTGACGCTCACAGAGTTAAACCTTAACAACTATACCTTGAACAATGTATTTATACAGTAAACCTTTATGCAGTGATAAGGTGTAAATGCAACACAGTGTAACCTTGTTAGTTAAAAAGCTGTATGAGCGTATGTGACGCTCAGAGAACACTCTAGCAATATAATAATCAATCAAATACCGGTCTAAGGTTCTAACGCCTTTAGTGAGAGAATGAACGTTCACTTTGCAAAAGAATACACAGTACAATTTATACACTACCAAGATAACATAGAATATCTAACCAAGTAACTACACATAAAATACAATAAAGATACAATTACTTTTAAAAGGGGGAAGGGGAGAGAGAGAGAGAGAAAGTGAGAGAGAACGAGAGAGAATGGCTTATAATAACAATAAAGACAATATGATTGCAGAGAAACTTACGCACAAAGGGAAACAATCGCATGCGCCTTTCTGGATATCCAGCTCCCGATTATCAGTGATGAGAACCGTTGAAGAGAATAGCGAGCTGGCCCAGATCGGCTTGTCCTTTTATACACTACACACAATACAGTACAATGGTCCCTATATTCTTATTGTTCATTGGACACAGGAATTCGTCTTCGCATTATAACAAAAGGTCATAGGTTGATTCATACAGGTGGGCTGTGACTATTCCTAACTGCTCAGGTGGGTGGGAAACTAGGTTTCCCGCCGCATGGGTAATAAAGTGCAAATACAGTAAATGTTCATAAACTTCTTATGTCCATAACTATTCGCACGAGCGATTAATCTGTTTCAGACCAACACCGGAATATTGCTAATTAAATACTCTTCCGATGGATACTAAACACCACTGTATAACCCCTGTCTGACCCTTCGTATCAAACAAAGAGGGATCTCTTTGTCTATGAACATGCTATATTAACTAAACTTTCAGATTCTATCAAAGGGACCATAATCTACAAAATACATTATATGGTTAAAATATGTAACGATTGATTCGCACGCTAGACGTACACAAACTCTACCGTAAATGCGCATACCGTGCGCCCGCGGGTGCACGCAACAGCGAGTATGCGCACGCACGGGAGAGCTCATGCACGCGCAGCAGGCACTCGCATGAGGTGCATATATGGCAGTGTGTAGCGTGATATTTTTCTGACTTTGACAGCGGAGTTTGCCTAAAACAACACGGCTCACTCTGCTACAGGGATCTCTCCCTTCCTTTGTGTGTATGGGCATCATCCTAAGGCCAATTCTTTTGACCCCCTGGACTCCACGCCTGGTGGTTCCTCTGTGGTTTCTGTCCTTAGAGGTATTTGGAGGAAAGTGAAGAAAGCCCTTGTGTCTGTGTCATTAGTGACCAAAAGGGTTTTTGATAAGCGGAAAAGACCCTGCAGCATCAAATTAGGAGACTTCGTCTGGTTGTCTACCAAGAATTTGAAGTTGAGACAGCCATCTCATAAGTTAGGCCCCCGGTTCATCGGCCCTTATAAGATCACCAGGGTAATCAATCCGGTGGCATTTCAGTTAGACCTGCCCCGTTCTTTGGGTATCAATAAAACATTTCATTGTTCCCTTTTAAAACGGGCGATTAGTAATCCTTCTTCCAGTGGAAGACCTTCTCCTCTTCTGATATGTGGCCAGAAGGAGTTTGTTGTTGAAAGGATTCTTGACTCCAAGATGGTTCGGGGTCGGCTGTCATTTTTTGTGCAGTGGAAGGGGTATGGCCCGGAGGAGCGGTCGTGGGTGCGCAGTTGTGATCTTCATGCCCCCAGACTGATACGCTCTTTCTTCTCGCAGTTCCCCGATAAACCCGGTGGTAGGGGTTCTTTGACCCCTCGTCAGAGGGGGGGTACTGTTAGGGTCTCCTGCCCTGTGCTGCCACGTCGTCATGGCAACCGGGAGACAAGTGCTAGCAGAGTAAACTGAGCGCAGCTGATACTCCGGTTCGGGTCTTTTGATGTGCAGTGGTTACAGGCTCTGTGCACGGCAGGGGATCCGGTGCTGGTTTTTGTGCTCACAGTCTGTGAGGTCTGAGTGGGGCGTGGACAGCACCTGCTTTATAAGGCCTCTTCTCAGGTTAAGCAGATGCTGCTGAATCTTTGTTGGTTAGTCAGTTCCTGAAAGTTAGCCAGTACTGTGTAGCTTTGTATTTGTTGTTGCTTACTGCAAATAGGCCTGGGGATTTGGTACTACACTCTGCCAATCCAGACCTAGCAGTAAGACTGGAGTCAGTCGTTTAACCTGCTGGGGTTCTTTTGCTACTCTGTGAACTTAGCAGGTTTGCGGCTGTATTCTCAGACTGCCTGCCTAAATCCTGTCTCACTGTGCAAGGTGTTCAGGTATTCAGTTTAGTGGCAGTAAGCTGAACCTGTGCACTGCAAGTGAGGATTAGGATTGTGGAGACTCTCCTTGTGTCTATCATTCCATCTCTGACCAAGGAGTTTACTGCCACACCCGTTGGTAACCATTTAGGGTTTTGCTGTTGCCCTTAGCAACAGCATTTCGGGTTCTCTACGTATTAAAACACAACATCTTGCTTTTTTTCATCTGAGCATTCCTAATAATAGGGAGACACCCAGTTTCTTAGCCTCTGGGCTTCTCTGTTCACTTTGTGTTTATTTTGTTACCCTATCACCTTCTTTGTACGTAATGTAATATTCCCCAGTCTGTCTGTGAGTTCATTTGTTTTGCATCCCTATCTGTTCAGACACCATTACATTCCTGCAGGCACTGGTGTGCATAACAGTTCAGACACCAGTACATTCCTGCAGGCACTGGTGTGCATAACAGTTCAGACACCAGTACATTACTGCAGGCACTGGTGTGCATAACACTAACGCAGGCACCGGCATTAGGTATGCCTGACTATGGGAAACCCTTTGAACTATACGGAACAGAGAGTGCTGGGTGCGCAGCAGGTGTCTTAACCCAGAAGCATGGTGATGCCAGCAGGCCGGTAGCTTACTACAGCGCTCAGCTAGATACAGTAGCGCGATCCCTCCCCACATGCTTGCGAAGTGTTGCTGCGATAGCATTGCTAGTTGCAAAAAGCGAAGATGTAGTGCTAGGACACAACCTCACAATTCATACACCACATGCAGTGTCAGCCTTGCTGAATTCTGCCCAAACCAGGCACGTCTCATCAGCGCGGTTTACAAGATGGGAATTGGCATTAATGGCCCCCGTAAACATCACCATAAAGAGATGCAGCACATTAAATCCTGCAACGTATCTCCCAGGTGTGCCTGGACAGGCACAAAGGGGTGGAGGATGAGAGTGATGGTGAAGGAGGATTTAATACAGGGGATGACATGCATGATTGTATGGAATATTTGACCCAAAATTTCACGGCAAGGCCTCACATCAGTGACAACCCACTGGAAGATGTAGATTTTACTTTCTACACTGACGGTAGTTGTCACAGACAGACGGACTCGGGAGACTTGTGTACTGGATACGCAGTCGTAGATGACCAAGGTACCATAGAAGCAGAACCGCTAGGCCCACCTCACTCAGCACAAGTTGCTGAACTGGTTGCCCTAACCAGAGCATGTGAATTGGCTAAGGGCAAGTCAGCCAATATCTACACAGATTCTAGATACGCCTTCGGAGTAGTCCTGTTATGCACACCAGTGCCTGCAGGAATGTACTGGTGTCTGAACTGTTATGCACACCAGTGCCTGCAGGAATGTACTGGTGTCTGAACGGATAGGGATGCAAAACAAATGAACTCACAGACAGACTGGGGAATATGACATTACGTACACAGAAGGTGATAGGGTAACACAATAAACACAAAGTGAACAGAGAAGCCCAGAGGCTAAGAAACTGGGTGTCTCCCTATTGTTAGGAATGCTCAGATGGAAAAAGCAAGATGTTGTGTTTTAATACGTAGAGAAGCCGAAATGCTGTTGCTAAGGGCAACAGCAAAACCCTAAAGGGTTACCAACGGATGTGGCAGTAAACTCCTTGGTCAGAGATGGAATGATAGACACAAGGAGAGTCTCCACAATCCAAATCCTCACTTGCAGTGCACAGGTTCAGCTTACTGCCACTAAACTGACACCTGAACACCTTGCACAGTGAGACAGGATTTAGGCAGGCAAATCTGAGAATACAGCCGCAAACTTGCTAAGCTTACAGAGTAGCAAAAGAACCCCAGCAAGTTAAATGACTGACTCCAGTCTTACTGCTAGGTCTGGATTGGCAGAGTGTAGTACCAAATCCCCAGGCCTATTTGCAGTAAGCAACAACAAATACAAAGCTACACAGTACTGGCTAACTTTCAGGAACTAACTAACCAACAAAGATTCAGCAGCATCTGCTTAACCTGAGAAGAGGGTTTATAAAGCAGGTGCTGTCCACACCCCACTCAGACCTCACAGACTGTGAGCACAAAAACCAGCACCGGATCCCCTGCCGTGCACAAAGCCTGTAACCACTGCACAGCAAAAAACCCGAACCGGAGTATCAGCTGCGCTCAGGTTACTCCGCTAGCACTTGTCTCCCGGTTGCCATGACGACGTGGCAGCACAGGGCAGGAGACCCTAACAGTACCCCCCCTCTGACGAGGGGTCAAAGAACCCCTACCACCGGGTTTATCGGGGAACTGCGAGAAGAAAGAGCGTATCAGTCTGGGGGCATGAAGATCACAACTGCGCACCCACGACCGCTCCTCCGGGCCATACCCCATCCAGTGCACCAAAAATGACAGCCGTCCCCGAACCATCTTGGAGTCAAGAATCCTTTCAACAACAAACTCCTTCTGGCCACGTATCAGAAGAGGGGAAGGTCTTCCACTGGAAGAAGGATTACAATGAAATGTTTTATTGATACCCAAAGAACGGGGCAGATCTAACTGAAATGCCACCGGATTGATAACCCTGGTGATCTTATAAGGGCCGATGAACCGGGGGCCTAACTTATGAGAGGGCTGTCTCAACTTCAAATTCTTGGTAGACAACCAGACGAAGTCTCCTAATTTGAAGCTGCAGGGTCTTTTCCGCTTATCAAAAACCCTTTTGGTCACTAGTGACACAGACACAAGGGCTTTCTTCACTTTCCTCCAAATACCTCTAAGGACCGAAACCACAAAGGAAACACCAGGCGTGGAGTCCAGGGGGTCAAAAGAATTGGCCTTAGGATGATGCCCATACACACAAAGGAAGGGAGAGATCCCTGTAGCAGAGTGAGCCGCGTTGTTATAGGCAAACTCCGCCATGGACAGATGAGCAACCCAGTCAGTCTGACACTTGTAAACATAACACCTGAGGAACTGCTCCAAGGACTGGTTCACCCTTTCAGTCTGCCCATTAGACTGCGGATGGTAGCCTGACGACAAGCTGACAGAAATCTGGAGATCGGAACAAAATGCCCTCCAGAATTTGGCCACAAACTGGGATCCGCGGTCAGAGACCACATCAAGTGGCAACCCGTGGAGACGCACAACATGCAGCATAAATAATTCAGACAGGCGTCTGGCCGATGGCAGCCCAACCAGTGGAACGAAGTGCGCCATCTTCGAAAACCTGTCAACGACAACCCAGATGGCTGTCATCCCCAAGGATTTGGGCAAGTCCACCACAAAATCCATTGAAATGTGGGTCCATGGCTTAGATGGGATAGAGAGTGTATGTAATGGGCCAACAGGAACCCCTCTAGGAGTCTTATTTCGGGCACAGATGTCACATGCCTGAACCCACTGATCCACATCCTTAGCCACCGAGGGCCACCACACCGCCCTAGATAGCAACTCCCGAGTTCTGGCAAAACCCGGGTGACCTGCCGACTTCTTGGCATGGAATTCCAGGAACACTCGCTGTCTTAACCTAGGAGGCACAAACAAAAGACCTACCGGAAGGTCTGGAGGAGCCTGCTCCTGTGCTCTAAGGACTAATGACAAGAGGTCCTGGGTAATGCCCACTTTAATACATGATGGGGACACAATGGGCAACGGCTCCTCGGTGGTCTCCTGGATTGGAGCAAAACTCTGCGAGAGCGCATCAGCCTTGATGTTTTTTGACCCAGGGCGATATGTTATCAAAAAATTAAAGCGAGCAAAAAACAAAGCCCATTGTGCCTGCCTGGCATTGAGATGCTTCGCTGACTCTAAATATGCCAGATTCTTATGGTCGGTGAGAATTGAGACCACAAACTTAGCCCCCTCAAGCCAGTGTCTCCACTCCTCGAGTGCATCCTTAATAGCCAACAATTCCCGGTTACCCACGTCATAATTCATCTCGGCAGGCGAAAATTTACGGGAAAAGTAAGCACAGGGATGAAGGCGATTATCAGACACTGACATCTGAGAGAGCACTGCCCCAATACCCATCTCAGAGGCATCCACCTCCACCACAAAAGGACGCTCTGGATCTGGGTGTCGCAGCACCTTGGCCGAGACAAATGCCCTTTTGAGACGGGCAAAAGCCGCTTTAGCCTCACAAGACCAGTGAGCAACATCCGCCCCTTTCTTAGTGAGTGCCACCAAAGGCGCCACTATAGACGAGAATCCTGCGATAAATCATCTATAAAAATTTGCAAAGCCCAGGAAACGCTGAAGCGCCTTCAAACTAGTGGGCTGCACCCAATCCAGGACTGCCTGTACCTTGGAACCCTCCATTTGGAAACCTTCTGGGGAGATAATATATTCTAGAAATGCGATTTGCTGAACTTCAAATTCGCACTTCTCCAGCTTCGCCCCAAGCCGGTGGTCTCTGAGTTTCTGGAGGACTAAGCGTACATGCTTCCGATGTTCCTCCAGGGAATGGGAGAAGATTAGGATGTCATCTAAGTATACAACTAAGAATCTATCCAAATATTCCCTGAGTACATCGTTCATGAAATCCTGGAAGACTGCCGGGGCATTACAGAGCCCAAAAGGTATCACCAAATATTCATAATGCCCTGAGTGGGTATTAAAGGCAGTCTTCCATTCATCCCCCTCTCTTATTCGGATTAGATTGTACGCCCAGCGTAGGTCAATCTTAGAAAAAATGGTGGCAGTACGAAGCTGGTCAAACAAGACCGAAATGAGAGGCAGTGGGTATGAGTTTTTAATCGTGATACGGTTCAATTACCTGAAGTCGATGCAGGGTCGCAACGAACCGTCCTTTTTACCCACGAAGAAGAACCCCGACCCAACTGGAGACTGTGAAGGTCTGATAAATCCCTTAGCCAAGTTCTCCTGAATGTACTCTGCCATAGCCTGAGTCTCAGGACGTGACAGGGAGTACAACCTGCTCTTGGGAAGCTTAGCATTTGGCAACAAATCAATGGCACAGTCATAGGGGCGATGGGGAGGTAGTACCTCTGCAACTTTTTTGGAGAACACGTCCGCAAAATCTGCATAACACCCTCTCAATCCTGGCAAACCTAGCTGCGAGAGCCTGACTGGAAGGCTCAAGCAACTCCTGAAACAATCAGTACCCCAACTAAGAATCTCCCCAGAGACCCAGTCAAATTGAGGATTGTGGGCCCTTAACCAGGATAACCCCAACACCAATGGGGCAAAAGTACAGACAGTCACATAAAAGGACAATTTTTCAGAGTGTGTGGCTCCAATAAACAAAGAAATCTGGCTAGTGCAAGAGGTAATTTTACCTTGGGATAATGGTTCCCCGTTTAACCCACAAATCTCAATTTCCGATGCAAAGGGTACTAAGGGAATAGAGTGTTTCAGGGCGAATTGGCGGTCCATAAAAACCCCGTCGGCCCCACTGTCCACAAAGGCCTCAGTCTTGACAGTTTGACCGAGGATCTTCAAGGTCACCGGAATGATAAAAGTCTTCTTGGGAAATTCTGACTTCTGGCCTGACAGGATATTTCCCATCACCCTCAGGCCCTGAAGTTTTCCGGCTTTTCTGGGCATGATACTACCACATGACCTTTATTCCCACAGTACAAACACAACCCCTGCTGTCTCCTCCGCGTCTTCTCGCGCGAGGAGAGGCGGGTAGCCCCAATCTGCATAGGCTCCTCGGAAAATTCCTCAGAGTCTGAGGTTCCCGTGGGAAAGAAGGAAACCTCTGTCTCCCTTTCAAGCCTACGCTCTCTCAGCCGTCTATCCACCCGGATGGATTACTGCATGAGCTGATCCAAGCTATCAGGCAAGGGATATTGTACCAGTTGGTCTTTTATCTGGTTAGAAAGACCTCTTCGGTACTGGTGTCTCAGGGCTGGGTCATTCCACTGGGTATCATGGGCCAACCTCCGAAACTCCGTACAGTAAACCTCAACTGGCCTTCGCCCTTGCTTAAGGATCGAAATCTGAGCCTTGGCTGAGGCTGTCTTGTCAGGGTCATCATACAACATGCCCAGTGCCGTAAAAAAAGCATCAACACTTTTAAGCAACGGACAGTCAGGCTGCAACCCATTTGCCCAGACCTGTGGGTCTCCTTGTAGCAAGGAAATCACTATGCCCACCCGCTGAATCTCCGACCCAGAAGACTGAGGCCTAAGCCGGAAGTACAGCTTGCAGCTCTCCTTGAAACAAAAGAACTGCGAGCGATCTCCAGAAAAACGATCCGGGAGATTTACTTTCGGCTCCTTAACCCCTGAAGGTGCTGCTGCTGCGGGAGCTCCACCAGCGGCCTGGGAGGTGTGCATTTTAATGTACAAATCATTAAATTGTCGAGTCAGGACCTGCACCTGATCGACCACCTGTTGCAACGTATTTTGAGGGGTATGCTCCATATTCCCACAAAATTTCAACAGGAGTATTAGGCTGCTGAATATGTTATGCACACCAGTGCCTGCAGGAATGTACTGGTGTCTGAACTGTTATGCACACCAGTGCCTGCAGGAATGTACTGGTGTCTGAACGGATAGGGATGCAAAACAAATGAACTCACAGACAGACTGGGGAATATGACATTACGTACACAGAAGGTGATAGGGTAACACAATAAACACAAAGTGAACAGAGAAGCCCAGAGGCTAAGAAACTGGGTGTCTCCCTATTGTTAGGAATGCTCAGATGGAAAAAGCAAGATGTTGTGTTTTAATACGTAGAGAACCCGAAATGCTGTTGCTAAGGGCAACAGCAAAACCCTAAAGGGTTACCAATGGGTGTGGCAGTAAACTCCTTGGTCAGAGATGGAATGATAGACACAAGGAGAGTCTCCACAATCCAAATCCTCACTTGCAGTGCACAGGTTCAGCTTACTGCCACTAAACTGACACCTGAACACCTTGCACAGTGAGACAGGATTTAGGCAGGCAAATCTGAGAATACAGCCGCAAACTTGCTAAGTTTACAGAGTAGCAAAAGAACCCCAGCAAGTTAAATGACTGACTCCAGTCTTACTGCTAGGTCTGGATTGGCAGAGTGTAGTACCAAATCCCCAGGCCTATTTGCAGTAAGCATCAACAAATACAAAGCTACACAGTACTGGCTAACTTTCAGGAACTAACTAACCAACAAAGATTCAGCAGCATCTGCTTAACCTGAGAAGAGGGTTTATAAAGCAGGTGCTGTCCACACCCCACTCAGACCTCACAGACTGTGAGCACAAAAACCAGCACCGGATCCCCTGCCGTGCACAGAGCCTGTAACCACTGCACAGCAAAAAACCCGAACCGGAGTATCAGCTGCGCTCAGGTTACTCCACTAGCACTTGTCTCCCGGTTGCCATGACGACGTGGCAGCACAGGGCAGGAGACCTCTGACGAGGGGTCAAAGAACCCCTACCACCGGGTTTATCGGGGAACTGCGAGAAGAAAGAGCGTATCAGTCTGGGGGCATGAAGATCACAACTGCGCAACCACGACCGCTCCTCCGGGCCATACCCCTTCCAGTGCACCAAAAATGACAGCCGACCCCGAACCATCTTGGAGTCAAGAATCCTTTCAACAACAAACTCCTTCTGGCCACGTATCAGAAGAGGGGAAGGTCTTCCACTGGAAGAAGGATTACAATGAAATGTTTTATTGATACCCAAAGAACGGGGCAGATCTAACTGAAATGCCACCGGATTGATAACCCTGGTGATCTTATAAGGGCCGATGAACCGGGGGCCTAACTTATGAGAGGGCTGTCTCAACTTCAAATTCTTGGTAGACAACCAGACGAAGTCTCCTAATTTGAAGCTGCAGGGTCTTTTCCGCTTATCAAAAACCCTTTTGGTCACTAATGACACAGACACAAGGGCTTTCTTCACTTTCCTCCAAATACCTCTAAGGACCGAAACCACAGAGGAAACACCAGGCGTGGAGTCCAGGGGGTCAAAAGAATTGGCCTTAGGATGATGCCCATACACACAAAGGAAGGGAGAGATCCCTGTAGCAGAGTGAGCCGCGTTGTTATAGGCAAACTCCGCCATGGACAGATGAGCAACCCAGTCAGTCTGACACTTGTAAACATAACACCTGAGGAACTGCTCCAAGGACTGGTTCACCCTTTCAGTCTGCCCATTAGACTGCGGATGGTAGCCTGACGACAAGCTGACAGAAATCTGGAGATCGGAACAAAATGCCCTCCAGAATTTGGCCACAAACTGGGATCCGCGGTCAGAGACCACATCAAGTGGCAACCCGTGGAGACGCACAACATGCAGCATAAATAATTCAGACAGGCGTCTGGCCGATGGCAGCCCAAACAGTGGAACGAAGTGCGCCATCTTCGAAAACCTGTCAACGACAACCCAGATGGCTGTCATCCCCGAGGATTTGGGCAAGTCCACCACAAAATCCATTGAAATGTGGGTCCATAGCTTAGATGGGATAGAGAGTGGATGTAATGGGCCAACAGGAACCCCTCTAGGAGTCTTATTTCGGGCACAGATGTCACATGCCCGAACCCACTGATCCACATCCTTAGCCACCGAGGGCCACCACACCGCCCTAGATAGCAACTCCCGAGTTCTGGCAATACCCGGGTGACCTGCCGACTTCTTGGCATGGAATTCCAGGAACACTCGCTGTCTTAACCTAGGAGGCACAAACAAAAGACCTACCGGAAGGTCTGGAGGAGCCTGCTCCTGTGCTCTAAGGACTAATGACAAGAGGTCCAGGGTAATGCCCACTTTAATACATGATGGGGACACAATGGGCAACGGCTCCTCGGTGGTCTCCTGGATTGGAGCAAAACTCAGCGAGAGCGCATCAGCCTTGATGTTTTTTGACCCAGTGCGATATGTTATTAAAAAATTAAAGCGAGCAAAAAACAAAGCCCATCGTGCCTGCCTGGCATTGAGACACTTCGCTGACTCTAAATATGCCAGATTCTTATGGTCGGTGAGAATTGAGACCACAAACTTAGCCCCCTCAAGCCAGTGTCTCCACTCCTCGAGTGCATCCTTAATAGCCAACAATTCCCGGTTACCCACGTCATAATTCATCTCGGCAGGCGAAAATTTACGGGAAAAGTAAGCACAGGGATGAAGGCGATTATCAGACACTCCCATCTGAGAGAGCACTGCCCCAATACCCATCTCAGAGGCATCCACCTCCACCACAAAAGGACGCTCTGGATATGGGTGTCGCAGCACCTTGGCCGAGACAAATGCCTTTTTGAGACGGGCAAAAGCCGCTTTAGCCTCACAAGACCAGTGAGCAACATCCGCCCCTTTCTTAGTGAGTGCCACCAAGGGCGCCACTATAGACGAGAATCCTGCGATAAATCATCTATAAAAATTTGCAAAGCCCAGGAAACGCTGAAGCGCCTTCAAACTAGTGGGCTGCACCCAATCCAGGACTGCCTGTACCTTGGAACCCTCCATTTGGAAACCTTCTGGGGAGATAATATATTCTAGAAATGCGATTTGCTGAACTTCAAATTCGCACTTCTCCAGCTTCGCCCCAAGCCGGTGGTCTCTGAGATTCTGGAGGACTAAGCGTACATGCTTCCGATGTTCCTCCAGGGAATGGGAGAAGATTAGGATGTCATCTAAGTATACAACTAAGAATCTATCCAAATATTCCCTGAGTACATCGTTCATGAAATCCTGGAAGACTGCCGGGGCATTACAGAGCCCAAAAGGTATCACCAAATATTCATAATGCCCTGAGTGGGTATTAAAGGCAGTCTTCCATTCATCCCCCTCTCTTATTCGGATTAGATTGTACGCCCCGCGTAGGTCAATCTTAGAAAAAATGGTGGCAGTACGAAGCTGGTCAAACAAGACCGAAATGAGAGGCAGTGGGTATGAGTTTTTAATCGTGATACGGTTCAATTCCCTGAAGTCGATGCAGGATCGCAACGAACCGTCCTTTTTACCCACGAAGAAGAACCCCGACCCAACTGGAGACTGTGAAGGTCTGATAAATCCCTTAGCCAAGTTCTCCTGATTGTACTCTGCCATAGCCTGAGTCTCAGGACGTGACAGGGAGTACAACCTGCTCTTGGGAAGCTTAGCATTTGGCAACAAATCAATGGCACAGTCATAGGGGCGATGGGGAGGTAGTACTTCTGCAACTTTTTTGGAGAACACATCCGCAAAATCTCCATAACACCCTGGCAATCCTGGCAAACCTAGCTGCGAGAGCCTGACTGGAAGGCTCAAGCAACTCCTGAAACAATCAGTACCCCAACTAAGAATCTCCCCAGAGACCCAGTCAAATTGAGGATTGTGGGCCCTTAACCAGGATAACCCCAACACCAATGGGGCAAAAGTACAGACAGTCACATAAAAGGACAATTTTTCAGAGTGTGTGGCTCCAATAAACAAAGAAATCTGGCTAGTGCAAGAGGTAATTTTACCTTGGGATAATGGTTCCCCGTTTAACCCACAAATCTCAATTTCCGATGCCAAGGGTACTAAGGGAACAGAGTGTTTCAGGGCAAATTGGCGGTCCATAAAAACCCCGTCGGCCCCACTGTCCACAAAGGCCTCAGTCTTGACAGTTTGACCGAGGATCTTCAAGGTCACCGGAATGATAAAAGTCTTCTTGGGAAATTCTGACTTCTGGCCTGACAGGATATTTCCCATCACCCTCAGGCCCTGAAGTTTTCCGGCTTTTCTGGGCATACTACCACATGACCTTTATTCCCACAGTACAAACACAACCCCTGCTGTCTCCTCCGCGTCTTCTCGCGCGAGGAGAGGCGGGTAGCCCCAATCTGCATAGGCTCCTCGGAAAATTCCTCAGAGTCTGAGGTTCCCGTGGGAAAGAAGGAAACCTCTGTCTCCCTTTCAAGCCTACGCTCTCTTAACCGTCTATCCACCCGGATGGATAACTGCATGAGCTGATCCAAGCTATCAGGCAAGGGATATTGTACCAGTTGGTCTTTTATCTGGTTAGAAAGACCTCTTCGGTACTGGTGTCTCAGGGCTGGGTCATTCCACTGGGTATCATGGGCCAACCTCCGAAACTCCGTACAGTAAACCTCAACTGGCCTTCGCCCTTGCTTAAGGATCGAAATCTGAGCCTTGGCTAAGGCTGTCTTGTCAGGGTCATCATACAACATGCCCAGTGCCGTAAAAAAAGCATCAACACTTTTAAGCGACGGACAGTCAGGCTGCAACCCATATGCCCAGACCTGTGGGTCTCCTTGTAGCAAGGAAATCACTATGCCCACCCGCTGAATCTCCGACCCAGAAGACTGAGGCCTAAGCCGGAAGTACAGCTTGCAGCTCTCCTTGAAACAAAAGAACTGCGAGCGATCTCCAGAAAAACGATCCGGGAGATTTACTTTCGGCTCCTTAACCCCTGAAGGTGCTGCTGCTGCGGGAGCTCCACCAGCGGCCTGGGAGGTGTGCATTTTAATGTACAAATCATTAAATTGTCGAGTCAGGACCTGCACCTGATCGACCACCTGTTGCAACGTATTTTGAGGGGTATGCTCCATATTCCCACAAAATTTCAACAGGAGTATTAGGCTGCTGAATATGTTATGCACACCAGTGCCTGCAGGAATGTACTGGTGTCTGAACTGTTATGCACACCAGTGCCTGCAGGAATGTACTGGTGTCTGAACGGATAGGGATGCAAAACAAATTAACTCACAAACAGACTGGGGAATATGACATTACGTACACAGAAGGTGATAGGGTAACACAATAAACACAAAGTGAACAGAGAAGCCCAGAGGCTAAGAAACTGGGTGTCTCCCTATTGTTAGGAATGCTCAGATGGAAAAAGCAAGATGTTGTGTTTTAATACGTAGAGAACCCGAAATGCTGTTGCTAAGGGCAACAGCAAAACCCTAAAGGGTTACCAACGGGTGTGGCAGTAAACTCCTTGGTCAGAGATGGAATGATAGACACAAGGAGAGTCTCCACAATCCAAATCCTCACTTGCAGTGCACAGGTTCAGCTTACTGCCACTAAACTGACACCTGAACACCTTGCACAGTGAGACAGGATTTAGGCAGGCAAATCTGAGAATACAGCCGCAAACTTGCTAAGTTTACAGAGTAGCAAAAGAACCCCAGCAAGTTAAATGACTGACTCCAGTCTTACTGCTAGGTCTGGATTGGCAGAGTGTAGTACCAAATCCCCAGGCCTATTTGCAGTAAGCAACAACAAATACAAAGCTACACAGTACTGGCTAACTTTCAGGAACTAACTAACCAACAAAGATTCAGCAGCATCTGCTTAACCTGAGAAGAGGGTTTATAAAGCAGGTGCTGTCCACACCCCACTCAGACCTCACAGACTGTGAGCACAAAAACCAGCACCGGATCCCCTGCCGTGCACAGAGCCTGTAACCACTGCACAGCAAAAAACCCGAACCGGAGTATCAACTGCCTCAGGTTACTCCGCTAGCACTTGTCTCCCGGTTGCCATGACGACGTGGCAGCACAGGGCAGGAGACCTCTGACGAGGGGTCAAAGAACCCCTACCACCGGGTTTATCGGGGAACTGCGAGAAGAAAGAGCGTATCAGTCTGGGGGCATGAAGATCACAACTGCGCAACCACGACCGCTCCTCCGGGCCTTACCCCTTCCAGTGCACCAAAAATGACAGCCGACCCCGAACCATCTTGGAGTCAAGAATCCTTTCAACAACAAACTCCTTCTGGCCACGTATCAGAAGAGGGGAAGGTCTTCCACTGGAAGAAGGATTACAATGAAATGTTTTATTGATACCCAAAGAACGGGGCAGATCTAACTGAAATGCCACCGGATTGATAACCCTGGTGATCTTATAAGGGCCGATGAACCGGGGGCCTAACTTATGAGAGGGCTGTCTCAACTTCAAATTCTTGGTAGACAACCAGACGAAGTCTCCTAATTTGAAGCTGCAGGGTCTTTTCCGCTTATCAAAAACCCTTTTGGTCACTAATGACACAGACACAAGGGCTTTCTTCACTTTCCTCCAAATACCTCTAAGGACCGAAGCCACAGAGGAAACACCAGGCGTGGAGTCCAGGGGGTCAAAAGAATTGGACTTAGGATGATGCCCATACACACAAAGGAAGGGAGAGATCCCTGTAGCAGAGTGAGCCGCGTTGTTATAGGCAAACTCCGCCATGGACAGATGAGCAACCCAATCAGTCTGACACTTGTAAACATAACACCTGAGGAACTGCTCCAAGGACTGGTTCACCCTTTCAGTCTGCCCATTAGACTGCGGATGGTAGCCTGACGACAAGCTGACAGAAATCTGGAGATCGGAACAAAATGCCCTCCAGAATTTGTCCACAAACTGGGATCCGCGGTCAGAGACCACATCAAGTGGCAACCCGTGGAGACGCACAACATGCAGCATAAATAATTCAGACAGGCGTCTGGCCGATGGCAGCCCAACCAGTGGAACGAAGTGCGCCATCTTCGAAAACCTGTCAACGACAACCCAGATGGCTGTCATCCCCGAGGATTTGGGCAAGTCCACCACAAAATCCATTGAAATGTGGGTCCATGGCTTAGATGGGATAGAGAGTGTATGTAATGGGCCAACAGGAACCCCTCTAGGAGTCTTATTTCGGGCACAGATGTCACATGCCCGAACCCACTGATCCACATCCTTAGCCACCGAGGGCCACCACACCGCCCTAGATAGCAACTCCCGAGTTCTGGCAATACCCGGGTGACCTGCCGACTTCTTGGCATGGAATTCCAGGAACACTCGCTGTCTTAACCTAGGAGGCACAAACAAAAGACCTACCGGAAGGTCTGGAGGAGCCTGCTCCTGTGCTCTAAGAACTGATGACAAGAGGTCCAGGGTAATGCCCACTTTAATACATGATGGGGACACAATGGGCAACGGCTCCTCGGTGGTCTCCTGGATTGGAGCAAAACTCTGCGAGAGCGCATCAGCCTTGATGTTTTTTGACCCAGGGCGATAAGTTATCAAAAAATTAAAGCGAGCAAAAAACAAAGCCCATCGTGCCTGCCTGGCATTGAGACGCTTCGCTGACTCTAAATATGCCAGATTCTTATGGTCAGTGAGAATTGAGACCACAAACTTAGCCCCCTCAAGCCAGTGTCTCCACTCCTCGAGTGCATCCTTAATAGCCAACAATTCCCAGTTACCCACGTCATAATTCATCTCGGCAGCCGAAAATTTACGGGAAAAGTAAGCACAGGGATGAAGGCGATTATCAGACACTCCCATCTGAGAGAGCACTGCCCCAATACCCATCTCAGAGGCATCCACCTCCACCACAACAGGACGCTCTGGATATGGGTGTCGCAGCACCTTGGCCGAGACAAATGCCCTTTTGAGACGGGCAAAAGCCGCTTTAGCCTCACAAGACCAGTGAGCAACATCCGCCCCTTTCTTAGTGAGTGCCACCAAGGGCGCCACTATAGACGAAAATCCAGCGATAAATCATCTATAAAAATTTGCAAAGCCCAGGAAACGCTGAAGCGCCTTCAAACTAGTGGGCTGCACCCAATCCAGGACTGCCTGTACCTTGGAACCCTCCATTTGGAAACCTTCTGGGGAGATAATATATTCTAGAAATGCGATTTGCTGAACTTCAAATTCGCACTTCTCCAGCTTCGCCCCAAGCCGGTGGTCTCTGAGTTTCTGGAGGACTAAGCGTACATGCTTCCGATGTTCCTCCAGGGAATGGGAGAAGATTAGGATGTCATCTAAGTATACAACTAAGAATCTATCCAAATATTCCCTGAGTACATCGTTCATGAAATCCTGGAAGACTGCCGGGGCATTACAGAGCCCAAAAGGTATCACCAAATATTCATAATGCCCTGAGTGGGTATTAAAGGCAGTCTTCCATTCATCCCCCTCTCTTATTCGGATTAGATTGTACGGCCCGCGTAGGTCAATCTTAGAAAAAATGGTGGCAGTACGAAGCTGGTCAAACAAGACCGAAATGAGAGGCAGTGGGTATGAGTTTTTAATCGTGATACGGTTCAATTCCCTGAAGTCGATGCAGGGTCGCAACGAACCGTCCTTTTTACCCACGAAGAAGAACCCCGACCCAACTGGAGACTGTGAAGGTCTGATAAATCCCTTAGCCAAGTTCTCCTGAATGTACTCTGCCATAGCCTGAGTCTCAGGACGTGACAGGGAGTACAACCTGCTCTTGGGAAGCTTAGCATTTGGCAACAAATCAATGGCACAGTCATAGGGGCGATGGGGAGGTAGTACTTCTGCAACATTTTTGGAGAACACGTCCGCAAAATCTGCATAACACCCTGGCAATCCTGGCAAACCTTGCTGCGAGAGCCTGACTGGAAGGCTCAAGCAACTCCTGAAACAATCAGTACCCCAACTAAGAATCTCCCAAGAGACCCAGTCAAATTGAGGATTGTGGGCCCTTAACCAGGATAACCCCAACACCAATGGGGCAAAAGTACAGACAGTCACATAAAAGGACAATTTTTCAGAGTGTGTGGCTCCAATAAACAAAGAAATCTGGCTAGTGCAAGAGGTAATTTTACCTTGGGATAATGGTTCCCCGTTTAACCCACAAATCTCAATTTCCGATGCCAAGGGTACTAAGGGAACAGAGTGTTTCAGGGTGAATTGGCGGTCCATAAAAACCCTGTCGGCCCCACTGTCCACAAAGGCCTCAGTCTTGACAGTTTGACCGAGGATCTTCAAGGTCACCGGAATGATAAAAGTCTTCTTGGGAAATTCTGACTTCTGGCCTGACAGGATATTTCCCATCACCCTCAGGCCCTGAAGTTTTCCGGCTTTTCTGGGCATGATACTACCACATGACCTTTATTCCCACAGTACAAACACAACCCCTGCTGTCTCCTCCGCGTCTTCTCGCGCGAGGAGAGGCGGGTAGCCCCAATCTGCATAGGCTCCTCTGAAAATTCCTCAGAGTCTGAGGTTCCCGTGGGAAAGAAGGAAACCTCTGTCTCCCTTTCAAGCCTACGCTCTCTCAGCCGTCTATCCACCCGGATGGATAACTGCATGAGCTGATCCAAGCTATCAGGCAAGGGATATTGTACCAGTTGGTCTTTTATCTGGTTAGAAAGACCTCTCGGTACTGGTGTCTCAGGGCTGGGTCATTCCACTGGGTATCATGGGCCAACCTCCGAAACTCCGTACAGTAAACCTCAACTGGCCTTCGCCCTTGCTTAAGGATCGAAATCTGAGCCTTGGCTGAGGCTGTCTTGTCAGGGTCATCATACAACATGCCCAGTGCCGTAAAAAAAGCATCAACACTTTTAAGCGACGGACAGTCAGGCTGCAACCCATATGCCCAGACCTGTGGGTCTCCTTGTAGCAAGGAAATCACTATGCCCACCCGCTGAATCTCCGACCCAGAAGACTGGGGCCTAAGCCGGAAGTACAGCTTGCAGCTCTCCTTGAAACAAAAGAACTGCGAGCGATCTCCAGAAAAACGATCCGGGAGATTTACTTTCAGCTCCTTAACCCCTGAAGGTGCTGCTGCTGCGGGAGCTCCACCAGCGGCCTGGGAGGTGTGCATTTTAATGTACAAATCATTAAATTGTCGAGTCAGGACCTGCACCTGATCGACCACCTGTTGCAACGTATTTTGAGGGGTATGCTCCATATTCCCACAAAATTTCAACAGGAGTATTAGGCTGCTGAATATGTTATGCACACCAGTGCCTGCAGGAATGTACTGGTGTCTGAACTGTTATGCACACCAGTGCCTGCAGGAATGTACTGGTGTCTGAACGGATAGGGATGCAAAACAAATGAACTCACAGACAGACTGGGGAATATGACATTACGTACACAGAAGGTGATAGGGTAACACAATAAACACAAAGTGAACAGAGAAGCCCAGAGGCTAAGAAACTGGGTGTCTCCCTATTGTTAGGAATGCTCAGATGGAAAAAGCAAGATGTTGTGTTTTAATACGTAGAGAACCCGAAATGCTGTTGCTAAGGGCAACAGCAAAACCCTAAAGGGTTACCAACGGGTGTGGCAGTAAACTCCTTGGTCAGAGATGGAATGATAGACACAAGGAGAGTCTCCACAATCCAAATCCTCACTTGCAGTGCACAGGTTCAGCTTACTGCCACTAAACTGACACCTGAACACCTTGCACAGTGAGACAGGATTTAGGCAGGCAAATCTGAGAATACAGCCGCAAACTTGCTAAGTTTACAGAGTAGCAAAAGAACCCCAGCAAGTTAAATGACTGACTCCAGTCTTACTGCTAGGTCTGGATTGGCAGAGTGTAGTACCAAATCCCCAGGCCTATTTGCAGTAAGCAACAACAAATACAAAGCTACACAGTACTGGCTAACTTTCAGGAACTAACTAACTAACAAAGATTCAGCAGCATCTGCTTAACCTGAGAAGAGGGTTTATAAAGCAGGTGCTGTCCACACCCCACTCAGACCTCACAGACTGTGAGCACAAAAACCAGCACCGGATCCCCTGCCGTGCACAGAGCCTGTAACCACTGCACAGCAAAAAACCCGAACCGGAGTATCAGCTGCGCTCAGGTTACTCCGCTAGCACTTGTCTCCCGGTTGCCATGACGACGTGGCAGCACAGGGCAGGAGACCTCTGACGAGGGGTCAAAGAACCCCTACCACCGGGTTTATCGGGGAACTGCGAGAAGAAAGAGCGTATCAGTCTGGGGGCATTTAAGATCACAACTGCGCAACCACGACCGCTCCTCCGGGCCATACCCCTTCCAGTGCACCAAAAATGACAGCCGACCCCGAACCATCTTGGAGTCAAGAATCCTTTCAACAACAAACTCCTTCTGGCCACGTATCAGAAGAGGGGAAGGTCTTCCACTGGAAGAAGGATTACAATGAAATGTTTTATTGATACCCAAAGAACGGGGCAGATCTAACTGAAATGCCACCGGATTGATAACCCTGGTGATCTTATAAGGGCCGATGAACCGGGGGCCTAACTTATGAGAGGGCTGTCTCAACTTCAAATTCTTGGTAGACAATCAGACGAAGTCTCCTAATTTGAAGCTGCAGGGTCTTTTCCGCTTATCAAAAACCCTTTTGGTCACTAATGACACAGACACAAGGGCTTTCTTCACTTTCCTCCAAATACCTCTAAGGACCGAAACCACAGAGGAAACACCAGGCGTGGAGTCCAGGGGGTCAAAAGAATTGGACTTAGGATGATGCCCATACACACAAAGGAAGGGAGAGATCCCTGTAGCAGAGTGAGCCGCGTTGATATAGGCAAACTCCACCATGGACAGATGAGCAACCCAGTCAGTCTGACACTTGTAAACATAACACCTGAGGAACTGCTCCAAGGACTGGTTCACCCTTTCAGTCTGCCCATTAGACTGCGGATGGTAGCCTGACGACAAGCTGACAGAAATCTGGAGATCGGAACAAAATGCCCTCCAGAATTTGGCCACAAACTGGGATCCGCGGTCAGAGACCACATCAAGTGGCAACCCGTGGAGACGCACAACATGCAGCATAAATAATTCAGACAGGCGTCTGGCCGATGGCAGCCCAACCAGTGGAACGAAGTGCGCCATCTTCAAAAACCTGTCAACGACAACCCAGATGGCTGTCATCCCCGAGGATTTGGGCAAGTCCACCACAAAATCCATTGAAATGTGGGTCCATTGCTTAGATGGGATAGAGAGTGGATGTAATGGGCCAACAGGAACCCCTCTAGGAGTCTTATTTCGGGCACAGATGTCACATGCCCGAACCCACTGATCCACATCCTTAGCCACCGAGGGCCACCACACCGCCCTAGATAGCAACTCACGAGTTCTGGCAATACCCGGGTGACCTGCCGACTTCTTGGCATGGAATTCCAGGAACACTCGCTGTCTTAACCTAGGAGGCACAAACAAAAGACCTACCGGAAGGTCTGGAGGAGCCTGCTCCTGTGCTCTAAGGACTAATGACAAGAGGTCCTGGGTAATGCCCACTTTAATACATGATGGGGACACAATGGGCAACGGCTCCTCGGTGGTCTCCTGGATTGGAGCAAAACTCCGCGAGAGCGCATCAGCCTTGATGTTTTTTGACCCAGGGCGATATGTTATCAAAAAATTAAAGCGAGCAAAAAACAAAGCCCATCGTGCCTGCCTGGCATTGAGACGCTTCGCTGACTCTAAATATGCCAGATTCTTATGGTCGGTGAGAATTGAGACCACAAACTTAGCCCCCTCAAGCCAGTGTCTCCACTCCTCGAGTGCATCCTTAATAGCCAACAATTCCCGGTTACCCACGTCATAATTAATCTCGGCAGGCGAAAATTTACGGGAAAAGTAAGCACAGGGATGAAGGCGATTATCAGACACTCCCATCTGAGAGAGCACTGCCCCAATACCCATCTCAGAGGCATCCACCTCCACCACAAAAGGACGCTCTGGATCTGGGTGTCGCAGCACCTTGGCCGAGACAAATGCCCTTTTGAGACGGGCAAAAGCCGCTTTAGCCTCACAAGACCAGTGAGCAACATCCGCCCCTTTCTTAGTGAGTGCCACCAAGGGCGCCACTATAGACGAAAATCCAGCGATAAATCATCTATAAAAATTTGCAAAGCCCAGGAAACGCTGAAGCGCCTTCAAACTAGTGGGCTGCACCCAATCCAGGACTGCCTGTACCTTGGAACCCTCCATTTGGAAACCTTCTGGGGAGATAATATATTCTAGAAATGCGATTTGCTGAACTTCAAATTCGCACTTCTCCAGCTTCGCCCCAAGCCGGTGGTCTCTGAGTTTCTGGAGGACTAAGCGTACATGCTTCCGATGTTCCTCCAGGGAATGGGAGAAGATTAGGATGTCATCTAAGTATACAACTAAGAATCTATCCAAATATTCCCTGAGTACATCGTTCATGAAATCCTGGAAGACTGCCGGGGCATTACAGAGCCCAAAAGGCATCACCAAATATTCATAATGCCCTGAGTGGGTATTAAAGGCAGTCTTCCATTCATCCCCCTCTCTTATTCGGATTAGATTGTACGCCCCGCGTAGGTCAATCTTAGAAAAAATGGTGGCAGTATGAAGCTGGTCAAACAAGACCGAAATGAGAGGCAGTGGGTATGAGTTTTTAATCGTGATACGGTTCAATTACCTGAAGTCGATGCAGGGTCGCAACGAACCGTCCTTTTTACCCACGAAGAAGAACCCCGACCCAACTGGAGACTGTGAAGGTCTGATAAATCCCTTAGCCAAGTTCTCCTGAATGTACTCTGCCATAGCCTGAGTCTCAGGACGTGACAGGGAGTACAACCTGCTCTTGGGAAGCTTAGCATTTGGCAACAAATCAATGGCACAGTCATAGGGGCGATGGGGAGGTAGTACCTCTGCAACTTTTTTGGAGAACACGTCCGCAAAATCTGCATAACACCCTGGCAATCCTGGCAAACCTAGCTGCGAGAGCCTGACTGGAAGGCTCAAGCAACTCCTGAAATAATCAGTACCCCAACTAAGAATCTCCCCAGAGACCCAGTCAAATTGAGGATTGTGGGCCCTTAACCAGGATAACCCCAACACCAATGGGGCAAAAGTACAGACAGTCACATAAAAGGACAATTTTTCAGAGTGTGTGGCTCCAATAGACAAAGAAATCTGGCTAGTGCAAGAGGTAATTTTACCTTGGGATAATGGTTCCCCGTTTAACCCACAAATCTCAATTTCCGATGCCAAGGGTACTAAGGGAACAGAGTGTTTCAGGGCGAATTGGCGGTCCATAAAAACCCCGTCGGCCCCACTGTCCACAAAGGCCTCAGTCTTGACAGTTTGACCGAGGATCTTCAAGGTCACCGGAATGATAAAAGTCTTCTTGGGAAATTCTGACTTCTGGCCTGACAGGATATTTCCCATCACCCTCAGGCCCTGAAGTTTTCCGGCTTTTCTGGGCATGATACTACCACATGACCTTTATTCCCACAGTACAAACACAACCCCTGCTGTCTCCTCCGCGTCTTCTCACGCGAGGAGAGGCGGGTAGCCCCAATCTGCATAGGCTCCTCGGAAAATTCCTCAGAGTCTGAGGTTCCCGTGGGAAAGAAGGAAACCTCTGTCTCCCTTTCAAGCCTACGCTCTCTCAGCCGTCTATCCACCCGGATGGATAACTGCATGAGCTGATCCAAGCTATCAGGCAAGGGATAATGTACCAGTTGGTCTTTTATCTGGTTAGAAAGACCTCTTCGGTACTGGTGTCTCAGGGCTGGGTCATTCCACTGGGTATCATGGGCCAACCTCCGAAACTCCGTACAGTAAACCTCAACTCGCCTTCGCCCTTGCTTAAGGATCGAAATCTGAGCCTTGGCTGAGGCTGTCTTGTCAGGGTCATCATACAACATGCCCAGTGCCGTAAAAAAAGCATCAACACTTTTAAGCGACGGACAGTCAGGCTACAACCCATATGCCCAGACCTGTGGGTCTCCTTTAGCAAGGAAATCACTATGCCCACCCGCTGAATCTCCGACCCAGAAGACTGAGGCCTAAGCCGGAAGTACAGCTTGCAGCTCTCCTTGAAACAAAAGAACTGCGAGCGATCTCCAGAAAAACGATCCGGGAGATTTACTTTCGGCTCCTTAACCCCTGAAGGTGCTGCTGCTGGAGCTCCGCCAGCGGCCTTGGAGGTGTGCATTTTAATGTACAAATCAATAAATTGTCGAGTCAGGACCTGCACCTGATCGACCACCTGTTGCAACGTATTTTGAGGGGTATGCTCCATATTCCCACAAAATTTCAACAGGAGTATTAGGCTGCTGAATATGTTATGCACACCAGTGCCTGCAGGAATGTACTGGTGTCTGAACTGTTATGCACACCAGTGCCTGCAGGAATGTACTGGTGTCTGAACGGATAGGGATGCAAAACAAATGAACTCACAGACAGACTGGGGAATATGACATTACGTACACAGAAGGTGATAGGGTAACACAATAAACACAAAGTGAACAGAGAAGCCCAGAGGCTAAGAAACTGGGTGTCTCCCTATTGTTAGGAATGCTCAGATGGAAAAAGCAAGATGTTGTGTTTTAATACGTAGAGAACCCGAAATGCTGTTGCTAAGGGCAACAGCAAAACCCTAAAGGGTTACCAACGGGTGTGGCAGTAAACTCCTTGGTCAGAGATGGAATGATAGACACAAGGAGAGTCTCCACAATCCAAATCCTCACTTGCAGTGCACAGGTTCAGCTTACTGCCACTAAACTGACACCTGAACACCTTGCACAGTGAGACAGGATTTAGGCAGGCAAATCTGAGAATACAGCCGCAAACTTGCTAAGTTTACAGAGTAGCAAAAGAACCCCAGCAAGTTAAATGACTGACTCCAGTCTTACTGCTAGGTCTGGATTGGCAGAGTGTAGTACCAAATCCCCAGGCCTATTTGCAGTAAGCAACAACAAATACAAAGCTACACAGTACTGGCTAACTTTCAGGAACTAACTAACCAACAAAGATTCAGCAGCATCTGCTTAACCTGAGAAGAGGGTTTATAAAGCAGGTGCTGTCCATACCCCACTCAGACCTCACAGACTGTGAGCACAAAAACCAGCACCGGATCCCCTGCCGTGCACAGAGCCTGTAACCACTGCACAGCAAAAAACCCGAACCGGAGTATCAGCTGCGCTCAGGTTACTCCGCTAGCACTTGTCTCCCGGTTGCCATGACGACGTGGCAGCACAGGGCAGGATACCCTAACAAGTCCATGATTTCGGAGCCCTATGGCGCCTCAGAAATTTCATGACGGCAGCTGGCACACCCGTAGCGCATGCAGCCCACATCAAAAAAACTTCTAACAGCGATACAGGAGCCCGACAGAGTGGCTGTTATCAAGTGTAAAGCACACACATATAGCCAAGACCCAGTATCACTTGGTAACAGCTGAGCAGACGAAGCTGCTAAATTAGCAGCCGGTACCCCCAGACAGACAGACATCACGCAACTGATGGTATTTAATACTGTAAACACACAGAAATTGTGTGAAGTGCAAAACTTGTGTTCCCCACAGGAAAAGGCAGTCTGGAGGTCAAAAGGGTATAGTCAGGAGTCCTCAGGCCTCTGGATAGATGGACAAGGTAAACCAGTGGCACCAAGAGCATACCTTCCAAGTCTAGCGGAAGCAGCACACGGGCTGACTCATCTAGGCAAAGAAGGGATGTGTAAGCTAGTAAGAGCTTATTGGTGCGCCCCAGGATTTTCTTCCCATGCGGGAAAGAGAGCAATGACATGCCTCACCTGCTTGAGGAAGAATATCGGAAAGACAATACCGACAGAGCCATCTCATATCCCTCCAACAGATGGCCCTTTCCAAGTAATACAAATTGATTTCATACAATTGCCACCTTGTAGGAATTTGAAGTATGGTTTGGTCTGTATTGATGTGTTCTCAAATTGGGTCGAAGCATTTCCCGCGGCCACAAATACCGCTGTACTTACTGCATTGAAAATTGTGCAGGAATTTGTGTGTAGGTACGGTATCCCTAGAATAATTGAAAGTGATAGGGGTACCCACTTTACAGGTGAAGTTTTTCAAACAATGTGTAAGTTAATGGGAATTAATAGTAAGCTGCATACTCCGTATCGCCCCCAGGCGAGTGCGAAGGTGGAAAGAGTGAACAGCACTATTAAAAATAAATTGAGCAAGGTAATGACCGAGACAGGATTGTTGTGGCCTGAAGCTTTGCCAATTGTATTATACAGCATTAGAACCACTCCCAGGTCCCCTCTTAATCTGTCTCCTTTTGAAATTCTGTTTGGTCGACAACCGCATGTTATGATTGACCCTCAGGATGATTTGAAGTGTAACAATGAAGTGACTGTAAAGTACTTGGTTAAGATGAGTAAACAGCTAAGGAATCAGAATGACAATTTGAAGTTGGGGATTCCTGATCTGCCAGATAGTAATTGTCATGACATTGAACCTGGGGATTATGTAATGATACGGAATTTTCTACGCTCAGGTTGCCTTATTGACAGATGGGAAGGACCATATCAAGTCTTATTGACCAGCACAACTGCTTTGAAGGTTGCCGAGAGAGAGACTTGGGTCCATACGTCTCATTGTAAAAAGGTTGCGGATCCAGAGAGGTCCCGTGACAAAGAACAGACGGTAGAGGTTGTATCACTAGAGTGTCTGTTCAGGGAAGATTGAGACGACACCTGAGCGTTGAGGATAATAAGACCAGAAGCTTGTCGAGCCAGATTTCTTTCTCCCATTTGTTATTTTCTCCAGTTCCCACCTCCCTCCTATTTCCCTTCCCCCTTCGTATTTTCTCTTTTTACTCCTCTAAGATGGACTTGCCCCAAGAGACTGTGATACGGATTTTCCTGTTGACCATGATGTTGACCAGAGCAGTCTGTTCCGGCGAGAGTACCATGGAGGTCGAGAGAGGTTCTGGAATGGGTTCTGATGACAGAGATGGAGGCGTAGTTTTCCAAGAACAACATAATCAACGAGCAAAGGCGAGTATCAGAAAACGATCTGGTAGCATTGACCATAGAAGGAATTGTGAAGGATTGTTGGCTGAAGAAAATTGCATCTGTAGGCATTGTGACAACGTAGTTGAGGATGGGTGCATCAAGAAATGTCAATCCTGTTTTAATATCCATATGGATAGGCATCCATTGAGTGACTATCACTCCTTAGTGGGTAAAGTACTAAATCAGACAGACTGTTGGGTATGCTCTCAAGTACCTCAAGGCCATAGCAAATCAGGGCTAGTACCATTCCCTTTAACGGTAGGAGAGGTACTTGAGCTAAGTGGTGGGAGGCCGGTGGACAGGAGGTTTAATATCTCCAGTCCTCCTAGTTTGAAGCTCCACCAATATCATGTGGATAGGTCCTTAGTGTGCTTTAACATTTCCAATCCCCGAAAGCCGGGAAATTGGGAAGTGTCATTGAGTAATCACACCATGACATTCTCACATAGAGCCGACAGATTGCCTATAGACACAGAACTTATACGCCAGATAGCCGACCATGGAAGAATCTTCCGGTATAAGTACACTTTAGGAAGTAAGACCATGCGAGTTGGAGAAGTATCACCAGGATACTGTGCACATGTCGTACAAACAGATACGTGTACTAAACAGATGGGAGAATTAGGGTTAGGAGATTTCATATGGAAAATTTGTAATATGGTTATGTCACAGTCCGTCCCATATGTTCTCCCCAATGATGCATATTTCATATGCGGGAGGAAGGCGTATAAGTGGCTTGCCCCAAACTCAGAAGGGTTATGTTATATTGGAAAAGTACTGCCTGAGGTAATGACTGTATCCCACACTAAAATGAAAGATATTCACCGTGGTGCCCAAGCTCCTTATACTCACACTCATTACGAGCACATCGTTAAACGGCACCTGATAGAAAGAACAGAGCATCCGGCCTCTGACCTGATCCATGAATCCACCGGGATTCAAGTCCTACTCGCGTTAGATATCACTCGTACCGCCAGAGGAGTGATGAATTATAGATATATATCTGCGCTTGCAAATTTATTAGACAATATCACTGAAATGTATGATGACACATTCAGGTATACTGGGAGAGAGTTACAAGCCTACAAAACAGAACTGGTTCAGCATAGGATGATTCTCAATTATCTCACGGCTGTGACGGGCGGGTATTGTGTTACCCTAGCGACTCAGTATGGAATAAAGTGTTGCACGTATATTACAAACAGCACTGAGGACCCGGTCGAGGTCATAGACCAAAAGATGGATGACATTTTGCAATTAAAGTGGGAGTTCCAAAGGAAACACAATCTCACCCTCGCCGCTGTGGGTAATGAGCTGACCAGTTGGGTGTCATGGTTGAACCCACGAAATTGGTTCTCTGGTTTAGGAGAATGGGCCCAAGGTATTATCATGGATGTAGGGAAATTTCTTTTGTGTATTCTGGGTGTCATCATATTTCTCGGTCTGATATTTAGATGCGTTCAGGTTTTAACGAAGTGTAAACGTAGTGCCCGAGTGATGAGTTTAAGAAGTGAGGACACTGTAATAACAACGACTAATGTGATTTATGACCCAACGATAGAGACAATGTTGTGATGAAAATGTGATTCCACGGTCCGTTTCTTTCACCCGTTTCTCCTTTGTTTTCCTCCAAGGTACAAAGACATCCGCTTGGAAGAAGAATTTGACAACCTTTTATACAGACTACTGATGGACAATGCCATAGATCCCCCAATATCCCTAGTGACTTTTAAACTTTACGATAGCCCAACACTTTAAAGATTGTAAGTCTATGGACATTGAAAAAAGCTTTTTGCACACCGTCTATAGCAAAAGCATCGGGAGACTACAGTCAACATGTACATCGAGACAAGACACAAGACAAGACCTCAATCGGCAAATGTATATTAAACTCACATAGTTTATCACTGCATTTACCATAATTGTTTCTTATCTTCATCTCTACAACCTTCAGGTAATGACACACATAGTCGATAGGGAATATAGGCACAGATATCAGCAACCACATATCCCCCCCATTCATGTATCATCAACTAAAATGTGCTCCCCCATTTTGTTACAACCAAAAGGCCGAAGATAGCTCGGTAAAGTTTGACAGCCCATCCACAGACCCTTAATACGGGATAAGAAGGAATTCAAATGTATACTTCGCAATACCTCGAAGCTTGATCTAAAACACGTACGGCACGATGATACATGACCCCTCAAACATGGACTCATACATACATACTTTTACTATTTCACTAGGTCATACCTTTTTCCCACCTTCTTCTCTTCTCCCCTACCCAATCATAGAAATGTATTTACATATGACATATATTTTTCTCTATTTGAACTGTTTTAGGAAGTGGCAGTTATTGGTGACTGCCAAAGGGTGGACTGTCAAAGTCAGAAAAATATCGCGCTGCACGTTGCCATATATTCACCTCATGCGCGTGCCTGCTGCACATGCACTTTCACTGGCGTGCGTGCACATACTCGCAGATGCGTGAAGGCGCCTGAACGGGCGTGCGCTCGAGCGCATGGTATGTGCACTTACGGTAGAGTTTGTGTGCGTCTAGCGAGCGACTTAATCGCTCTTTAATAAATCCATATAGCAGGTTTTATAGGTAATGTTCCCTTTAGTGATAAATGTAAGTTTGGTTAATGTAACTTGTTCACGGACTTGGGAATCCCTCTTTACGTGGTACAAAGGGTCTGATTAAGGTAGAACAGTTGTGTCTGGTACCTAACTGAAGAGTATTTTAATAGCAATAATCCGGTGTTGGTTAGGTACAGATTAAACTCTCCTGCATATAGTTATGGCCATTAGTAGTTTCTGGACATTTCATATATTTGCAGTTCATTATCCATGCGGCGGGAATCCGGAGATTCCCTCCCACCTGAGCTGATTGTAATAGCCACAGCCCACCTGTTCAAACTAACCTATGACCTTTTGTTATGATGCGAGGAGACATTCCTGTGTCCAATGAACAATGAGATTATAGGTCCCTTTGTAGTATACTGTATGCAGTGTATATAAGGACAAGCCGACCTGGGCCAGCTCCACTCTCTACTCTTCTCAACGGTTCTCATCACTGATAATCGGGAGCTGGATATCCAGGAAGGCGCATGCGATTGTTTCCCTTTGTGCGTAAGTTCTCTGCAACCATTTTACCTCATGTTTATTGTAAGCCACTCTCTCTCTCTCTCTCTCTCTCTCTCCTTTCCCTTAAATGTAATTGTGCCACAATTGTATATTTCTGTCTAGATAACCTGTTAGAATTATATGTTAGTGTGTAGTGTATGACTTGTTAACTGTTTCTCTTTTCGATATAACTTAAGACGCTTGTTAGTAAAGGTGTTGGAACCTTAGCATGGTATTGTGTGTTCATTATATTGCAAAGGGTAATAAGAGCGTCTCGATCGCTCAAACAGCTTTAGTATTATTAAGGTTAAGCAGCGTTATATCGCTACAGTGTTTCAGAACAAGGTTTACAGCATAAGAGTGTCCTTTCTGTGTGTTACATTCAAGGTTTACTGATTGTCATAGTGTGAGCGTCTGCGCGCCGCTCGTGATCTCCTCGTGGTCTCGAGCGTCCGCTACGCTGGTAGCGTATCATTACGTTAGTCAGCAGCCTATAGCGTGCTTGACTCTACGCATTTAGCCGTGAGCGAAAGTGCCGCTCGTGCGTCTCGACCTCAGATAAGCGTCCGCTACACTAAGTGCGTACCCTTGCGGTATCTCATACGCCAATTGCGTATTTAGTCCCTTACCCATATAGTGAAGGTTAAAAGGTAATCAATATCAGCATTATCACTTGCTACTGGATTCATCTCTTCGGCCATATCACCCATACAAGCCCTTGAGATACATTCTGCCTCTTCTGCTGACTTCAAAGTCAAGTTGTTGCTGTATTCTACTTTTTCTACCACAAACATTTTCTACTGAAGGATCATCTCGCTGGTATAGTAAGCACAGTAAGTACAGGTCATTTGTACATTATGCAGTATGCCACTGATGTCTGTATTTACAGTATACACTAATGCTACGTCCAGTTACATGGCAGTTACTGTAGGATCTGATTGGCTGGTACTTTGGGGAACATCTACTAAGCAGTGATAAAAGTGGAGAAGAAAGCCAGTGGAGAAGGTGCCTATGGCAACCAATCAGCTGATCTGTATACTTTTATAGTATGCAACTTATTAATGTTACGTTAATGCTGATTGGTTGCCATGAGCAGCTTCTCCACTGGCTCACTTCTCCACTTTTATTGCTGCTTAGTACATGTTACCCTTTATCTCCTACCACTTTATCTCCATCCAAGGCTTAGTAAATAGACCCGTAAGCCCCCTGCTGCTACTGCACTGTATCATACTGTACCTGTAGTTATTTGAATATGAAGGTGTTTCACAAAAGGTGTTGGCTAGCATTAAGAGTGAAGTCCAGGAACACAACATTATGTACACTATACTGTAGAGGATACAGTGGCTGCCACCTCTAAATGTGAATCTACTGTACCTAAAAATGCTGCCTTTAATAGTAAAATAAACATGGGGGAATACTGTACAGTATGTGTGTCTGGCACTTTGGGGGCATACTGTACAGTATGTGTATCTGGCACTGTGGGGGCATACAGTAAGTTTATCTGGCACTGTGGGGGCATACTGTACGTGCAGGGCTGGTTCCACACCTTGTGGCGCCCAGTGCGAAAGTTTCCACTGGCCCCTCCCCCCCTATTCTCCCACGCAGGCAAAACAGTTAGGCAAAAAACATGGGGAATGGCTTCATAGGGGAGGGGCATGGCCACGGTTATGCCCCCAGATTACAGCTGTCAGTAAGTCAGGGATGTGCTGCTGCCAGTGAGGCAGGGATGTGCTGCTGGTAGTGAATCAGTGATGTGCTTCTGTCAGTGAAGCAGTGATGTGCTGCTGTCAGCGAGGCAGTGATCTGCTGCTGTCAGTGAGGCAGTGATGTGCTGCTATATAGTGAGGCAGGGATGTGCTGCTGTCAATGAGGCAGTGATGTGCTGCTATATAGTGAGGCAGGGATGTGCTGCTGTCAATGAGGCAGGGATGTGCTGCTGTCAATGTTGCAGGGATGTGCTGCTGTCAGTGAAGCAGGAATGTGTTGCTGCAGTGAGGCAGAGATATGCTGCTGTCAGTGAGGTGAGGATGTGCTCCCCACTATCTCCCTATCACCCCTGCCTGAGTCACACACTTTCCCTGTCACCCCTGCCTCAGTTACCCATTATCTCCCAGTCACCGCTGCCTCAGTCAACCACTATACCTGCGACCCCTGCCTTAGTCACCCACTATACCAGTCACCCCTGCTTTAGTCACCCACTATCTCTGTCACCCCTGCCTCAGTCAACCACTATCTCCATACCACCCCTGCTTCAGTCAACCACTATCTCCATACCACCCCTGCTTCAGTCACCCACTATCCCTGTCACCCCTGCCTCAGTCACCCACTGTCACCCTATCACCCCTGCCTCAGTCACCCGCTATCCCTGTCACCCCTGACTCAGTCACCAACTACCTCCCAGTCACCCCTGCCTCAGTCAGCCACTATCCATGTCACCCCTGACTCAGTCTCCCACTGTCCCTGTCACCCCTGCCACACTCATCCACTATCTCCCCATCACCCCTACCTCAGTCCTTTATTATACCTGTCACCCACTTTCTTCCCATACTTACCCAACCACTTCCTATCACCCCTCCCTCAGTAACCCACTATCTCCCTGTCACCCCCTGCCTCAGTCCCCCACTATCGCTGTCACCCCTGCCTCAGTCACCCACTATCTCCCAGTAACCCCTGCCTCAGTCACTGACTCTCTCCCAGTCACCAGGCCTCAGTCACCCACTATCTCCCACTCATACATGCTTCAGTCACCCACTATCTCCCAGTCATCCCTGCCTCAGTCACCTACTGACACCAGTGCAGACATTTCTGCTGCAGCCTCTCCACTCTCCAGCGTGAACGTCCTGATAACTGAGGAAATCTGCTTCCCAGTTGTGGACTCCGGGAACGAACACTGCCGATATTGCTGGCAGATGACGTTCTACCCAATGGAGGATTTTTGATACTTCCAGCTTTGCCATGCAGTTTCGAGTGCCGCCTTGATGATTTGTGTATGCTACCGTGGTGGCGTTGTCCGATTGTACTTGAACAGGCCTGTTCTGTACTAGAGGCAGGACCAGTGTCAATGCATTGAACACTGCCCGCAATTCCAGAATTCTTATCGGGAGGAGAGATTCCTCCCTGGTCCACCGACCCTGGAGAAAGTGTTGCTCCAACACCACGCCCCAGCCCAGCAGACTGGCATCCATTGTCAGGAGGACACAGTTGGAGATCCAGAAGGGACGGCTCCTGCTCAACTGTTGGTCCTGTAGCCACCAGCTAAGTGACAGACGAACCTCCGGCGTCAAGGAGATCATTTGAGACCTTATCCGATGAGGCAGGCCATCCCACTTGGAGAGGATTAACCTCTGCAGAGGGCGGTAATGAAATTGAGTGTACTCTATGATATTGAAAGCCGACCCCATGAGGCCTAGTACTTGCATCGCCGTGTGTATCAACACTCTTGAGCGAGAGAGGAAGTATCTGATACTGTCCTGAATAATCAGGACTTTCTCTGGAGACAGAAACAATTATAGGCTGTGTGTGTCCAGCAGTGCCCCCAGGTGCACCATGCTCCGAACAGAGACCAGCGGGGACTTTTTTCAGTTGATAAGCCACCCGTGGACTTGTAGGAATTGAACCGCCAGTACCAGATAACTGTGGAGAACCTCTTGGGAGTTCACCAGGATCAGCAAGTCATCCAGATTTGGCAGGATCCCGATTCTCTGATGGTGAAGGGTCGTCATCACGGCCATGACCTTGGTGAATATCTGAGGTGCCGTGGCCAAACCAGAAGGCAGGGCCTGAAATCCAAAAACTAACCAGGCACAACACTGCTTAGCTTCCAAAATCAGATGAGATTGGACATATCAAGTGTGATGCGGCTGTAGATGATTTTTGCTGTTTCTAACTTCTACTTTTAACTACTGGTACATAAATGAATACGTTTCAAAATAGAATGCATCAAGAGAACGGTGTTGGTAGTACAAAACTACCTACAGCACCTGGTTTTCCGAGGTGGTCTCACATCCAAGAACAAACCAGGCCTAAGATCAGGTGCTATTGGGCATATAAAGTGTGGTGTGGCTGTAGATGAGGTTAGTGGTTTCTGTTAGAGTTCTTCTACTTCTAACTACTCGTACATAAATGAATAAGGGGCCGATTTATTAAACCTGGTGAAATGATAATTTGCATGGTGACAAAGTACCAGCCAATCCTCTCCTAATTGCTATGTCACAGGCTGGGTTTGAAAAATGACAGTTAGGAGCTGACTGGCTGGTACTTTATCACTTTGCACTTTATCAGTTCACCAGGCTTAATAGATCTGCCCCAATGTTTCAAAATGGAATGCATCAAGAGAACGATGTTGGTATTGTAAAAATACACACAGCGCCTGGTATTTCCTGGTGGTCTCCCATCCAAGTACTAAAACCAGGACCAACACTGCTCAGCTTCCATGATCAGGAGAGATTGGGCAAATCCAGTGTGCTGTTGCTGTAGATGAGCTGGTGGTTTCTGTTAGAGCTCTTCTACTTCTAACTACTGGTATATTAATGAATATGTTTCAAAATGGAATGCATCAAGAGAACAGTGTTGGTAGTGTAAAACTACATACAGCACCTGGTACTCCCAGGTGGTCTCTCATCCAAGTACTAACCAGGGCCAACACTGCTTAGCTTCCAAGATCAGATGACACTGGACATATCCAGTGTGATGCAGCTACAGATGTATACTCATACATCGTTGCTCATAGCACACTATTTAGGGTCCTGTGTCGCGAGTTGGAAATAACGTTATGGCGTGCATTGTATCCCATGCCATGCAATACACAGTTTAACCGCTGGGTGGCGAATGCTCCACCTTAAGTCTACAGTGCTGAATACAATGCTGTGGCAGTAGGCAGTGATCTGTGAGAGGCTGGCCAATCACGTTCTTCCCTTTATAAAAAATCCCTTTCCACAAAATACAATGCCACGCTGCCCATGCTGCCACCCTGTTCACTCAATTAATTTTGTTGTTACGTTGTGTACAAAATCCCGGATAGCATTAGCATAAACAGCATTAATATTTCAGACAGCCTTTACGGTTCTGTTGCTTCAAATGGCCAGAAATATTTAATGCACACTGGCACTGGGTCCCTATCTCATTAATATGACTCCCAGATGGTCTCCATTGCTTTTCCAACACTGTTAGTGGATTCAGTCTGATTTTTTTTTAAAGCAATCAGATAAAACACATCACATATACACCCGGAGGGCTGGCTTGTATCATGGTTGATTGTGGCCTAGCAAGTACAGTGTCAGCCTGCAATGCATGCACTCCCGGCTTCGATACCTAGTGCAGCAAGCAATTATTATTTTATTTGAATGTGTTTATTTATTCTTTTTTAATACAATAAAGTAATTTGGTGTGTTGCTACTTCTCTTTATATAAAAAAGTCAGCTTCTTCAAAATACAATGCCACGCTGCGGCCCTGTTCACTCAATTAATTTTGTCATTACGTTGTGTACAAAATCCCAGATAGCATTAGCATAAACAGCATTAATATTTCGGACAGCATTTCCGGTTCAGTTGCTTTAAATGACCAGAAATATTTAATGCACAGTTCCACTGGGTCCCTATCTCATCAATATGACTCCCAGATGGTCTCCATTGCTTTTCCGACACTTGGCGGATTCAATCAGTTTTTTTTAAAAAGCAATCAGATAAAACACATCACATAAACACCTGGGGTGCTGATCTGCAGCATGGTTTGCTGTGGCCTAACGAGTACAGTGTCTGACTGCAATGCATGCATTCCTGGGTTCAATACAGTGCGGCATGCAATTATTATATTATTTTAATGTATTTTATTTATTCTTTTTTAATACAATAAAGTTATTTGGTGTGCTGCTACTTTTCTTTATCAAAAAAAAAAAGTCTAAAATACAATGCCATGCTGCCGCTCTGTTCACTCAATTCATTTTGTCGTTATGTTGTGTACAAAATCCCGAATAGCGATAGTATAAACAGCATTAATATTTCAGACAGCATTTCCAGTTCAGTCGCTTCAAATTTGCATAAATATTTAATGCACAGTGCCACTGGGTCCCTATCTCATTAATATGACTCCCAGATGGTCCCCATTGCTTTTCTGACACTGTTAGTGGATTCAATCAGTTTTTTTTAAAGTAATAAGATAAAACACATCACATATACACCCGGAGGGCCTGTCTGTGCCATGGTAGACTATGGCCTAATGAGTACAGTGTCTCCCTGCAATGCATGCATTCCTGGGTTCGTTACCCAGTGTGGCATGCAATCATCATTTTATTTTAATTTATTTATTATTTTTTTATAAAATAAAGTTATTTGGTGTGTTGCTACTTCTCTTTATATAAAAAAAGAAACCAACAGCTCATCTACAGCCACACCACAATGGATATGCCTAAACTTATCTGATCCAGCCAACTTTGGCCCACTGCTTGGATGGTATCACCATATTCAAATCCATCTGCTGCAGGCCATCCCCAGGAATGCTTACACTAGTTGTTGCATTTGGTTTGATGTCTGGGGGTGCTTCAGTATTAGGCATCCTTCCGCCCTCAAAAGTACGGCTGAAGAGATGTGGCCTCCCTGCAGTTGTTGTCCCCAGACAAGAGTTCCCTTGTGCTGCCTCAGTTGAATCTCCTTCACTTGACAGGGGGTGCCTGACCAGTGGCCCTCACCAGCCCTAGCCCAACTCCTACTTACCTGCCAGGTGTGATACTATAGTCAGAAAGGTGCTTATCTTAGGGCAAAACTTACCCATTACACTCTGGATGTACAGCTCCTGTGATTTCCCAAAATGTGGGAAACTTTACTGCATAATTTGTGGGAGTGAGGGACTGCTTTTCTGCTTTAACCTGGTTGTCTCTGGTATACATCAGATCTCTTTGTCTCGGGTCTCTTTTCTTGAGCCTTTTTTTTTTAGCTTCTGCGTACTATCCTTATTTCTTCTCCCGTCTGCTTACTTTGTGCGTTTCAACACATTATGTGTGTATGCAAACTACAGGCGGTGGTGCTGCAGGGCTCACACCCTTTTACTTGTCTTGTAGAGCAACTCTGGAGCTGTTACAGGGTCCAGCTGTTGCAAGAAATCAGCTTGAATGCTTCAGGGGCTGGGGCATGGCCAACATGAGCCCCACACTGATGGGGGGTGGGGGTGTATAAAGCGATCTAGGGTCATCCAAGCGCAACCCCACAAAGGCCACCGTGCCCTGCATGACCCTTTTCTCTTTTCATATGCAGACGAGGGTTGCAGCCAACTATGCCCACTGCTTGGATGACAGCACCATATGCAAATCCATCTGCTGCAGGCCTTCCCCCAGGAATGCTTGCACTAGTTGTTGTATTTGGTTTGTTGTTTGGGGGTGCTTCAGTATTAGGCAGCCTTCTGCCCTCCCACATTCATCTGAAAATATGTGTTCTCCCTGCAGGTGTTGTCCCCAGATGAGAGTTCCCTTGTGCTGCCTCAGTTGAATCTCCTTTACTTGACAGAGGAGTGCCTGAGCAGCGGCCCTCCCCAGCCCTATCCCAAGTCATAATTATTTGACATAGCAGATACCATGGTCATGAAGATTGTTCTCCCAGGGTGAGGTTCATTCATTGCATTCTGGGTATGCTGACCCCTGTGATTTCCCCAAATGTGGGAAACTAGACTGCATCATTTGTGGTAGTGGGGGACTGCGTTTGTGCTTTCCTCTGGTCAGCTCTTGTAAAAGTCAGATCTTCCTCTAGCCTTGTTCTTCTTTCGAGAGTTCCCTTGTGCTGCCTCAGTTGGATCTCCTTCACTTGACAGGGGGGTGCCCGAGCAGTGACCCTCCCCAGCTCTTGCCCAACTCCTACTTACCTGCCAGGTGAGATACTATGATCATGAAGGTGCTTCTCCCAGGGCAAGGCTCACCCATTGCACTCTGGGTGTGCTGCCCCTGCGATTTCCCCAAATGTGGGAAACTTGATTGCATAATTTGTGGTAGTGGGGGACTGCATTTGTGCTTTCCCCTGGTTGGCTCTGGTATAATTCAGATCTCTTTGTCTCAGGTCTCTCTCCAGCCTAGTTTTCTCTCTTTTTCCACTTCTCTTTTCTTGAGCCCCTCCCTTCTATGCCCTTGCGCACTATCCTTACTTCTACTCCCATCTGCTTACTTTGTGCCTTCCAATGCAAAATGAGAACTACAGGGCCCACACCCTTTTACTTGCCTTACAGAGCAGCTCTGGAGCTGTTACAGTGCCCAGCTGCTGCAAGAAATCAGCTTGAATTCTTCAGGGGCTGGAGCATGGCCAACATGAGCCCCACACCGAAGGAGGGTGGGGGTGTTTACCTAAAAATGCTGCCTCTAATAGTAAAATAAACATGGGGGAATACTGTACAGTATGTGTGTCTGGCACTTTGGGGGCATACTGTACAGTATGTGTATCTGGCACTGTGGGGGCTTTACAGTATGTGTATCTGGCACTGTGGGGGCATACAGTAAGTTTATTTGGCACTGTGGGGGCATACTGTACGTGCAGGGCTGGTTCCACACCTTGTGGCGCCCAGTGCGAAAGTTTCCACTGGCCCCTCCCCCCCTCTTCTCCCCCGCAGGCAAAACAGTTAGGCAGAAAACATGGGGAATGGCTTCATAGGGGATGGGCATGGCCACAGTTATGCCCCCAGATTATAGCTGTCAGTAAGTCAGGGATGTGCTGCTGCCAGTGAGGCAGGGATGTGCTGCTGGTAGTGAATCAGTGATGTGCTGCTGTCAGTGAAGCAGTGATGTGATGCTGTCAATGAGGCAGAGATGTGCTGCTGTCAATGAGGCAGAGATGTGCTGCTGTCAATGTTGCAGGGATGTGCTGCTGTCAGTGAAGCAGGAATGTGCTGCTGCAGTGAGGCAGAGATATGCTGCTGTCAGTGAGGTGAGGATATGCTCCCCACTATCTCCATATCACCCCTGCCTGAGTCACGCACTTTCCCTGTCACCCCTGCCTCAGTTACCCACTATCTCCCAGTCACCGCTGCCTCAGTCAACCACTATACCTGCGACCTCTACCTCAGTCACCCACTATACCAGTCACCCCTGCTTTAGTCACCCACTATCTCTGTCACCCCTGCCTCAGTCAACCACTGTCTCCATACCACCCCTGCTTCAGTCTCCCACTATCCCTGTCACCCCTGCCTCAGTCACCCACTGTCACCCTATCACCCCTGCCTCAGTCACCCACTATCCCTGTCACCCCTGACTCAGTCATTCACTACCTCCCAGTCACCCATGCCTCAGTCAGCCACTATCCCTGTCACCCCTGACTCAGTCTCCCACTGTCCCTGTCACCCCTGACACTCTCATCCACTATCTCCCTATCACCCCTGCCTCAGTCCTTTATTATCCCTGTCACCCACTTTCTTCCCATACTTACCCAACCCCTTCCTATCACCCCTTCCTCAGTAACCCACTATCTCCCTGTCACCCCCTGCCTCAGTCCCCCACTATCGCTGTCACCCCTGCCTCAGTCACCCACTATCTCCCAGTAACCCCTGCCTCAGTCACTGACTCTCTCCCAGTCACCCGGCCTCAGTCACCCACTATCTCCCACTCATACATGCTTCAGTCACCCACTATCTCCTCAGTCACCTACTGACACCAGTGCAGACATTTCTGCTGCAGCCTCTCCACTCTCCAGTGTGAACGTCCTGACGACTGAGGAAATCCGCTTCCCAGTTGAGGACTCCGGGAACGAACACTGCCGATATTGCTGGCAGATGACGTTCTACCCAATGGAGGATTTTTGATACTTCCAGCTTTGCCATGTAGTTTTGAGTGCAGCCTTGATGATTTGTGTATGGTACCGTGGTGGCTTTGTCCGATTGTACTTGAACAGGCCTGTTTTGTACTAGAGGCAGGGCCAGTGTCAATGCATTGAACACTGCCCGCAATTCCAGAATGCTTATCGGGAGGAGAGATTCCTCCCTGGTCCACCGACCCTGGAGAAAGTGTTGCTCCAACACCACGCCCCAGCCCAGCAGACTGGCATCCATTGTCAGGAGGACACAGTTGGAGATCCAGAAGGAACGGTCCCTGCTCAACTGTTGGTCCTGTAGCCACCAGCTCAGTGACAGATGAACCTCTGGCATCAAGGCGATCATTTGAGACCTTATCCGATGAGGCAGGCCGTCCCACTTGGAGAGGATTATCCTCGGCAGAGGGCGGTAATGAAATTGAGCGTACTCTACCATATTGAAAGCCGACACCATGAGGCCTAGTACTTGCATCGTCGTGTGTATCAACACTCTTGGGCGAGAGAGGAAGTATCTGATACTGTCCTGAATAATCAGGACTTTCTCTGGAGACAGAAACAATCGTTGGCTGTGTGTGTCCAGCAGTGCCCCCAGGTGCACCATGCTCTGAGCAGGGACCAGCGAGGACTTTTTTCAGTTGATGAGCCACCCGTGGACTTGTAGGAATTGTACCGCCAGTTCCAGATAACTGTGGAGAACCTCTTGGGAGTTCACCAGGATCAGCAAGTCATCCAGATTTGGCAGGATCCCGATTCTCTGATGGTGAAGTGTCGTCATCACGGCCATTACCTTGGTTAATATCTGAGGTGTTGTGGCCAAACCAGAAGGCAGGGCCTGAAATCCAAAAACTAACCAGGCACAACACTGCTTAGCTTTCAAAATCAGATGAGATTGGACATATCCAGTGTGATGCGGCTGTAGATGATTTTTGCTGTTTCTAACTTCTACTTCTAACTACTGGTACATAAATGAATAAGTTTCAAAATAGAATGCATCAAGAGAACGGTGTTGGTAGTATAAAACTACCTACAGCACCTGTTATTCCCAGGTGGTCTCACATCCAAGAACAAACCAGGCTTAAGATCAGGTGATATTGGGCATATACAGTGTGGTGTGGCTGTAGATGAGCTTAGTGGTTACTGTTAGAGTTCTTCTACTTCTAACTACTCGTACATAAATGAAAAAGGGGCCGATTTATTAAACCTGGTGAAATGATAATTTGCATGGTGATAAAGTACCAGCCAATCAGCTCCTAATTGCCATGTCACAGGCTGGGTTTGAAAAATGATAGTTAGGAGCTGACTGGCTGGTACTTTATCACTTTGCACTTTATCAGTGCACCAGGCTTAATAGATCTGCCCCAATGTTTCAAAATGGAATGCATCAAGAGAACGGTGTTGGTATTGTAAAAATACACACAGCTCCTGGTATTTCCTGGTGGTCTCCCATCCAAGTACTAAAACCAGGACCAACACTGCTCAGCTTCCATGACCAGGAGAGATTGGGCAAATCCAGTGTGCTATGGCTGTAGATGAGCTGGTGGTTTCTGTTAGAGCTCTTCTACTTCTAACTTCTGGTGGTACATAAAAGAATACGTGTAAAAATTAAATGTACCAAGAAAAGGGTGTTGGTAGTTTAAAAACACCTACAGAATCTGATACTACCCAGCAGTCTCCCATCCATGTATTAACAAAGTCCAATACTGCTTTGCTTCTAAAATCAAATGAGATTGGGCATATCCAGTGTGGTGTGGCTTTAGATAAGCTTTGTGGTTTCTGTTAGAGCTCTTCTACTTCTAAAAACTGGTATATTAATGAATATGTTTCAAAATGGAATGCATCAAGAGAACAGTGTTGGTAGTGTAAAACTACATACAGCACCTGGTACTCCCAGGTGGTCTCTCATCCAAGTACTAACCAGGGCCAACACTGCTTAGCTTCCAAGATCAGATGACATTGGACATATCCAGTGTTATGCAGCTACAGATGTATACTCATACATCGTTGCTCATAGCACACTATTTAGGGTCCTGTGTCGCGAGTTGGAAATAACGTTATGGCGTGCATTGTATCCCATGCCATGTAATACACAGTTTAACCGCTGGGTGGCGAATGCTCCACCTTAAGTCTACAGTGCTGAATACAATGCTGTGGCAGTAGGCAGTGATCTATGAGAGGCTGGCCAATCACGTTCTTCCCTTTATAAAAAATCCCTTTCCACAAAATACAATGCCACGCTGCCCATGCTGCCACCCTGTTCATTTTGTTGTTACGTTGTGTACAAAATCCTGGATAGCATTAGCATAAACAACATTAATATTTCAGACAGCCTTTCCGGTTCTGTTGCTTCAAATGGCCAGAAATATTTAATGCACACTGGCACTGGGTCCCTATCTCATTAATATGACTCCCAGATGGTCTCCATTGCTTTTCCAACACTGATAGTGGATTCAATCTGATTTTTTTTAAAGCAATCAGATAAAATACATCACATATACACCCGGAGGGCTGGCTTGTATCATGGTTGGCTGTGGCCTAGCAAGCAATTATTATTTTATTTGAGTGTGTTTATTTATTCTTTTTTAATACAATAAAGTAATTTGGTGTGTTGCTACTTCTCTTTATATAAAAAAGTCAGCTTCTTCAAAATACAATGCCACGCTGCGGCCCTGTTCACTCAATTAATTTTGTCGTTACATTGTGTACAAAATCCCGGATAGCATTAGCATAAACAGCATTAATATTTCGGACAGCATTTCCGGTTCAGTTGCTTTAAATGACCAGACATTTTTAATGCACAGTTCCACTGGGTCCCTATCTCATCAATATGACTCCCAGATGGTCTCCATTGCTTTTCCGACACTTGGCGGATTCAATCAGTTTTTTTTAAAAGCACTCAGATAAAACACATCACATAAACACCTGGGGGGCAGCTCTGTAGCATAGTTTGCTGTGGCCTAATGAGTACAGTGTCTGCCTGCAATGCATGCATTCCTGGGTTCGATACAATGCGGCATGCAATTATTATATTATTTTAATGTATTTATTTATTCTTTTTTAATACAATAAAGTCATTTGGTGTGCTGCTACTTTTCTTTATATAAAAAAAGTCTAAAATACAATGCCATGCTGCCGCTCTGTTCACTCAATTCATTTTGTCATTATGTTGTGTACAAAATCCCGAATAGCGATAGCATAAACAGCATTAATATTTCAGACAGCATTTCCAGTTCAGTTGCTTAAAATTTGCAGAAATATTTAATGCACAGTGCCACTGGGTCCCTATCTCATTAATATGTCTCCCAGAGGGTCACCATTGCTTTTCTGACACTGTTAGTGGATTCAATCAGTTTTATTTTTTAAGTAATAAGATAAAACACATCACATATACACCCGAAGGGCCTGTCTGTGCCATGATAGACTATGGCCTAATGAGTACAGTGTCTGCCTGCAATGCATGCATTCCTGGGTTCGACACTCAGTGTGGCATGCAATCATCATTTTATTTGAATTTATTTATTATTTTTTAATAAAATAAAGTTATTTGGTGTGTTGCTACTTCTCTTTATATAAAAAAAGAAACCAACAGCTCATCTACAGCCACACCACACTGGATATGCCTAATCTTATCTGATCCAGCCAACTTTGGCCCACTGCTTGGATGGTATCACCGTATTCAAATCCATCTGCTGCAGGCCATCCCCCAGGAATGCTTACACTAGTTGTTGCATTTGGTTTGATGTCTGGGGGTGCTTCAGTATTAGGCATCCTTCCGCCCTCCCACGTCCGGCTGAAGAGATGTGGCCTCCCTGCAGTTGTTGTCCCCAGACAAGAGTTCCCTTGTGCTGCCTCAGTTGAATCTCCTTCACTTGACAGGGGGTGCCTGAGCAGTGGCCCTCACCAGCCTTAGCCCAACTCCTACTTACCTGCCAGGTGTGATACTATAGTCACAAATGTGCTTGTCTTAGGGCAAGACTTACCCATTACACTCTGGATGTACTGCTCCTGTGATTTCCCAAAATGTGGGAAACTTTACTGCATAATTTGTGGGAGTGAGGGTCTGCTTTTCTGCTTTAACCTGGTTGTCTCTGGTATAAGTCAGATCTCTTTGTCTCGGGTTTCTTTTCTTGAGTCTTTTTTTTTTAGCTTCTGCGTACTATCCTTATTTCTTCTCCCGTCTGCTTAATTTGTGCGTTTTAACACATTACGTGTGTATGCAAACTACAGGTGGTGGTGCTGCAGGGCTCACACCCTTTTACTTGTCTTGTAGAGCAACTCTGGAGCTGTTACAGGGTCCAGCTGTTGCAAGAAATCAGCTTGAATGCTTCAGGGGCTGGGGCATGGCCAACATGAGCCCCACACTGATGGGGGTGTATAAAGCGATCTAGGGGTCATCCAAGCGCAACCCCACAAAGGCCACCACGCCCTGCATGACCCTTTTCTCTTTTCATATGCAGACAAGGGTTGCAGCCAACTATGCCCACTGCTTGGATGACAGCACCATATGCAAATCCATCTGCTGCAGGCCTTCCCCCAGGAATGCTTGCACTAGTTGTTGCATTTAGTTTGTTGTTTGGGGGTGCTTCAGTATTAGGCAGCTTTCTGCCCTCCCACATTCGTCTGAAAATATGTGTTCTCCCTGCAGTTGTTGTCCCCAGATGAGAGTTCCCTTGTGCTGCCTCAGCTGAATCTCCTTTACTTGATGGAGGAGTGCCTGAGCAGCGGCCCTCCCCAGCCCTATCCCAAGTCATAATTATTTGACATAGCAGATACCATGGTCATGAAGATTGTTCTCCCAGGGTGAGGTTCATTCATTGCATTCTGGGTATGCTGACCCCTGTGATTTCCCCAAATGTGGGAAACTAGACTGCATAATTTGTGGTAGTGGGGGACTGCGTTTGTGCTTTCATCTGGTCAGCTCTGGTAAAAGTCAGATCTCTGTCTCAGATCTTCCTCTAGCCTTGTTCTTCTTTCGAGAGTTCCCTTGTGCTGCCTCAGTTGGATCTCCTTCACTTGACAGGGTGGTGCCCGAGCAGTGACCCTCCCCAGCTCTAGCCCAACTCCTACTTACATGCCACGTGAGATAATATGATCATGAAGGTGCTTCTCCCAGGGCAAGGCTCACCCATTGCACTCTGGGTGTGCTGCCCCTGCGATTTCCCCAAATGTGGGAAACTTGATTGCATAATTTGTGGTAGTGGGGGACTGCATTTGTGCTTTCCCCTGGTTGGCTCTGGTATAATACAGATCTCTTTGTCTCAGGTCTCTCTCCAGCTTAGTTCAGTGTCTGTTTCCACTTCTCTTTTCTTGAGCCCCTACCTTCTATGCCCTTGCGCACTATCCTTACTTCTCCTCCCATCTGCTTACTTTGTGCCTTCCAATGCAAAATGAGAACTACACGGCGCACACCCTTTTACTTGCCTTACAGAGCAGCTCTGAAGCTGTTACAGTGCCCAGCTGCTGCAACAAATCAGCTTGAATGCTTCAGGGGCTGGAGCATGGCCAATATGAGCCCCACACCGAAGGAGGGTGGGGGTGTTTAATGCGAACTAGGGGTCATCCAAGCGCTGCAAAAGGCCGCCATGCCCTGCATGCCCCTTTTCTCTTTTCATATGCAGACGAGGGTTCCAGCCAACTAGAACTAGAGCTGGGGAGGGTCGCTGCTCGGGCACCCCCCTGTCAAGTGAAGGAGATCCAACTGAGGCAGCACAAGGGAACTCTCGAAAGAAGAACAAGGCTAGAGGAAGATCTGAGACAAAGAGATCTGACTTTTACCAGAGCTGACCAGAGGAAAGCACAAACACAGTCCCCCACTACCACAAATTATGCAGTCGAGTTTCCCACATTTAGGGAAATCACAGGGATCAGCATACACAGAATGCAATGAATGAAACTCACCCAGGGATAACAATCTTCATGACCATGGTATCTCCTATGCAAAATAAGTATGATTTGAAATAGGGCTGGGGAGGGCCGCTGCTCAGGCACACCTCCGTCAAGTAAAGGAGATTCAACTGAGGCAGCACAAGGGAACTCTCATCTGGGGACAACAACTGCAGGGAGATATTTTCAGATGAACGTAGGAGGGCAGAAGGCTGCCTAATACTGAAGCACCCCCAAACAACAAACCAAATGCAACAACTAGTACAAGCATTCCTGGGGGAAGGCCTGCAGCAGATGGATTTGCATATGGTGATGTCATCCAAGCAGTGGGCATAGTTGGCTGCAACCCTTGTCTGCATATGAAAAGAGAAAAGGGTCATGCAGGGCGCGGTGGCCTTTGTGGGGTTGCGCTTGGATGACCCCTAGATCGCTTTATACACCCACACCCCCCATCAGTGTGGGGCTCTTGTTGGCCATGCCCCAGCCCCTGAAGCATTCAAGCTAATTTCTTGCAGCAGCAGGACCCTGTAACAGCTCCAGAGTTGCTCTACAAGACAAGTAAAAGGGTGTTAGCCCTGCAGCACCACCTGTAGTTTGCATACACACATAATGTGTTGAAACGCACAAAGTAAGCAGACGGGAGAAGAAATAAGGATGGTACACAGAAGCTAAAAAAAAAAGAAGGCTCAAGAAAAGAGACCCGAGACAAAGAGATCTGACATACAGATGTGTCCTGATATATCGTTGCTGCGTACAGCATAGCGGGCGCCATACAACTCGCGCCAGCTCCTTGCGCTATAACTCCCGTTATAAGTTGCGTTGTAAATGTGACGTCACGTTATAATTGTAACGTTCATTCTACTTTCTGTCCACCAGATGTTGCTTTTCCTAAACTCTACAGCGCATGCCTCAAATAGCCAACAGACCCTTCATAGCGCCGCCTGCTGATTGGCTGACATTTATTGTGACAATGACGAACCATTAATCACTTCCCTTTATATGGGAATTATTTCGGACTAGCTTTGTGTTTCAGTCACTACCAGATGGTCTCCAGCCACACTGCCGCTCGATCACGCTAGCTATGGATATTGTAGTTACAGTGTGTACATTTTCCGGGTAGCTTATTTCGGACTTTTTTTTTTTTAAGCACTCAGGTATAACACATGACATATAAACCCGGAGGGCCCACCTTTACCATGGTTGGCTGTGGCCTAACTAGAACAGCGGCCACCTGCAATGCTTGAAGACCCGGGTTCGATACAGAGTTCGGCACCCGTTAATTATTTTATTTTTATTTTTTTATTCTTTTTTAATACAATAAAGTTATTTGTATTTTAAGTTTCTACTTCTCGTTATATAAAAAATGTCTGCTTCTACTAAATACAAGGCCACGCTGGAGCCCTGTTCACGCTATTCATCTAGTCGTTACGTTCTGTACAAACTGATGGATAATATTAGCATAAGCAGAAATCCTATTTCGGAGTAGCTTTGTGTCTCTGCTGTTTCAGATGGGCAGAAATATTGAATGCACAGTGCAACTGGGTACCTACAGTATCTCATGAATGCACAGTATGACTACCAGATGGTCTACAGGCACAATGCCGCCCGATCACGCTAGCTATAGATACAGTATTGTCGTTATGTTCTTTACAAATAGCCGGGTAGCATTAGCATAAACACTCCATGTTATCTTGCTATCAAATACTGTATGACAAAGGATGACATTATTTTCCAAATTCTGATACAGGTGCATTTGCATTGTGTTCGACCCATAGCAGGGCAGACCAACCGGCAATGCACACAATGGCAATTAGCAGCATTGTCTAAGGTGTCAGCCGCTAAGAGCTCACACAAATGAGTCTTCCTTTTTGATAATTGGTATTACAGACTTGGTGGCACCGCAGACAGAGTGGCCACACACTTTATAGACACCTCATACTGTATAAAGCCACCTTGTAGACACAAGAAGCTATCCATTCTGTGATTCTGCATCTTACAGTGTAGACTTGCTACTGGATTCATCTCTTCGGCCATATCACCCATACAAGCCCTTGAGATACATTTTGCCGCTTCTGCTGACTTCAAAGTCAAGTTGTTGCTGTATTCTACTTTTTCTACCACAAACATTTTTTACTGAAGGATCATCTCGCTGGTATAGTAAGCACAGTAAGTACAGGTCATTTGTACATTATGCAGTATGCCACTGATGTCTGTATTTACAGTATACACTAATGCTACGTCCAGTTACATGGCAGTTACTGTAGGATCTGATTGGCTGGTACTTTGGGGAACATCTACTAAGCAGTGATAAAAGTGGAGAAAAAAGCCAGTTGAGAAGGTGCCTATGGCAACCAATCAGCTGCTCTGTATACTTTTATAATATGCAACTTATTAATGTTACGTTATTGCTGATTGGTTGCCATGAGAAGCTTCTCCACTGGCTCACTTCTCCACTTTTATTGCTGCTTAGTACATGTTACCCTTTATCTCCTACCACTTTATCTCCATCCAAGGCTTAGTAAATAGACCAGTAAGCCCCCTGCTGCTACTGCACTGTATCATACTGTACCTCCCAACATAACCCTTTGCACTGGAGGGACAAAATGCTTTATTCCTGGAATAATTAACTTACCTGTGGGGGGGACTACAGTGTACTGTAGTTATTTGAATATGAAGGTGTTTCACCAAAGGTGTTGGCTAGCATTAAGAGTGAAGTCCAGGAACACAACATTCTGTACAGTGTACTGTAGAGGATACAGTGGCTGCCACCTCTAAATGTGAATCTACTGTACCTAAAAATGCTGCCTTTAATAGTAAAATAAACATGGGGGAATACTGTACAGTATGTGTGTCTGGCACTTTGGGGGCATACTGTACAGTATGTGTATCTGGCACTGTGGGGGCTTTACAGTATGTGTATCTGGCACTGTGAGGGCATACAGTAAGTTTATCTGGCACTGTGGGGGCATACTGTACGTGCAGGGCTGGTTCCACACCTTGTGGCGCCCAGTGCGAAAGTTTCCACTGGCCCCTCCTCCCCTCTTCAACCCCGCAGGCAAACAGTTAGGCAAAAAACATGGGGAATCGCTTCATAGGGGAGGGGCATGGCCACAGTTATGCCCCCAGATTTGCCCCAAGTAGTTGTGCCCCCCAGTTGATTTCCCCCCTGTAGCTGTGCCCCCTGTAGCTGTGCCTCCTCGCTGTGCCCCCTGTTGCTTTGCCCCCATTAGTTGTGCCCCCTGTGTACTTTTCCCCCAGTAGATTTGCTCCCTGTTGCTGTGCCCCAGTAGTTGTCCCCCCTGTTGCTATGCCCCCTGTTGCTTTGCCCACAGTAGTTGTGCCCCCTGTTGCTTTGCCCTCTGTAGCTGTGCCCCCTGTTGCTTTTCCCCCAGTATTTGTTCTCCCTGTTGCTGTGTCCCAGTAGTTGTGCTTTGCCCCCAGTAGTTGTGCCCCCTGTTGCTGTGTCCCAGTAGTTGTGCCCCCTGTTGCTTTGCCCCCAGTAGTTGTGTCCCCTGTTGCTTTTCCCTCAGTACATTTGCCCCCTGTAGCTGTGCCCCTTGTGCCCCCAGTTGATTTTCCCCTGCAGCTGTTCCCCCTGTTGCGGTGTCCCCAGTATGCGCCCCCTGTAGTTGTGCCCTGTGTAGATGGGCCCCTAGTATGTGCCCCCTGTAGTAGTGCTCCTTGTAGCTGTGTCCCCAGTAGCTGTGTCCGCAGTTGATTTGCCCCCAGTAACAATTACAGTAGCTGTTTCCCCTGTAGCAGTGCCCTCTGTAGTCAGTCAGTCAGCGACGCTGGCTGCAGCCGGCATCCACATATCCACGGCGCCTGCTGCAGCCAGGGAGGGGGTCAGGAGTAGCTGCTCTTGCCATGGTGGTGGCACCCTCAGGGCAGCGGCGCTGCTGGGTAAAAAGCCTGCTTGCCCGTGGTAAGAGCCGCTACTGACCCTAGCAGATCCTAAGAGCAAACCATGTGCAGGTTCGTAGGAAGACAAAATGTCCATTTTGTCCCCGAACATGCCTCTCTTCTCTCCTGTTACAGTAGCTAAGCCCCGCACTTTACCGTATGTCCATGTTTTCCATTCTTGTACACTAGCCATGCCTATAGATGCACATCTACTGTACTGGTTCACTACGATATGCCGGCTGTCGGGCTCCCGGCGACCAGCATACCAGCGCCGGGAGCCCGACCGCCGGCTTACCGACAGTGTGGCGCGCACAAATGAGCCCCTTGTGGGCTCGCTGCACTCGCCGCGCTATGGGCACAGTGGCGCACATTTTATTCTCCCTCCAGGGGGGTCGTGGACCCTCACGAGGGAGAATAAGTGTCGGTATGCCGGCTGTCGGGCTCCCGGCGCCGGTATGCTGGTCGCCGGGAGCCCGACTGCCGCCATACTGAAGACCACCCTATTGTACAGTATGTACAGTAATTTGCAGTCCCGCAAGTAGACATTTTAGCACTGTGTGCAAGAAACTGCAACACCGATTCGCAGATATCACAAGGGGCAATTGAATTGTTTTAACATCCATAATACTGTACACAGTTCTGTACTCTACTGTACAGTATATTGTAAAAAAAATTATATAATGGAGTGCCAAAAATTACAGTACAGGTCAGTATTTACTGTACATTATCTTGTCTCCCTAGTTCCTGACGTGAAACATGACAGTAAAAATCAGCAAATCTATGAGCCAGATAATTGCAAAGATGAAAAAAGAAAACAAGACAACACCACAGATCCAGGCTTGGCTTAAAGAAAGTGGTGTTGTAGTTCATTTACAGACTGTGCGCAATCATGCTTTTATGAGGATGCACCGCAGATATAGAACTCCTTCTAAATGCACATGGTAAGTACAGTAGAAGACTGTAGATACAGTACTGTACTTTACAGATTCATTGTACAGTAGATCAGTGATGTCCGGGGAGGTCAATGGCTGGGGAGGCACTGGCTTCTCCAGTACATCCTCAGCAGCACAAGAACGCAAACCTCAGCTCACTTTTTAGGAACATCAGATACAGTACAGTACATTAGAGTACATGGGGTGGGCTGCTACTGATGACATTGTGTATACAGTACTGTATACTGTGATTAAAGGACAGACTCCAAAGTACTCAGACAACTCCAGGCCTACTAGCACTCTGAGCAAGATCTTTTGAAGTGCCCTCCAATCTCCCCAATGTGCGAGGCGAAGGCGCACGTTGTTCTAGAAAAGTGTGCGGGGCCTCACAACTCATGTATACAGTATACAGTATTATGTTATTACATTATAAATATATACAGTATACCACATTATCACACCACCCTACACACACAATTAGCAGCTTTACACATAATGAACACAGTAGTACTCTTTACAAGTAATGCCCCCAGTATAGTGCCAGTTACACGTAATGCCCCCAGTATACTGTAGTGCCAGTTACACATAATGACTCAGTATAGTGCCAGTTACACGTAATGCCACCAGTATGGTGCCAGTTACTTGTAATGCAGTTACACGTAATAACCCCCTGTAGTGCCAGTTACTGTACACCTAATGCCTCCTATAGTGTCAGTTACATGTACTGTTCCTGTAGCGCAAGTTACAGTACATGTAATGACCACCTGGAGTGCTGCTCTTCCCACTCCCCAGTGCCGCTTGCTGTGGGGACACTGGGATAATTATAATTCTGTAATTACTGTTTACTGTACAATCATTTTTGTGTATTACTGTAGGAGAGTCAAAAAGATTGTTGAAGAATTAACTTGTGTGGATGATGAGCGTACTGCTGGACAAATAAGATGCATTCTTCGTTCAGAACATAATCTGGACATCTCATGTTCCAGTATCAAATGGATTCGGAGAGAAATGGGATGGAGTTATGGTCAGACAAGGTACTGTAAAATACTGTACACCAACCCTAATTTATTTAGTAATACTGTAAGTCTTTAACAAGACACTGAGTGACTGCAATATCCACATTTTTATTTGCACAGGATAAATCCCATGATCAGAGATGTTAATAAAGAAAAGCGAGTTGAACAAGCTCAACAGTGGATTGACAGTGGTGAAAAATTTAATGATGTAATTTTCACAGATGAAACTTCTGTTTCTATGGAGAGGTTCTCAAGAATGTCCTTCCGCAAACGTAACTTTATCTCATTGAAACCACGTGCAAAGTTTCCATTAAAGGTCCACGTATGGGGAGGTATATCTCGCATGGGTGCTGGACCTATGTGCATTTTTGAAGGTACTGTACAGTGTTAGTTCTAAACAATGCAGAACAAATAATATTTTTTCATTCCTGTATTGTAAATGACAGTATACAGTACAATACTGCAATGTGTTCTTGTTAGTGACAAAAATTTCTTATCTCTGTAGGGATTATGGATAAGATCTTCTTCCAAGAACACATAGTAGATAAGCCGCTCATAACTTTATTGTGATTACATAAACCTTTTACTTAAGCTAGCTTATCACTAAATAAAACCACACCACACACTGAAATAAAGACACGGACACAGTAGCTGGAGTTAAAGGTCAGACGATGTTTATTAATCGCTGACCAACTCTTTAAACTAATAATTGAGGCCGAATTAGAATTGAATTGAATACATATTAACTTTAGTTTGGAGGATGGCAAACAGAAAACCGCTGCCAAACACCAGCACCCGTCACCTAGATGACAAACCACCAAACCAAGGAGGGGAGTACACATACCCCGCCTCCTTCCCGCATAACCCGCATTGTGCTGGCCTTACCCCTCTTTCTCTGGCAAACGTTCGGTTCCCGCAGGGGAACGTCTAAATGTCCAACCGCAAGAAAAGGACACACCTGCCGTCCATTTAAAGAGGGAGCCCCACAATGACCACTTATGCCTGTGTGACAGCTGGTTGGCAGCGATTTCCCGCCAATCTGGCTTTCAATAGCCCACAGCAAGAACAAAAAACGTAGACGCATTCTGGGAGGGCGGGCGGGCATAAACTGAAAGGCAAGAGGGAGTCTAGCAAGATGGCCACCCCCTATATACTAACCTAAGACCCTCCTCTTCATCCTGATGCACAACCCCTTAAACCAATAGGAAAAAACCAACCGGGAAAACTGATCTGCCTAGCAACTGCTTAGTCATTTAACAACCAATCACAAAAAGTTGATCGCTTATATGGCCTCAGGCTTATGCAGCCTTCAGCTTATCTAAGCCGCTCATAACTTTATTGTGATTACATAAACCTTTTACTTAAGCTAGCTTATCACTAAATAAAACCACACCACACACTGAAATAAAGACACGGACACAGTAGCTGGAGTTAAAGGTCAGACGATGTTTATTAATCGCTGACCAACTCTTTAAACTAATAATTGAGGCCGAATTAGAATTGAATTGAATATATATTAACTTTAGTTTGGAGGATGGCAAACAGAAAACCGCTGCCAAACACCAGCACCCGTCACCTAGATGACAAACCACCAAACCAAGGAGGGGAGTACACATACCCCGCCTCCTTCCCGCATAACCCGCATTGTGCTGGCCTTACCCCTCTTTCTCTGGCAAACGTTCGGTTCCCGCAGGGGAACGTCTAAATGTCCAACCGCAAGAAAAGGACACACCTGCCGTCCATTTAAAGAGGGAGCCCCACAATGACCACTTATGCCTGTGTGACAGCTGGTTGGCAGCGATTTCCCGCCACCAAGGTTTTCCAAACCGCCACCGCCATCCGCAAACAGAACCTTAACCAACCAGAAACTAACTAGCTCTAACGAAAAAGACCGAAAATATCTTCCAGAAAAAACTGCACTCCTTCCGGAGAAAGGTGAACCCCATCGTCTCTATAGAACTGCCTGTTCCGCAGCACCAGCAGAGGATGCTTAATTGCCACTCCGCCTATGGCCTTGACAAACAGAGACACCGTCGAGTTCACCTTTTTGCGTGCTTTCTCCAGCGCCGAGAAACGCACCGCACCACGCCAATGGAAACGGGGCACCATTTCCGACCAGACAATGCATACCCCAGGCCAGTGACAACGTATCGCCACCACATCCGCCTTTATAGACAAAATCAAGTCTATGCCTTTAACTCGGCCCAGATCATTACCACCCAGATGAATGATAATACAACTGGGGCGACCCCAGCGGCGCTCCCTAGAAAAAAGGACGCGCAACAAATCACCCCATAACATGCCCCTAACACCTAACCATCTAAATTGCCGGGACCCAAAAATCTCAGTCGCCCTAGATGCCATGGGATGTTTCTCCGCCCAAAAAACATATGAATGACCAACCATCCATATGTGGTCTCCAAAATTGCTGACAGCTGTAAAAGAAAATATCCTAATGTCAGATTATGCACATAATCTGTAACTTAAACACAACGTAACCAATAAAACCCAAGTGAAGGAGAAAACTCAAAAAACCTCCCGTGGACCTTGGTAGAACAGCCAATTGAAATTAGGCCCCCTCGGAGGAAAAATTTTAAAAATTCGCTTCACACCCTCGATTCCTGAACGGTAAGCGTTCAAAAACCGACGAGTAAACACGTTTTTGGGTTAGCGCAACAGGCGCACTTATAACTTATCTATACGGACATAGGACTTATAGGAGGCCGACTTCCAGCGACCCAACTCCCGAATAGCCGCTGGTGATGAACCAGCGGCCGCCGCATGGGTAGCCGCCCCAATCCGAAAGGAATGAGTACCGAAGTCCGCCTCCTGCAAGCCCAACGCCGTCAAACATTTCTTGAACACCGATGAGAACTGAAACTTTGTCAGAGGGTCCAACTGCGCGTGCACCAGCAACTGGTTGCCCCCCGGAGGTCTTAACCGCACATACTCTTGCGTCAACCGCAGCGGGCAAACGCCCATACCTCCCTGAGCCTCCAAGGACAACCAGCGACCCTGACCTGTTTGATCTGTCTTGGACCGCACAATCCTACAGAGCAACAGGCCCTCCTGCAAGCGCACATTCTCGTAGAGCAGACCCGATTCCCGGGACGCCTTGCTGCTCGCCACTAGCTCGCTCCCCCGAAAAGCCCCGAAAAAGGCCAGGGCATACGCGCTACTAAACAATGCCACCTCAAATTCCGAGGACGCAATCCGAGGTAGCACACGCAGCAATTCCGCTAGCAGCTGCAACGTTATAGGCCTACGTGAATCCGCAGGCGCCGGGTGCAACCTAGCCCAACCTTTCAGCGCTCTGGAAAGGACAAACGACCCCGTGGGGTCCGTTGTCCCGTGGAGTCGCGAGTGAAAGGCGATGCCCGCAAGGACAGTAGCCATGGCCGCTTTTGACCTACCGTTTTGGTAATGCTCCCAAACAAAGGTCAACAGGGCGTCGGCCGAGGACTCACCAGCTACCCCGTACCTACTCTGAAAGGCTGACCAATCCCGCCATGCAGCATCATACGCTCGTAGCGTAGAGGGAGCCAGTGCACACCTGGCCAACGCCGTTAGACCGCTTCGACCATCTGCCAGACAGAAGGTGGGCACTGTAACCCCTCTGCCTCCGCTACTGGAACCAACGTCCTGAATTTGTCAAACTGGAACCGGGACAATGCATCCGCAATTCCATTGTCAACTCCAGGTACGTGGCGAGCCCTAAAATTAATATTGCGCTGCAAACAAACCAACACTAAATGCCTTAGCAATCGCAGCGCCTGCGGAGATGAGGAACGCTGGTTATTAATCGCATGCACTACCCCTAAGTTGTCGCAAAGAAACAAAATGTCCCTATTTGCGAACCGTCCGGCCCATAACTCAAGCGCCACTAAGATCGGGAACAATTCCAGCAGAAGCAGGTTCTTGGTAAACCCACGCGTTACCCAAGATGCCGGCCAGGCCGCAGCGCACCATGAGCCAGCGAAGAACGCGCCGAAACCTCGACTGCCTGAAGCATCCGTGAACAACTGCAGCTGCTTACTGGAACAACAAGGAGCGGGCCACAACACTTCCCTGTTGAAGGACACCAGGAACGAGACCCAAATCCGCAAATCATCCTTGATCTCGCGGGAAAGGTACACGGAGTGATTCTGTCGAACCGTCCCCGCGGTGGCCCGCTCAAGTTTGCGACAGAAAATCCTACCCATGGGGATAATCCGACACGCAAAATTGAGAGAACCAAGCAAGGACTGCACCTGTTTAAGCCGAACCCTGCGTTTTCCTAAACAGTCTGTAATCAAACCAAATAGTTTCCGCACCTTATCCTCGGGCAAGCGACAGCACCCCCCTACCGTGTCAATCTCGATACCTAAATAGCTAAGACAAGTGCAAGGACCCTCGCACTTATCCTGCGCAACTTGCACCCCTAAAGCGCAGAATAACGACCTGGCCACCGAGAGAATGTCCCCACAGACCGAACTGTCTCCGGGGCCTACAAAAAGAAAGTCATCCAGGTAGTGAGCCACCCCCATCTGCCCGGAGGCGGTCTGGACGCACCAGTGCAAAAACGTGCTAAAGCACTCAAAGTAGGCGCAGGAGACAGAGCAACCCATGGGGAGACACCGATCGACGTAGAATTCGCCCCCTATTTTGAAACCCAGAAACCGCAGGGAATCTGGGTGTAGCGGGAGTAGCCGAAAGGCCGACTCCACGTCCAATTTTGCCAACAGACTCCCCGGACCACAATCCCGCACTAATCGCAGCGCGTCGTCAAACGACTGATATCGAACTCTGCATTGGGCTTCCGGGATAGCGTCATTGACCGACAGCCCCGGCGGGTGCGACAAGTGCTGTATCAAACGAAACTTACCTATGGCCTTCTTGGGCACTACCCCTACTGGGGAAATGCACAAGGAGGGCAACGGGGAAAGGGCGTAGGGCCCAGCCATGCGCCCCAGCCCAATCTCCCCGTCAACCTTCCGCCGGACTTCCTGCGGGAATTCCCGAGCCGATCTCAAATTCTGGCGTGCAACCACATACACCGAATCCGGGATTGGCAAACGAAAACCGTGCTGAAAGCCCTGCAAGAGAAACGATGCCGCCGACTCATCGGGGTACAAGGTAAGCCAGCGCTGCAACTCGGGAACTATAATCGGGGAGAAGGCCTTACTTGCCAATTCCACCGGCCTCGGTGGAAGCGGCAGGCTTACCGCCTGTCGCCGCAGTGCATTCCTTGGCCGGGTGACTGGCTCCGCACAACCTGCATGAGTGGCGAAAACGACAGCCCGTTCCTTTGCCGCATTTGCCGTCGTTGTAGGCAAAGCACTTGCCTTTTCCCGTCAATCGAGAAGCCACCGCCCCGGCCGCCCCGGGCTTCTTGGCCGTGACGTCCGGGGTGGGTTTGACCTGCTGCGTGACCTCCAACCACACCTCAACATCCTTAAAACCCGCGGGCAGGGTGGGGTTGCCATCCTGATTGCGACGAAACTTCTCGTCGTAATCCCGCCACGCGGAACCCTTGGATTTTAAGTACATATCGTGTACTAAAAACAAATATTTCACCAAGTTGGCATACTCCGCGGGACGCGATTCCGTGTAGCAAGCCATGAACACCAAAAACCCACGCAGCCACTGGTGAAAATTGCGAAACGCATTTTCCCCAATACCACCCGGTTTCTTGGCCGCGTCAAAACCCTGCCGCATTTCCTCTGTAAGGGTGAATATGTCTACATACTTCCCCTTACGTATTTTTTCCCGCATGCGCTTACGAACCCCTCTTGTCACTGCCGTGTTGGCGCAATGTACCATCTCGCCGTAACGGGGAGGGTCGGAGGGGACCACCTGCGCAGGAGCGGCCACCTTGTGCGCCTCCTTGGCCATTCGCCGCGCGATGAGCCTAGCTAATTTACGCGGGCGCCGCGGAGAGCCGGATGATACGCTGCTAGAAGACGAGGAACTACAAGTTGAAACGTGTAAAGGAATATTTAGCTCACCGGAGTTTGAAGGACCCGGAACCGCGTCGTCCGCTGCACCCGCCTCCGCTGATAGCCGTACCTCCACGTTCGCAGTCGCGCTTGTCCGTGACCTTCGCCTCGTGACGGGCGTAGCCCCTGAATTAGACGGAACCTGCAAGGGAGAAAAAGAGGGGACAACCGGCACCGGGGGAACCAGAACATCATTAACACTTGTCCGCAAATGCGGAGGCGGAGAGCCCGTCCCCCCGTTCCGTGGCGGATGGCCGCCCGGCAGCTGCAGGGAGGGGGCCCCCGCCGAGGTGTACCCGATCGACTGCGTAAAGGCTGACCCGCTCACTGCACCGAAACTCGCGGGGTAAGACGGCCGCCACGCCGTATGCGGCGGGCAGCCGCCCGCCCCCGCCCATCCGTATGACGCCGGAAGGAACTGAGGGGGCGCCGCGAGAGGGGGCCAACTCTGTGCCACCTGATACCCACCGCCCGGTGCTTGCCCTGACTGCAGGCCCGCAAAGGCCGGCAAGGGCACCGCGACTCGGGGGCCACCGACCGACCACGTGGACTGCACGCCGGCGCCCGCGCTGGCCCCGTGCGGGGAAAACTGTGTGCCGGACACCGTCATGAAGCCCATGGAAGGCATGCTGGCGGCTAAGGGGAATGCTGGAGCCGGAGGCCACGCAAAACCCCCGGGGAAGGACTGGCTCCCCGCGAAGCCTTGCTGCGCTGCTACCGAAAGCGCCCCGCCGGGCGTCATATAAGCCGCCGAGACGGATGTCTGTGTGGACCCAAACTGAAAAGGACCGGGAAGGGCGTGGAGAGGGGTTTGAAAACCGACGAGCGGGGGCGCCGTTAATGGCGTCGGGGCGTCTGACACCCAGGAGGAGCCCGAGCAGGCCACCGAGGCCGGGGGAAAACCCTGCCATGTGACTGCCGCCGGGGCGGGTGTGGCGGCCGCCGCTGCCACGTCCCCCGCCCCGGCGACACTAGGCCCAAACGGCCCAATATTATTTAAATTGAGGTGCGGTGTGCTAAACCCCCCGCTGGAGGGGGGTAGTATGGGGCCCTGTATTGTCCCGGGGACAGCGGGAGCCGCTACTCGCTGCCCTGGGCTCATATCCCCCAGCTGCATATTGACCCCCCCCTCGCCCCCCGCAGCTCTGCCGCGGCCGTCCGGCACAGCTTGTGCCCCCAGGACGCCGCCGAGAGCCGACCGCGGGGATGGAGGAGGAGGGCCGGAGGCACTTATGGAAGGAGGGAGGGAAGTCGTTTCGCCCGCGGGAGACGCCGGGGAGCGCGGCCCAGCCGGACCGCGCGCACCCGCGCCACGTGCAGAGCGGCCGCCGGCCGCCGGAGGGGAAGTGCTGCAGACGCCCGAGGCAGGAGGGAGAGGAGAGGCCCGTCCCGCTGCGAGCGCCGGGACGCGCGGCCCGGCCGAGCCGCGCGCATCGGCACCACGTGACGAGCGGCCGCTGGCCGCCCGTCTCCGTGCGGCAGGGGAGCGGGCTGTAACTGCCCGTCCCCGCCGCCTGTCTGAAACAGGGGGAAGTCCTCTCTGTGGCGCAACGCTCGGGGAGCGGGAGCGGAAGGCGCTCCCCGCATCCACGAGGCGCGGGGGGGGGGGAGCTGCACGTTTTGGACGAGGCATGGCAGAGGGGGGAGAATCTGCAAAAGTATACAATGACACGCAGAGAGGGGGCACAGCACTGTATAATGCCCTAGAGAAGGCAAATGAAATTCAAAAAAAACAAAACAAAAACAATTTACAGGCAGTGAAAATAAGCAATAGTACTTATCCTTCCTGGGGCATAAACTGAAAGGCAAGAGGGAGTCTAGCAAGATAGCCACCCCCTATATACTAACCTAAGACCCTCCTCTTCATCCTGATGCACAACCCCTTAAACCAATAGGAAAAAACCAACCGGGAAAACTGATCTGCCTAGCAACTGCTTAGTCATTTAACAACCAATCACAAAAAGTTGATCGCTTATATGGCCTCAGGCTTATGCAGCCTTCAGCTTATCTAAGTGTTTGATGCCATTTATCAGACAATACTATCCATCTAGACACAGAGTTTTCCAAGATAACGACCCTAAACGTTCTGCTTCTGCAAAATTCATGGAAGAGAGAGGAATAAATTGGCAACGCACACCGCCAGAGTGAGTATTATCCTAATGTACAGTAACAGTAGCCACTAATTATTGTGCAATATGCATTTTATTATAGTTGACTTTGTATTGATTGAATTACTGTACTGTGCAGTATGCTAATAATTTATTTTTCTGTACTATTGTATACTGTATGTTACCGAATATGAATCCTATAGAAATAATCTGGGCACAATTGAAGAGGTTCATCAGGTGTGACAACTCCAGGCCTAATAGCACTCTGAGCAAGATCTTTTGAAGTGCCCTCCAATCTCCCCAATGTGCGAGGCGAAGGCGCACGTTGTTCTAGAAAAGTGTGCAGGGCCTCACAACTCATGTATACAGTATACAGTATTATGTTATTACATTATAAATATATACTCACAACGCATCTCCCTTCCTTCAGTGTCGACATCACATAGCTCCATTTTTTTTGTAAAGATCCCTCTGCCAAGTTAAGGGGGGGGGGGTTTGAGTGTGCCCAGAAATATCAGTGTACTGGGCCCCAAGATTTCTGTTGCTGGCCCTGACCCTCAGGGACGTATTTATCCCTTGGCCAGGATGGCACTTGCCAGGGGCACCCGCAGATGGGGGGCACCATCCAGCTGTGCCAACCATGGCTAAGGGATAGAGTTCTGCAGTCTCGAAAGGCGCTATGACAATCAGCGTGGGACTGACCAATTAGATGGCGAGGGAAGGATACTGAAATTGTCCCAACCCTGTTACAGTATAAAACGCCCCTCAACTGCTGTCCACTGCATCACTCCTAGCTCTGCCCCTTTGAAATTATTAATCCGTGCCCCCCGGTAGGCGGAGTTCTCCAGGCCCATACTCAGGAGTCACCACTGATGTACTTTATGTGCCCGTTGTAGAGGCAGAGCGGGGAACATCAGAGGAGGTGCCTGGTGTTCTGTCAGTGGTGGGGGAAAGAAGGTGCTGTTCTGTCTGTTGGGGGGGAGAAGGTGCTGTTCTGTTAGTGAGGGGGGAGAGAAGGAGCAGCGGCGCACATACTGTCAGGTCACGGGGCGGAGCAGCGGCGGACATACTGTCAGGTCAGGGGGGGTCAGCGGCGGACATACTGTCAGGTCAGGGGGGCGGCGGCTGGCAGCGCACATAGTGTCTCAGGTCAGGGGGGGCCGCGGCGCACATACTGTCAGGGGGGGCTACCAGGGATGGCAAAATATGCGCCCTTCCCATCCCCAGTCCTCCTCTCCTCAACCTGCTCTCAGCCCGTGCTCCAACTGCCAGCAGTGTACATAGCACATAGTGGGGGGGATATTTAGAAATTATGTGCTGCTGTGCAGAGCTTTTGTTCAAAATGGGGGGGGGGGTATGAAGTGCTGTCTGCTGTAATGTGTAAAATGGGGGGCGCTAGCTGCCGTAATGTGTAAAAAGGGGACGCTGTCTGCCGTAATGTGTAAAAAGGGGGCGCTCCTGGGTAAAAAGAGCCGCTACTGACCCTAGCAGGTACTAAGAGCAAACCATGTGCAGGTTTGTAGGAAGACAAAATGTCCATTTTGTCCCCGAACATGCCTCTCTTCTCTCCTGTTACAGTAGCTAAGCCCCGCACTGTACCGTATGTCCGTGAATTCCTTCCTTGTACACTAGCCATGCCTATAGATGCACATCTACTGTACTGGTTCACTACGATATGCCAGCGATCAGTCTCCCGGCGACCAGCATACGGAGCCCGACCGCCGGCTTACCGACAGTGTGGCGAGCGCAAATGAGCCCCTTGCGGGCTCGCTGCACTCGCCGCGCTATGGGCACGGTGGTGCGCGTTTTATTCTCCCTCCAGGGGTGTCGTGGACCCCCACGAGGGAGAATAAGTGTCGGTATGCCAGCTGTCGGGCTCCCGGCGCCGGTATGCTGGTCGCCGGGAGCCCGACTGCCGGCATACTGAAGACCACCCTACTGTACAGTATGTACAGTAATTTGCAGTGCCGCAAGTAGACTTTTAGAACTGTGTGCAAGAAACTTCAACACCATTACACAGTGGGCAAGGAGATGGCTGGAGACAGCTGCACAGCCATACCTTGCAAGTTCGAGAGAGCTGTTGAATTTCAGCACTTCGAGTCAGAGCCTGACATTGTGGTGAGCCCAAGCAGTCCGTGACAGTTAAGGTGTGTACACACGGAGCGATATAACTGAGCGATTTTGACTATATAGTCAAAATCGCTCAGAAAGTTAGTGCATATCGCTCCGTGTGTACACAGGCAGCGATAGCGATGCGCGTCCCCGCCAGATCGCTATCGCTGGGAAAAATAGACTGTGCAGGCAAGTCAATTTTGACTAGATCGCTGCAAAGGTTAGTTAAAATCGCTATGTGTTTTCTCCCCAGCGATTTTACCAAGCGATAGCGATCTTTAGCCACTCCCCGCCACCCATATTGGTACCTGTGCGCGGAGGTTGAAGTAGAAGGCAGTGGCGTCCGTGAACTGAAGTGAAAAAGTGAGTGCCTGCTGTTCTCCTCACACTGCAGTGTCTCGTTTTCAGTCCGGGCGGGAGAGACTGCAGTGTCGTGTCCGGTCCGGGCGCTCTGTACTTTCCGTCCCCTGGCCGATCTGTAATGTCCGCGGTCCAGGGGGACGGAGGGGAGGAATGGCCGCTACATAGTGTCCGGCCCGGGGAGGAGTGTGACTGGGCTGGGGGTCCGGAGGAATGGCCGACGGAGGGGGAATAATGGGGCCGCTCTGAAATGGAGGAGTGGCCACTCTGTAGTGTCCAGCCGGGGAAGGAGGGGGGGACGGGTCTGCGCAGCGCACATTGGAGGTCATTCCGAGTTGTTCGCTCTGTAAATTTCATCGCATCGCAGCGATTTTCCGCTTAGTGCGCATGCGCAATGTCCGCACTGCGACTGCGCCAAGTAATTTTGCTATGAAGTTAGGATTTTTACTCACGTCTTTTTCATCGCTCAGGCGATCGTAGTGTGATTGACAGGAAATGGGTGTTTCTGGGCGGAAACAGGCCGTTTTATGGGCGTGTGGGATAAAACGCTACCGTTTCCGGAAAAAACGCAGGAGTGGCTGGAGAAACGGGGGAGTGTCTAGGCGAACGCTGGGTGTGTTTGTGACGTCAAACCAGGAACGACAAGCACTGAACTGATCGCAGATGCCGAGTAAGTCTGAAGCTACTTTGAAACTGCTAAGAAGTTTGTAATCGCAATATTGCGAATACATTGTTCGCAATTTTAAGATGCTAAGATTCACTCCCAGTAGGCGGCGGCTTAGCGTGAGCAACTCTGCTAAAATCGCCTTGCGAGCGAACAACTCGGAATGACCTCCATAGTGTCACAGTGGACCGTAGCTCAGAGTAGCAGCTCGTCTGGCTGACGTCCTGTGAGAGGGGGAGGGTTGCTGCTTGCTGTTATGGGAGAGCATGATCAATGGGGAGGCGGGGAGAGAAGGTGCTGCTCTGTCATTGGGGGAGGAGAAGGTGCAGTTCTGTCACTGGGGGGGGGGAGAAGGTGCTGTACTGTCATTGGGGGGGAGAGAAGGTGCTGTTCTGTCAGTGGGAGGGGGGGAGGTGCTGTTCTGTCAGTGGTGGGGGAGAGAAGGTGCTGTTCTGTCTGTGGGGGAAGAAGGTGATGTTCTGTCAGTGGGGGGGGGGAGAGAAGGTGCTGTTCTGTTAGTGGGGGGTAGAGAAGGAGCAGCTGCGCACATACTGTCAGGTCACGGGGGGAGCAGCGGCGGACATACTGTCAGGTCAGGGGGGGGTCAGCGGCGGACATACTGTCATGTCAGGGGGGGCAGAGGCTGGCAGCGCACATAGTGTCTCAGGTCAGGGGGGGCCGCGGCGCACATACTGTCAGGGGGGGCTACCAGGGATGGCAAAATATGCGCCCTTCCCATCCCCAGTCCTCCTCTCATCAACCTGCTCTCATCCCGTGCTCCAACTGCCAGCAGTGTACATAGCACATAGTGGAGGGATATTTAGAAATCATGTGCTGCTGTGCAGAGCTGTTGTTCAAAATGGGCGGAGGGGTATGAAGTGCTGACTGCTGTAATGTGTAAAATGGGGGGCACTAGCTGCCATAATGTGTAAAAAGGGGACGCTTTCTGCCGTAATCTGTAAAAAGGGGGCGCTCCTGGGTAAAAAGCCTGCTTGCCCATGGCAAGAGCGGCTACTGACCCTAGCAGGTCCTAAGAGCAAACCATGTGCAGGTTCGTAGGAAGACAAAATGTCCATTTTGTCCCCGAACATGCCTCTCTTCTCTCCTGTTACAGTAGCTAAGCCACGCACTGTACCGTATGTCCGTGTATTCCTTCCTTGTACTCTAGCCATGCCTATAGATGCACATCTACTGTACTGGTTCACTACGATATGCCGGCGGTCGGGCTCCCGGCGACCAGCATACCGGCGCCGGGAGCCCGACCGCCGGCTTACCGACAGCGTGGCGAGCGCAAATGAGCCCCTTGTGGGCTCGCTGCACTCGCCGCGCTATGGGCACAGTGGCGCACATTTTATTCTCCCTCCAGGGGGGTCGTGGACCCTCACGAGGGAGAATAAGTGTCGGTATGCCGGCTGTCGGGCTCCCGGCGCCGGTATGCTGGTCGCCGGGAGCCCGACTGCCGCCATACTGAAGACCACCCTATTGTACAGTATGTACAGTAATTTGCAGTCCCGCAAGTAGACATTTTAGCACTGTGTGCAAGAAACTGCAACACCGATTCGCAGATATCACAAGGGGCAATTGAATTGTTTTAACATCCATAATACTGTACACAGTTCTGTACTCTACTGTACAGTATATTGTAAAAAAAATTATATAATGGAGTGCCAAAAATTACAGTACAGGTCAGTATTTACTGTACATTATCTTGTCTCCCTAGTTCCTGACGTGAAACATGACAGTAAAAATCAGCAAATCTATGAGCCAGATAATTGCAAAGATGAAAAAAGAAAACAAGACAACACCACAGATCCAGGCTTGGCTTAAAGAAAGTGGTGTTGTAGTTCATTTACAGACTGTGCGCAATCATGCTTTTATGAGGATGCACCGCAGATATAGAACTCCTTCTAAATGCACATGGTAAGTACAGTAGAAGACTGTAGATACAGTACTGTACTTTACAGATTCATTGTACAGTAGATCAGTGATGTCCGGGGAGGTCAATGGCTGGGGAGGCACTGGCTTCTCCAGTACATCCTCAGCAGCACAAGAACGCAAACCTCAGCTCACTTTTTAGGAACATCAGATACAGTACAGTACATTAGAGTACATGGGGTGGGCTGCTACTGATGACATTGTGTATACAGTACTGTATACTGTGATTAAATCTCCCCAATGTGCGAGGCGAAGGCGCACGTTGTTCTAGAAAAGTGTGCGGGGCCTCACAACTCATGTATACAGTATAATGTTATTACATTATAAATATATACAGTATACCACATTATCACACCACCCTACACACACAATTGGCAGCTGTACACATAATGAACACAGTAGTACTCTTTACAAGTAATACCCCCAGTATAGTGCCAGTTACACGTAATGCCCCCAGTATACTGTAGTGCCAGTTACACATAATGACTCAGTAAAGTGCCAGTTACACGTAATGCCACCAGTATGGTGCCAGTTACTTGTAATGCTTCCTATAGTGCCATTTACACATAATGCCTTATGTAGTGCCAGTTACACGTAATAACCCCCTGTAGTGCCAGTTACTGTACACCTAATGCCTCCTATAGTGTCAGTTACATGTACTGTTCCTGTAGGGCAGGTACAGTACATGTAATGACCACCTGGAGTGCTGCTCTTCCCACTCCCCAGTGCCGCTTGCTGTGGGGACACTGGGATAATTATAATTCTGTAATTACTGTTTACTGTACAATCATTTTTGTGTATTACTGTAGGAGAGTCAAAAAGATTGTTGAAGAATTAACTTGTGTGGATGATGAGCGTACTGCTGGACAAATAAGACGCATTCTTCATCAGAACATAATCTGGACATCTCATGTTCCAGTATCAAATGGATGCGGAGAGAAATGGGATGGAGTTATGGTCAGACAAGGTACTGTAAAATAATGTACACCAACCCTAATTTATTTAGTAATACTGTAAGTATTTAACAATACACTGAGTGACTGCAATATCTACATTTTTATTTGCACAGGATAAATCCCATGATCAGAGATGTTAATAAAGAAAAGTGAGTTGAACAAGCTCAACGGTGGATTGACAGTGGTGAAAAATTTAATGATGTAATTTTCACAGATGAAACTTCTGTTTCTATGGAGAGGTTCTCAAGAATGTCCTTCCACAAACGTAACTTTATCTCATTGAAACCACGTGCAAAGTTTCCATTACAGGTCCACGTATGGGGAGGTATATCTCGCATGGGTGCTGGACCTATGTGCATTTTTGAAGGTACTGTACAGTGTTAGTTCTAAACAATGCAGAACAAATAATATTTTTTCATTCCTGTATTGTAAATGACAGTATACAGTACAATACTGCAATGTGTTCTTGTTAGTGACAAACATTTCTTATCTCTGTAGGGATTATGGATAAGATCTTCTTCCAAGAACACATAGTAGATAAGTGTTTGATGCCATTTATCAGACAATACTATCCATCTAGACACAGAGTTTTCCAAGATAACGACCCTAAACATTCTGCTTCTGCAAAATTCATGGAAGAGAGAGGAATAAATTGGCAACGCACACCGCCAGAGTGAGTATTATCCTAATGTACAGTAACAGTAGCTACTAATTATTGTGCAATATGCATTTTATTATAGTTGACTTTGTATTGATTGAATTACTGTACTGTGCAGTATGCTAATAATTTATTTTTATGTACTATTGTATACTGTATGTCACCGAATATGAATCCTATAGAAATAATCTGGGCACAATTGAAGAGGTTCATCAGGTATGATGTGAAACCAAGAAATAAACAAGAACTTATGGCTGGGATAAAAAAAAATTTGGGAAGAAATACTGACACCTGCCCAGTGTAATTATTACATAAATCATCTGGACAGAGTGTTGCCTGTCGTCATTGAACAAAATGGTCATGCCACTGCTATGTAGTTTCTCCAGCACCTCTCACTTGACTCAATGTTCCCTTCGCTGTCCACCTCACAACGCATCTCCCTCCCTTCAGTGTCGACATCACATAGCTCCATTTTTTTGTAAAGATCCCTCTGCCAAGTTAAGGGGGAGGGGTTGAGGGTGCCCCAGAGATATCAGTGTACTGGGCTCCAAGATTTCTGTTGCTGGCCCTGACCCTCAGGGGCGTATCTATCCCTTGGCCAGGATGGCACTTACCAGGGGCACCCGCAGATGGGGGGCACCATCCAGCTGTGCCAATCATGGCTAAGGGATAGAGTTCTGCAGTCTCGAAAGGCGCTATGACAATCAGCGTGGGACTGACCAATTAGATGGCGAGGGAAGGATACTGAAATTGTTCCAACCCTGTTAGAGTATAAAACGCCCCTCAACTGCTGTCCACTGCATCAATCCTAGCTCTGCCCCCTTGAAATTATTAATCCCTGCCCCCCAGTAGGCGAAGTTCTCCAGGCCCATACTCAGGAGTCACCACTGCTGTACATTATGTGCCCGTTGTAGAGGCAGAGCGGGGAACATCAGAGGAGGTGCCCGCCACGAATTACACAGTGGGCAAGCAGATGGCTGGAGACAGCTGCACAGCCATACCTTGCAAGTTCGAGAGAGCTGTTGAATTTCAGCACTTCGAGTCAGAGCCTGCCACCTGCTGACATTGTGGTGAGCCCAAGCAGTCCGTGACAGTTAAGGTGTGTACACACGGAGCGATATAACTGAGCAATTTTGACTACATAGTCAAAATCGCTCAGAAAGTTAGTGCATATCGCTCCGTGTGTACACAGGCAGCGATAGCGATGCGCATACCCGCCAGATCGCAATCGCTGGGAAAAATAGACTGTGCAAGCAAGTCAATTTTGACTAGATCGCTGCAAAAGTTAGTTAAAATTGCTATGTGCTTTCTCCCCAGTGATTTTACCAAGCGATAGCGATCTTTAGCCACTCCCCGCCACCCATTTTGGTACCTGTGCGCGGAGGCTGAAGTAGAAGGCAGTGGCGTCCGTGAACTGAAGTTAAAAAGTGAGTGCCTGCTGTTCTCCTCACACTGCAGTGTCTCGTGTTCAGTCCGGGGGGGAGAGACTGCAGTGTCATGTCCGGTCCGGGCGCTCTGTACTATCCGTCCCCTGGCCGATTTGTAATGTCCGCGGTCCAGGGGGATGGAGGGGAGGAATGGCCGCTACATAGTGTCCGGCCCGGGGAGGAGTGTGACTGGGCTGAGGGGCCGGAGGAATGGCTGACGGAGGAGGAATAATGGGGCCGCTCTGAAGTGGAGGAGTGGCCACTCTGTAGTGTCCGGTCGGGGAAGGAGAGGGGGGACGGGTCGGCGCAGCGCACATAGTGTCACAGTGGACCGTAGCTCAGGGTCGCAGCTCCTCTGGCTGACGTGCTGTGAGGGGGGGAGGGTTGCTGCTTGCTGTTATGGGATAGCATGATCAATGGGGAGAGGGGGAGAGAAGGTGCTGCTCTGTCATTGGGGGGGGGAGAATGTGCAGTTCTGTCAGTGGGGGGGGGAGAAGGTGCTGTACTGTTATTGGGGGGGGAGAGAAGGTGCTGTTCTGTCAGTGGGGGGGAAGGAGGTGCTGTTCTGTCAGTGGTGGGGGAGAAAATGTGCTGTTCTGTCTGTGGGGGGGAGAAGGTGCTGTTCTGTCAGTGGGGGGGAGAGAAGGTGCTGTTCTGTTAGTGGGTGGGGAGAGAAGGAGCAGCGGAGCACATACTGTCAGGTCACGGGGGGAGCAGCGGCGGACATACTGTCAGGTCAGGGGGTGTCAGCGGCGGACATACTGTCAGGTCAGGGGGGCGGCGGCTGGCAGCGCACATAGTGTCTCAGGTCAGGGAGGGGCCGCGGTGCACATACTGTCAGGGGGGGCTACCAGGGATGGCAAAATATGCGCCCTTCCCATCCCCAGTCCTCCTCTCCTCAACCTGCTCTCATCCCGTGCTCCAACTGCCAGCAGTGTACATAGTACATAGTAGGGGGGGGGGGGTATTTAGAAATCATGTGCTGCTGTGCAGAGCTGTTGTTCAAAATGGGGGGAGGGGTATGAAGTGCTGTCTGCTGTAATGTGTAAAATGGGAGGCGCTGGCTGCCGTAATGTGTAAAAAGGGGACGCTGTCTGCCGTAATGTGTAACAAGGGGGACGCTGTCTGCCGTAATGTGTAAAAAGGGGGACGCTGGCTGCCGTAATGTGTAAAAAGGGGGACGCTGTCTGCCATAATGTGTAAAAAGGGGGACGCTGGCTGCCGTAATGTGTAAAAAGGGGACGCTGTCTGCCGTAATGTGTAAAAAGTAGAGATGAGCGCCTGAAATTTTTCGGGTTTTGTGTTTTGGTTTTGGGTTCGGTTCCGCGGCCGTGTTTTGGGTTCGACCGCGTTTTGGCAAAACCTCACCGAAATTTTTTTGTCGGATTCGGGTGTGTTTTGGATTCGGGTGTTTTTTTCAAAAAACCCTAAAAAACAGCTTAAATCATAGAATTTGGGGGTCATTTTGATCCCATATTATTATTAACCTCAAAAACCATAATTTCCACTCATTTTCAGTCTATTCTGAATACCTCACACCTCACAATACTATTTTTAGTCCTAAAATTTGCACCGAGTTCGCTGGATGACTAAGCTAAGCGACCCTAGTGGCCGACACAAACACCTGGCCCATCTAGGAGTGGCACTGCAGTGTCACGCAGGATGGCCCTTCCAAAAAACACTCCCCAAACAGCACATGACGCAAAGAAAAAAGAGGTGCAATGAGGTAGCTGTGTGACTAAGCTCAGCGACCCAAGTGCCCGACACAAACACCTGGCCCATCTAGGAGTGGCACTGCAGTGTCACGCAGGATGTCCCTTCCAAAAAACCCTCCCCAAACAGCACATGACGCAAAGAAAAAAAGAGGCGCAATGAGGTAGCTGTGTGAGTAAGATTAGCGACCCTAGTGGCCGACACAAACACCGGGCCCATCTAGGAGTGGCACTGCAGTGTCACGCAGGATGTCCCTTCCAAAAAACCCTCCCCAAACAGCACATGACGCAAAGAAAAATAAAAGAAAAAAGAGGTGCAAGATGGAATTGTCCTTGGGCCCTCCCACCCACCCTTATGTTGTATAAACAGGACATGCACACTTTAACCAACCCATCATTTCAGTGACAGGGTCTGCCACACGACTGTGACTGATATGACGGGTTGGTTTGGACCCCCACCAAAAAAGAAGCAATTAATCTCTCCTTGCACAAACTGGCTCTACAGAGGCAAGATGTCCACCTCATCATCATCCTCCGATATATCACCGTGTACATACCCCTCCTCACAGATTATCAATTCGTCCCCACTGGAATCCACCATCTCAGCTCCCTGTGTACTTTGTGGAGGCAATTGCTGCTGGTCAATGTCTCCGCGGAGGAATTGATTATAATTCATTTTAATGAACATCATCTTCTCCACATTTTCTGGATGTAACCTCGTACGCCGATTGCTGACAAGGTGAGCGGCGGCACTAAACACTCTTTCGGAGTACACACTTGTGGGAGGGCAACTTAGGTAGAATAAAGCCAGTTTGTGCAAGGGCCTCCAAATTGCCTCTTTTTCCTGCCAGTATAAGTACGGACTGTGTGACGTGCCTACTTGGATGCGGTCACTCATATAATCCTCCACCATTCTTTCAATGTTGAGAGAATCATATGCAGTGACAGTAGACGACATGTCCGTAATCGTTGTCAGGTCCTTCAGTCCGGACCAGATGTCAGCATCAGCAGTCGCTCCAGACTGCCCTGCATCACCGCCAGCGGGTGGGCTCGGAATTCTGAGCCTTTTCCTCGCACCCCCAGTTGCGGGAGAATGTGAAGGAGGAGATGTTGACAGGTCGCGTTCCGCTTGACTTGACAATTTTCTCACCAGCAGGTCTTTCAACCCCAGCAGACTTGTGTCTGCCGGAAAGAGAGATCCAAGGTAGGTTTTAAATCTAGGATCGAGCACGGTGGCCAAAATGTAGTGCTCTGATTTCAACAGATTGACCACCCGTGAATCCTTGTTAAGCGAATTAAGGGCTCCATCCACAAGTCCCACATGCCTAGCGGAATCGCTCCGTGTTAGCTCCTCCTTCAATGTCTCCAGCTTCTTCTGCAAAAGCCTGATGAGGGGAATGACCTGACTCAGGCTGGCAGTGTCTGAACTGACTTCACGTGTGGCAAGTTCAAAGGGCATCAGAACCTTGCACAACGTTGAAATCATTCTCCACTGCACTTAAGACAGGTGCATTCCACCTCCTATATCGTGCTCAATTGTATAGGCTTGAATGGCCTTTTGCTGCTCCTCCAACCTCTGAAGCATATAGAGGGTTGAATTCCACCTCGTTACCACTTCTTGCTTCAGATGATGGCAGGGCAGGTTCAGTAGTTTTTGGTGGTGCTCCAGTCTTCTGTACGTTGTGCCTGTACGCCGAAAGTGTCCCGCAATTCTTCTGGCCACCGACAGCATCTCTTGCACGCCCCTGTCGTTTTTTAAAAAATTCTGCACCACCAAATTCAAGGTATGTGCAAAACATGGGACGTGCTGGAATTTGCCCATATTTAATGCACACACAATATTGCTGGCGTTGTCCGATGCCACAAATCCACAGGAGAGTCCAATTGGGGTAAACCATTCTGCGATGATCTTCCTCAGTTGCCGTAAGAGGTTTTCAGCTGTGTGCGTATTCTGGAAAGCGGTGATACAAAGCGTAGCCTGCCTAGGAAAGAGTTGGCGTTTGCGAGATGCTGCTACTGATGCCGCCGCTGCTGTTCTTGCGGCGGGAGTCCATACATCTACCAAGTGGGCTGTCACAGTCATATAGTCCTGACCCTGCCCTGCTCCACTTGTCCACATGTCCGTGGTTAAGTGGACATTGGGTACAACTGCATTTTTTAGGACACTGGTGAGTCTTTTTCTGACGTCCGTGTACATTCTCGGTATCGCCTGCCTACAGAAGTGGAACCTAGATGGTATTTGGTAACGGGGGCACACTGCCTCAATAAATTGTCTAGTTCCCTGTGAACTAACGGCGGATACCGGACGCACGTCTAACACCAACATAGTTGTCAAGGACTCAGTTATCCGCTTTGCAACAGGATGACTGCTGTGATATTTCATCTTCCTCGCAAAGGACTGTTGGACAGTCAATTGCTTACTGGAAGTAGTACAAGTGGGCTTACGACTTCCCCTCTGGGATGACCATCGACTCCCAGCAGCAACAACAGCAGCGCCAGCAGCAGTAGGCGTTACACGCAAGGATGCATCGGAGGAATCCCAGGCAGGAGAGGACTCGTCAGAATTGCCAGTGACATGGCCTGCAGGACTATTGGCATTCCTGGGGAAGGAGGAAATTGACACTGAGGGAGTTGGTGGGGTGGTTTGCGTGACCTTGGTTACAAGAGGAAGGGATTTACTGGTCAGTGGACTGCTTCCGCTGTCGGCCCAAGTTTTTGAACTTGTCACTGACTTATTATGAATGCGCTGCAGGTGACGTATAAGGGAGGATGTTCCGAGGTGGTTAACGTCCTTACCCCTACTTATTACAGCTTGACAAAGGGAACACACGGCTTGACACCTGTTGTCCGCATTTCTGGTGAAATGCTTCCACACCAAAGAGCTGATTTTTTTGGTATTTTCACCAGGCATGTCAACGGCCCTATTCCTCCCACGGACAACAGGTGTCTCCCCGGGTGCCTGACTTAAACAAACCACCTCACCATCAGAATCCTCCTGGTCAATTTCCTCCCCAGCGCCAGCAACACCCATATCCTCCTCATCCTGGTGTACTTCAACACTGACATCTTCAATCTGACTATCAGGAACTGGACTGCGGGTGCTCCTTCCAGCACTTGCAGGGGGCGTGCAAATGGTGGAAGGCGCATGCTCTTCACGTCCAGTGTTGGGAAGGTCAGGCATCGCAACCGACACAATTGGACTCTCCTTGTGGATTTGGGATTTCGAAGAACGCACAGTTCTTTGCGGTGCTACTGCTTTTGCCAGCTTGAGTCTTTTCATTTTTCTAGCGAGAGGCTGAGTGCCTCCTTCCTCATGTGAAGCTGAACCACTAGCCATGAACATAGGCCAGGGCCTCAGCCGTTCCTTGCCACTCCGTGTGGTAAATGGCATATTGGCAAGTTTACGCTTCTCCTCCGACAATTTTATTTTAGGTTTTGGAGTCCTTTTTTTACTGATATTTGGTGTTTTGGATTTGACATGCTCTGTACTATGACATTGGGCATCGGCCTTGGCAGACGACGTTGCTGGCATTTCATCGTCTCGGCCATGACTAGTGGCAGCAGCTTCAGCACGAGGTGGAAGTGGATCTTGATCTTTCCCTAATTTTGGAACCTCAACATTTTTGTTCTCCATATTTTAATAGGCACAACTAAAAGGCACCTCAGGTAAACAATGGAGATGGATGGATACTAGTATACAATTATGGATGGACTGCCGAGTGCCGACACAGAGGTAGCTACAGCCGTGGACTACCGTACTGTAATGTGTCTGCTGCTAATATAGACTGGTTGATAAAGAGATGTAGTAGTAGTATGTATGTATAAAGAAGAAAGAAAAAAAAACCACGGGTAGGTGGTATACAATTATGGACGGACTGCCCAGTGCCGACACAGAGGTAGCTACAGCCGTGGACTACCGTACTGTACTGTGTCTGCTGCTAATATAGACTGGTTGATAAAGAGATGTAGTAGTAGTAGTATGTATGTATAAAGAAGAAAGAAAAAAAAAACCACGGGTAGGTGGTATACAATTATGGACGGACTGCCCAGTGCCGACACAGAGGTAGCTACAGCCGTGGACTACCGTACTGTACTGTGTCTGCTGCTAATATAGACTGGTTGATAAAGAGATGTAGTAGTAGTATGTATGTATAAAGAAGAAAGAAAAAAAAACCACGGGTAGGTGGTATACAATTATGGACGGACTGCCCAGTACCGACACAGTGTATAAAGAAGAAAGAAAAAAAAACCACGGGTAGGTGGTATACAATTATGGACAGACTGCCGAGTGCCGACACAGAGGTAGCTACAGCCGTGAACTACCGTACTGTGTCTGCTGCGACTGGATGATAAATAATGATATAAAAAAAATATATATATCACTACTGCAGCCGGACAGGTATATATTGTATAATGACGGACCTGCTGGACACTGTCTGTCAGCAGAATGAGTTTTTTATAGAATAAAAAAAAAAAACACCACACAAGTGAAGTCACACGACGAGTGTTTAACTTTTTCAGGCAATCACAATATAGTATACTATACTACTAACTATACTGGTGGTCAGTGTGGTCAGGTCACTGGTCAGTCACACTGGCAGTGGCACTCCTGCAGCAAAAGTGTGCACTGTTTAATTTTAATAATAATATGTACTCCTGGCTCCTGCTATAACCTATAACTGGCACTGCAGTGCTCCCCAGTCTCCCCCACAATTATAAGATGTGTGAGCTGAGCACAGTCAGATACGAGTGTTTAACTTTTTCAGGCAATCACAATATAGTATACTATACTACTAACTATACTGGTGGTCAGTGTGGTCAGGTCACTGGTCAGTCACACTGGCAGTGGCACTCCTGCAGCAAAAGTGTGCACTGTTTAATTTTAATAATAATAATATGTACTCCTGGCTCCTGCTATAACCTATAACTGGCACTGCAGTGCTCCCCAGTCTCCCCCACAATTATAAGATGTGTGAGCTGAGCACAGTCAGATATATACATAGATGATGCAGCACACTGGGCTGAGCAGTGCACACAGATATGGTATGTGACTGAGTCACTGTGTATCGTTTTTTTCAGGCAGAGAACGGATATATTAAATAAAACTGCACTGTCTGGTGGTCACTGTGGTCAGTCACTAGTAAACTCTGCACTCTCTACAGTTCTACAGTACTCCTAAGCTCCAGTAAATCAGGTCAATCTCTCTCTCTCTCTCTTCTAATCTAAATGGAGAGGACGCCAGCCACGTCCTCTCCCTATCAATCTCAATGCACGTGTGAAAATGGCGGCGACGCGCGGCTCCTTATATAGAATCCGAGTCTCGCGAGAATCCGACAGCGTCATGATGACGTTCGGGCGCGCTCGGGTTAACCGAGCAAGGCGGGAAGATCCGAGTCGCTCGGACCAGTGAAAAAAAACATGAAGTTCGTGCGGGTTCGGATTCAGAGAAACCGAACCCGCTCATCTCTAGTAAAAAGGGGGACGCTGGCTGCCGCAATGTGTAAAATGGGGATGCTGTCTGCCGTAATGTGTAAAAAGTGGATGATTTTTTTTTTACAGGTACCCCTATTGGATTCTACTGGACAAGGGGACGTGATTGGCGGCGTGGGATGTAGGTAAGTATGTGTGAGTGTGTAAGTGTGTTTAAATAAAGTTTTACTTTCACGGTGTGTGAGTTGTGTTTTTATTTGGGTATTTCTTTTGTTGTGGAACTACAGGTACCAGCGGGCCCTTTATTTCCCAGCATGCTGGTACTTGTGGTTCTCCAAGTACCAGCATGCGGGGGAGGCTTGCTGGGACTTGTAGTTCCACAGCAAAAGACAATATTCTTTTTATGTAATTTTGAAAGGCTATCAGCCTCCCATCCACCGCCCACGGATGGGGGGGACAGCCTCGGGCTTCACCCCTGGCACTTGGGTGGCTGGAGGGTGGACCCCTTGATTTAAGGGGTCCTCACTCCTCCAGTGTACCCCGGCCAGGGTGACTAGTTGGGGGGGTAATTGCACGGCCGCAGGGACCAACCCGGCTGTGGCATTATCTCCCTGGCTAGTGGAGCCCGGTGCTGGTTTTAAAAATACGGGGGACCCCTATGTCTTTTGTCCCCCGTATTTTTTAAACCAGGACCGGACGCAGAGCCTGGTGCTGGTTGTCTAAATATGGGGGAACTATACTCATTTTTTCCTCTGTATTTTTACAACCAGGACTGGCTCAAAGAGCCTGAGGCTGGTTATACATAGGAGGGGGGACCCCACGCAATTTTTTAAAAAACTTTTAGCTATTTAAATACCAGCCACCCTGTAAAATTGTCCTATATATGACACTCCCCCACTTATCCCCTTATTTAAATGATATAGTCAAAATCTCCCATAGCCAAAATCTCCCATAGCCAAAATCTCTTGCATAGTTAGACACAAGGGCCCTCATTCCGAGTTGATCGGTCGCAAGGCGATTTTAGCAGAGTTACACATGCTAAGCCGCCGCCTACTGGGAGTGAATCTTAGCTTCTTAAAATTGCGACCGATGTATTCGCAATATTGCGATTACTAACTACTTAGCAGTTTCAGAGTAGCTCCAGACTTACTCTGCCTGTGCGATCATTTCAGTGCTTGTCGTTCCTGGTTGACGTCACAAACACACCCAGCGTTCGCCCAGGCACTCCCACCGTTTCCCCGGCCACTCCTGCGTTTTTTCCGGAAACGGTAGCGTTTTCAGCCACACGCCCCTGAAACGCCGTGTTTCCGCCCAGTAACACCCATTTCCTGTCAATCACATTACGATCGCCGGAGCGAAGAAAAAGCCGTGAGTAAAAATACTTTCATCATAGTAAAGTTACTTGGCGCAGTCGCAGTGCGAACATTGCGCATGCATACTAAGCGGATTTTCACTGCGATGCGATGAAAAATACCGAGCGAACAACTCGGAATGAGGGCCAATCTCTGGTAAAGTTAGCCAAAATCTCCTACTGCCAGTTCAAGGGAAATCTCTCAGTCAAAACCTCTCATAGTCAAAATCTCTCCGTGTGTATGCACCTTTAGTGTCGAGGAGGGGGGTGGGGGGATTATGTATGTGTGCTATCAGTGTGTGTGGGGGGGGGGAGGGTTGAGGATGTGTGTGACTGTGAGGGAGCGGTCAGTGTCAGTGGGGAGAGGAGCAAGAGGGAGTTGTCAGTGTGTGGAAGTGATGAGAGTTGTCAGCACAGGGGAAATGTGTGTGTGTACTAGATTTAGGAGTGTGTGTTTGTGAGAGGTTTCAGTTGGGGGATTAGAGTTCATACAGTAATTAAGTGTTTTGATATGGAGAACTACATCTCCCAGCATACACAGTGTGCTGGGGATGCTAACAAGCTTTATTTAAAGTTTAAAAAACTTTGCTTTTATGACTGGAATGGTTAAAAAGGGAGAGCTATATATCACTTTATCAGTGAATGATTGCAGTTTGAGCTGTTACATTTTACTTAACCACCTATCCCTCCACACTCACTACCTGTCCTAAGGATACATTTACCATGCCGGCAGATGGTATACCGGCAGTCATGTGACCGACGCTGGAATCCTGACACCACTTGGAAGACTGGTGCCGGCACACTGACAGCCAACATCCCGAAGGCGAGTATTTGAGGGAGGGTTAGGACCGGGGGACGGGGTGTTAGGGAAGGCACTAGGAGGGGGTTAGCCCTAGCTGCCACCCCATGAGGGTTAGCCCTATCCGCCACCCCCCCAGAGGGTTAGTATTAGGATTGGGTATCATGTGACCGCTGGAATCCCGACCACCGGATGCCATATCCAACCTCCTTTACTTTTTAAGGCATTTCTATCTCTCCTCTCTCTATGGTGTTCCGATTGCCCACTTTCCCTTGTGCTTTACTCTCTCTCTCCTTCGTTTAGAGCATCAGTTTCTGTAGTCCACTTTACCCTTATTTTTTCCAGTGTTTCTCTATCTCACTGATGTAATGAAGATGTATGGTCTAGAGGGATCAGTAATGCATTGTACTGTATAGAGGCGTCAGGGATGTAGCATAGGGTATAGAGGCATCAGAGATGTAGCATAGGGTATAGAGGCGTCAGGGATGTAGCGTAGGTTATAGAGGCATCAGGGATGTAGCGTAGGGTATAGAGGCATCAGGGATGTAGCGTAGGGTATAGAGGCATCAAGGATGTAGCATAGGGAATATAGGCATCAGGGATGTAGCGTAGGGAATATAGGCATCAGTGATGTACTAGCAGGTATATATAGGTCAGTAATGTATTGTAATGTATAGAGAGGTCAGTAATGTAGTGATAGTTATAGAAAGGTCAGTGATATAATGTAGGGTATAGAGGGGTCAGTTATGTAGTGTGGGGTAAAGTGGGGTCAGTAAAGATACTAAGCTGAAGTACTTAGAACACTTCTTGAATTAAGACACAACCTGAAAGAAAAAGTATGCAATATGGGTGAAAAGGCAAATGTCAGAGGTCTGATACAAGTGACCAGCTCCACACCTTGCACCACATAGCGTTATGTTAAACTGGGATATGTTCATTTTTGGTGTGGGTGTGTGTGTGTGTGTGTGTGTGTGTGTGTGTGTGTGTGTGGAGGGGAAACACCAAAGGAAATTTTTGCCATTGGCTCCTTTGGTCTAGAACCAGCCCTGATCACAAAATACTTTTGTCCGAGCAGACTGGACGCTGATCAGCGTTGGCTCATTCTCAGCCCCCCGCCCAGCCTCTGCTGCCAACAGACTGCTATTAGCTAGTTAACCTTCTGCCTTCCCTATCTATGACACAGATTGCTGCTAATGCTACCAGAATGTTCCCAGTGGCTTCGCACTGACAGTGAATCCCAGCCGGTGATGTAGGGCAGCATGTGGGGGAGGTGGGGGTCAGTTGCTGTGGCTCCATGATAACCGCCAATGAACTGCAATGCTTTTTCAGCAGGGGGGGGCGCCAGTCCCTTACTTTGCCAGGGGCGCTTGGACCCCTAGATACACCTCTGCTGACCCTAACCGATACCCCTAAACTAACCATAATACCTGAGTTAAAATCAATGTTTCTATGTATATAGGGGGTCATTCCGATTTGATCGCTAGCTGCCGTTGTTCACTGCGTAGCAATCATTTGAATTTTTTTTTATAATCTGTGCATGCGTATGCTCCGTAATGCACTCGTGAATCGTACGGGTACAAAGTCCATTGTGGTTTTGCACTAGTTCTAGCGATTATTCCAATCACACAACAGGCCACAAGGAGATTGACAGAAAGAGGGCGTTTCTGGGTGTCAACTGACCGTTTCCAGGGAGTGCTTGGAAAAATGCAGGCATGGCAGAAAAATGCAGACGTGGCTGGGCATTTTCTGGATGGGTGTGTGATATCAAAAGCCATCCCTCCGTCGTTAGAATCAAAGCACACGAAGAGTAACTACAGGGCTGGTCTTATTTTTAAACGATTTTGCAGGCGCTCTGCTGCACAAGTGTTCGCACTTCTGCAAAGTGAATATACATTCTCCAGTAGGCAACGCCAATGCGTTTGCATGGCTGCTAAAAACTGCTAGCGATCAATCAACTCGGAATGACCCCCATAGTGTATTGCAAGAAAATATCTGTGAATCCAATGGTAACGTAAGTGTGGTATATACTTGCACTTCTTTGCGGGGCGAGAACATCTCCCCTAAGTGAAGTCAGCCCTATGAATAGAGTTTGTGTGATCCCTGTGCAGCAGTGACAGAAAGGGTTAATCTCTGCAGTTTGTCACTCAAATTACATTGTTGCATTTTTTCTAGAAGTGGATCTGGGAGCTGTTACCTGCAGACCAGCTACAATAATTATGCTGGGTGCCTCAGGACTCTTGCAGGGGTGCCTTGGATTGGTGGTCCAGGACCAATTCAAAATATTTATAGAAAGTGTTAAAGGGCAAAACCAGTGCTATTGGCTGGCAATCATAACACGTGCACATAACACGAAGCAAATCCTGTCCCCTACAAAAGGGCCGGTGCTAGGGTGTTTGGTGCCTCCCTGCAAACTATTAATTTGGGCCCTCTCTCCAATACTTAATAAAGGGACAGTGCGGGCCTTAAAAATAAGATTTTAAACCTACCTGTAAATCTTTTTCTCCTAGTCTGTAGAGGATGCTGGGGACTCCATAAGGACAATGGGGAATAGACGGGCTCCGCAGGAGACATTGGCACTATAAAGAAACTTTAGAATGGGTGTGCATTGGCTCCTCCCTCTATGCCCCTCCTCCAGACCTCAGTTAGAGAAACTGTGCCCAGAGGAGACGGACAGTACGAGGAAAGGATTTTGTTAATCCAAGGGCAAGATTCACACCAGCCCACACCATCCACACCGTATAACCTGGAATATACGAACCAGTTAACAGTATGAAATGGAACAGCATCAGTCAAAGACTGAACAAAACTGCAACATAACCCTTATTGCAAGCAAATAACTATATACAAGTCTTGCAGAATGTTATTCGCACTGGGACTGGCGCCCAGCATCCTCTACGGACTAGGAGGAAAAGATTTACCGGTAGGTTTAATATCTTATTTTCTCTTATGTCCTAGAGGATGCTGGGGACTCCGTAAGGACCATGGGTATTATACCAAAGCTCCCAAACGGGCGGGAGAGTGCGGATGACTCTGCAGCACCGATTGAGCAAACATGAGGTCCTCCTCAGCCAGGGTTTCAAACTTACAGAATTTAGCAAAAAAGGGTTTGAACCCGACCAAGTCACCGCTCAGCAAAGCTGTAATGCCGAGACGCCTCGGGCAGCTGCCCAAGAAGATCCCACCTTCCTAGTGGAATGGGCCTTCACCGAATTAGGTAATGGCAATCCAGCCGTAGAATGAGCCTGCTGAATCGTGTTACAGATCCAGCGAGCAATAGTCTGCTTAGAAGCAGGAGTGCCAACCTTGTTGGCTGCATACAGGACCATACAGAGCTTCTGTTTTCCTAATTTGAGCTGTCTGGCTACGTAAATTTTTAAGGCCCTGACTACATCAAGGGATTTGGAATCCTCCAAATCTCCCGTAGCCCCAGGCACCACAATAGGTTGGTTCATATGAAAAGAGGAAACCACCTTAGGCAAAAATTGAGGACGAGTTCGAAATTCAGCTCTGTCCACATGGAAAATCAGATAGGGGCTTTTGTGAGATAAAGCCGCCAACTTCGACACTCGCCTTGCAGACGCTAAGACCAACAACATAACCACTTTCCAAGTGAGATATTTTAATTCCACGTTTTGAAGAGGCTCAAACCAATGAGACTTAAGGAACTGTAACGCCACATTAAGGCCCCATGGTGCCACTTGGGGCACAAAAGGAGGCTGGATATGCAGCACTCCCTTCACAAAAGTCTGGACTTCTGGTAAAGAAGCCAATTCCTTCTGAAAGAAACTAGAAAGGGCCGAAATCTGTACCTTAATGGAACCTAATTTTAGGCCCAAATTCACTCCAGTCTGTAGGAAGTGGAGAAAATGGCCCAGATGGAATTCTTCCGAAGGAGCATTCTTGGTCTCACACCAAGCCACATACTTCCTCCAGATACGGTGATAATGTTTCGCTGTCACCTCCTTCCTAGCCCCTATCAGAGTACTAATGACCTCATCCGGAATGCCAATTTTCAGCTAGGATACGGCGTTCAACCGTCATGCCGTCAAACGCAGCTGCGGTAAGTCTTGGAACAAACAGGGCCCCTGTTGCAACAGGTCCTCTCCGAGAGGAAGAGGACACTGATCTTCTGTGAGCATTTCCTGCAGCTCCGGATACCAGGCCCTTTGAGGCCAATCTGGAACAATGAGAATTGCCTGTACTCCTTTTCATCTTATGATTCTCAATATTTCTGAGATGAGAGGAAGAGGAGGGAACACGTAGACCGACTGAAACACCCACGGAGTCACCAGGGCACCAACTGCTACTGCCTGAGGGTCCCTTGACCTGGCACAATACCTCGGAAGCTATTTGTTGGGGCGTGACGCCATCATGTCTATTTGAGGCAGTCCCCACTGACTTGCAATCTCTGCAAAGACTTCTTGATGAAGTCCCCACTCTCCTGGATGGAGATCGTGTCTGCTGAGGAAGTCTGCTTTCCAGTTGTGCACTCCAGGAATGAAGACTGCTGTCAGAGCGCTTACATGATTTTCCGCCCCAGCAAAGAATTCTGGTGGCTTCTGCCATTGTCACTCTGCTCCTTGTTCCACCTTGGCGGTTTACATGAGCCACAGCCGTGACGTTGTCTGACTGAATCAGAACCGGTAGGTCGCGAAGAAAATTCTCCGCTTGAAAATTTTAAAGCCTCCTGTTAGGCCTTCATCTACACTGCATAACCCTCAATTTACCAGTGTGTATCTCTTTGCAAAAGGAAGATATGGGCAAGGAAAAGCTGTCTTGTACCTTTGCATTTTTCTCCCAAACTAAGGACACTAGAGAGAAAATTTTAAAGCCCCCTGTTAGGCCTTCATCTACACGGAATAGCCCTGAATTTACCAGTGTGTATCTCCTTGCAAAAGGAAGATACGGGCAAGGAAAAGCTGTCTTGTACCTTTGCATTTTTCTCCCAAACTAAGGACTCTAGAGAGAACATTTTAAAGCCTCCAGTTAGGCCTTCATCTACACTCTATATAACCCTCAATTTACCAGTGTGTATCTCCTTGCAAAAGGAAGATATGGGCAAGGAAAAGCTGTCTTGTACCTTTGCATTTTTCTCCCAAACTAAGGACACTAGAGAGAAAATTTTAAAGCCTCCTGTTAGGCCTTCATCTACACGGAATAGCCCTGAATTTACCAGTGTGTATCTCCTTGCAAAAGGATGATATGGGCAAGGAAAAGCTTTCTTGTACCTTTGCATTTTTCTCCCAAACTAAGGACACTAGAGAGAAAATTTGAAAGCCTCCTGTTAGGCCTTCATCTACACTGCATAACCCTCAATTTACCACTGTGTATCTCCTTGCAAAAGGAAGATATGGGCAAGGAAAAGCTGTCTTGTACCTTTGCATTTTCTCCCAAACTAAGGACACTAGAGAGAAAATTTTAAAGCCTCCTGTTAGGCCTTCATCTACACAGCATAACCCTGAATTTACCAGTGTGTATCTCCTTGCAAAAGGAAGATATGGGCAAGGAAAAGATGTTTTGTACCTTTGCATTTTTCTCCCAAACTAAGGACACTAGAGAGAAAATTTTAAAGCCTCCAGTTAGGCCTTCATCTACACGGCATAGCCCTGAATTTACCAGTGTGTTTCTCCTTGCAAAAGGAAGATATGGGCAAGGAAAAGCTGTCATGTACCTTTGCATTTTTCTCCCAAACTAAGGACACTAGAGATACATTTTTAAAGCCTCCTGTTAGGAATTCATCTACACTGCATAACCCTCAATATACCAGTGTGTATCTCCTTGCAAAGGGAAGATATGGGCAAGGAAAAGCTGTCTTGTACCTTTGCATTTTTGTCCCAAACTAAGGACACTAGAGACAACATTTTAAAGCCTCCAGTTAGGCCTTCATCTACACGGCATAGCCCTGAATTTACCAGTGTGTTTCTCCTTGCAAAAGGAAGATATGGGCAAGGAAAAGCTGTCTTGTACCTTTGCATTTTTCTCCCAAACTAAGGACACTAGAGAGAACATTTTAAAGCCTCCTGTTAGGCCTTCATCTACACTGCATAAAACTCAATTTACCAGTGTGTATCTCCTTGCAAAAGGAAGATATGGGCAAGGAAAAGCTGTCTTGTACCTTTGCATTTTTCTCCCAAACTAAGGACACTAGAGAGAAAATTTTAAAGCCTCCTGTTAGGCCTTCATCTACACGGCATAGCCCTGAATTTACCAGTGTGTATCTCCTTGCAAAAGGAAGATATGGGCAAGGAAAAGCTGTCTTGTACCTTTGCATTTTTCTCCCAAACTAAGGACACTAGAGAGAAAATTTTAAAGCCTCCTGTTAGGCCTTCATCTACACGGAATAGCCCTGAATTTACCAGTGTGTATCTCCTTGCAAAAGGATGATATGGGCAAGGAAAAGCTTTCTTGTACCTTTGCATTTTTCTCCCAAACTAAGGACACTAGAGAGAAAATTTGAAAGCCTCCTGTTAGGCCTTCATCTACACTGCATAACCCTCAATTTACCACTGTGTATCTCCTTGCAAAAGGAAGATATGGGCAAGGAAAAGCTGTCTTGTACCTTTGCATTTTCTCCCAAACTAAGGACACTAGAGAGAAAATTTTAAAGCCTCCTGTTAGGCCTTCATCTACACAGCATAACCCTGAATTTACCAGTGTGTATCTCCTTGCAAAAGGAAGATATGGGCAAGGAAAAGATGTTTTGTACCTTTGCATTTTTCTCCCAAACTAAGGACACTAGAGAGAAAATTTTAAAGCCTCCAGTTAGGCCTTCATCTACACGGCATAGCCCTGAATTTACCAGTGTGTTTCTCCTTGCAAAAGGAAGATATGGGCAAGGAAAAGCTGTCATGTACCTTTGCATTTTTCTCCCAAACTAAGGACACTAGAGATACATTTTTAAAGCCTCCTGTTAGGAATTCATCTACACTGCATAACCCTCAATATACCAGTGTGTATCTCCTTGCAAAGGGAAGATATGGGCAAGGAAAAGCTGTCTTGTACCTTTGCATTTTTGTCCCAAACTAAGGACACTAGAGACAACATTTTAAAGCCTCCAGTTAGGCCTTCATCTACACGGCATAGCCCTGAATTTACCAGTGTGTTTCTCCTTGCAAAAGGAAGATATGGGCAAGGAAAAGCTGTCTTGTACCTTTGCATTTTTCTCCCAAACTAAGGACACTAGAGAGAACATTTTAAAGCCTCCTGTTATGCCTTCATCTACACTGCATAAAACTCAATTTACCAGTGTGTATCTCCTTGCAAAAGGAAGATATGGGCAAGGAAAAGCTGTCTTGTACCTTTGCATTTTTCTCCCAAACTAAGGACACTAGAGAGAAAATTTTAAAGCCTCCTGTTAGGCCTTCATCTACACGGCATAGCCCTGAATTTACCAGTGTGTATCTCCTTGCAAAAGGATGATATGGGCAAGGAAAAGCTTTCTTGTACCTTTGCATTTTTCTCCCAAACTAAGGACACTAGAGAGAAAATTTGAAAGCCTCCTGTTAGGCCTTCATCTACACTGCATAACCCTCAATTTACCACTGTGTATCTCCTTGCAAAAGGAAGATATGGGCAAGGAAAAGCTGTCTTGTACCTTTGCATTTTCTCCCAAACTAAGGACACTAGAGAGAAAATTTTAAAGCCTCCTGTTAGGCCTTCATCTACAGAGCATAACCCTGAATTTACCAGTGTGTATCTCCTTGCAAAAGGAAGATATGGGCAAGGAAAAGATGTTTTGTACCTTTGCATTTTTCTCCCAAACTAAGGACACTAGAGAGAAAATTTTAAAGCCTCCAGTTAGGCCTTCATCTACACGGCATAGCCCTGAATTTAAAAGTGTGTTTCTCCTTGCAAAAGGAAAATATGGGCAAGGAAAAGCTGTCATGTACCTTTGCATTTTTCTCCCAAACTAAGGACACTAGAGATACATTTTTAAAGCCTCCTGTTAGGAATTCATCTACACTGCATAACCCTCAATATACCAGTGTGTATCTCCTTGCAAAAGGAAGATATGGGCAAGGAAAAGCTGTCTTGTACCTTTGCATTTTTCTCCCAAACTAAGAACACTAGAGAGAACATTTTAAAGCCTCCAGTTAGGCCTTCATCTACACTCTACATAATCCTCAATTTACCAGTGTGTATCTCCTTGCAAAAGGAAGATATGGGCAAGGAAAAGCTGTCTTGTACCTTTGCATTTTTCTCCCAAACTAAGGACACTAGAGAGAACATTTTAAAGCCTCCAGTTAGGCCTTCATCTACACTCTATATAACCCTCAATTTACCAGTGTGTATCTCCTTGCAAAAGGAAGATATGGGCAAGGAAAAGCTGTCTTGTACCTTTGCATTTTTCTCCCAAACTAAGGACACTAGAGAGAACATTTTAAAGCCTCCTGTTAGGCCTTCATCTACACGGCATAGCCCTGAATTTACCAGTGTGTTTCTCCTTGCAAAAGGAAGATATGGGCAAGGAAAAGCTGTCATGTACCTTTGCATTTTTCTCCCAAACTAAGGACACTAGAGATACATTTTTAAAGCCTCCTGTTAGGAATTCATCTACACTGCATAACCCTCAATATACCAGTGTGTATCTCCTTGCAAAAGGAAGATATGGGCAAGGAAAAGCTGTCTTGTACCTTTGCATTTTTCTCCCAAACTAAGGACACTAGAGAGAACATTTTAAAGCCTCCAGTTACGCCTTCATCTACACGGCATAGCCCTGAATTTACCAGTGTGTTTCTCCTTGCAAAAGGAAGATATGGGCAAGGAAAAGCTGTCTTGTACCTTTGCATTTTTCTCCCAAACTAAGGACACTAGAGAGAACATTTTAAAGCCTCCAGTTAGGCCTTCATCTACACTCTATATAACCCTCAATTTACCAGTGTGTATCTCCTTGCAAAAGGAAGATATGGGCAAGGAAAAGCTGTCTTGTACCTTTGCATTTTTCTCCCAAACTAAGGACACTAGAGAGAAAATTTTAAAGCCTCCTGTTAGGCCTTCATCTACACAGCATAACCCTGAATTTACCAGTGTGTATCTCCTTGCAAAAGGAAGATATGGGCAAGGAAAAGATGTTTTGTACCTTTGCATTTTTCTCCCAAACTAAGGACACTAGAGAGAAAATTTTAAAGCCTCCTGTTAGGCCTTCATCTACACAGCATATCCCTGAATTTACCAGTGTGTTTCTCCTTGCAAAAGGAAGATATGGGCAAGGAAAAGCTGTCTTGTACCTTTGCATTTTTCTCCCAAACTAAGAACACTAGAGAGAACATTTTAAAGCCTCCAGTTAGGCCTTCATCTACACTCTACATAATCCTCAATTTACCAGTGTGTATCTCCTTGCAAAAGGAAGATATGGGCAAGGAAAAGCTGTCTTGTACCTTTGCATTTTTCTCCCAAACTAAGGACACTAGAGAGAAAATTTTAAAGCCTCCTGTTAGGCCTTCATCTACACGGCATAGCCCTGAATTTACCAGTGTGTTTCTCCTTGCAAAAGGAAGATATGGGCAAGGAAAAGCTGTCATGTACCTTTGCATTTTTCTCCCAAACTAAGGACACTAGAGATACATTTTTAAAGCCTCCTGTTAGGCCTTCATCTACACAGCATAACCCTGAATATACCAGTGTGTATCTCCTTGCAAAAGGAAGATATGGGCAAGGAAAAGCTGTCTTGTACCTTTGCATTTTTCTCCCAAACTAAGGACACTAGAGAGAAAATTTTAAAGCCTCCTGTTAGGCCTTCATCTACACGGCATAGCCCTGAATTTACCAGTGTGTTTCTCCTTGCAAAAGGAAGATATGGGCAAGGAAAAGCTGTCTTGTACCTTTGCATTTTTCTCCCAAACTAAGGACACTAGAGATACATTTTTAAAGCCTCCTGTTAGGCCTTCATCTACACTGCATAACCCTCAATATACCAGTGTGTATCTCCTTGCAAAAGGAAGATATGGGCAAGGAAAAGCTGTCTTGTACCTTTGCATTTTTCTCCCAAACTAAGGACACTAGAGAGAACATTTTAAAGCCTCCAGTTAGGCCTTCATCTACACTCTATATAACCCTCAATTTACCAGTGTGTATCTCCTTGCAAAAGGAAGATATGGGCAAGGAAAAGCTGTCTTGTACCTTTGCATTTTTCTCCCAAACTAAGGACACTAGAGAGAAAATTTTAAAGCCTCCTGTTAGGCCTTCATCTACACAGCATAACCCTGAATTTACCAGTGTGTATCTCCTTGCAAAAGGAAGATATGGGCAAGGAAAAGATGTTTTGTACCTTTGCATTTTTCTCCCAAACTAAGGACACTAGAGAGAAAATTTTAAAGCCTCCTGTTAGGCCTTCATCTACACGGCATAGCCCTGAATTTACCAGTGTGTTTCTCCTTGCAAAAGGAAGATATGGGCAAGGAAAAGCTGTCATGTACCTTTGCATTTTTCTCCCAAACTAAGGACACTAGAGATACATTTTTAAAGCCTCCTGTTAGGCCTTCATCTACACAGCATAACCCTGAATATACCAGTGTGTATCTCCTTGCAAAAGGAAGATATGGGCAAGGAAAAGCTGTCTTGTACCTTTGCATTTTTCTCCCAAACTAAGGACACTAGAGAGAAAATTTTAAAGCCTCCTGTTAGGCCTTCATCTACACGGCATAGCCCTGAATTTACCAGTGTGTTTCTCCTTGCAAAAGGAAGATATGGGCAAGGAAAAGCTGTCTTGTACCTTTGCATTTTTCTCCCAAACTAAGGACACTAGAGAGAACATTTTAAAGCCTCCAGTTAGGCCTTCATCTACACTCTACATAACCCTCAATTTACCAGTGTTTATCTCCTTGCAAAAGGAAAATATGGGCAAGGAAAAGCTGTCTTGTACCTTTGCATTTTTCTCCCAAACTAAGGACACTAGAGAGAACATTTTAAAGCCTTCTGTTAGGCCTTCATCTACATGGCATAACCCTGAATTTACCAGTGTGTATCTCCTTGCAAAAGGATGATATGGGCAAGGAAAAGCTGTCTTGTACCTTTGCATTTTTCTCCCAAACTAAGGACACTAGAGAGAACATTTTAAAGCCTCTTGTTAGGCATTCATATACACTACATATCCCTGAATTTACCAGTGTGTATTTCCTTGCAAAAGGAAGATATGGGCAAGGAAAAGCTGTCTTGTACCTTTGCATTTTTCATCCAAACTAAGGACACTAGAGAGAACATTTTAAAGCCTCCTGTTAGGCCTTCATCTACACTGCATAACCCTGAATTTACCAGTGTGTATCTCCTTGCAAAAGGAAGATATGTGCAAGGATAAGCTGTCTTGTACCTTTGCATTTTTCTCCCAAACTAAGGACACTAGAGAGAAAATTTTAAAGCCTCCTGTTAGGCCTTCATCTACACGGCATAGCCCTGAATTTACCAGTGTGTTTCTCCTTGCAAAAGGAAGATATGGGCAAGGAAAAGCTGTTATGTACCTTTGCATTTTTCTCCCAAACTAAGGACACTAGAGATACATTTTTAAAGCCTCCTGTTAGGCCTTCATCTACACAGCATAACCCTGAATATACCAGTGTGTATCTCCTTGCAAAAGGAAGATATGGGCAAGGAAAAGCTGTCTTGTACCTTTGCATTTTTCTCCCAAACTAAGGACACTAGAGAGAAAATTTTAAAGCCTCCTGTTAGGCCTTCATCTACACGGCATAGCCCTGAATTTACCAGTGTGTTTCTCCTTGCAAAAGGAAGATATGGGCAAGGAAAAGCTGTCTTGTACCTTTGCATTTTTCTCCCAAACTAAGGACACTAGAGAGAACATTTTAAAGCCTTCTGTTAGGCCTTCATCTACACGGCATAACCCTGAATTTACCACTGTGTATCTCCTTGCAAAAGGAAGATATGGGCAAGGAAAAGATGTTTTGTACCTTTGCATTTTTCTCCCAAACTAAGGACACTAGAGAGAAAATTTTAAAGCCTCCTGTTAGGCCTTCATCTACACGGCATAGCCCTGAATTTACCAGTGTGTTTCTCCTTGCAAAAGGAAGATATGGCCAAGGAAAAGATGTTTTGTACCTTTGCATTTTTCTCCCAAACTAAGGACACTAGAGAGAAAATTTTAAAGCCTCCTGTTAGGCCTTCATCTACACGGCATAGCCCTGAATTTACCAGTGTGTTTCTCCTTGCAAAAGGAAGATATGGGCAAGGAAAAGCTGTCATGTACCTTTGCATTTTTCTCCCAAACTAAGGACACTAGAGATACATTTTTAAAGCCTCCTGTAAGGCCTTCATCTACACAGCATAACCCTGAATATACCAGTGTGTATCTCCTTGCAAAAGGAAGATATGGGCAAGGAAAAGCTGTCTTGTACCTTTGCATTTTTCTCCCAAACTAAGGACACTAGAGAGAAAATTTTAAAGCCTCCTGTTAGGCCTTCATCTACACGGCATAGCCCTGAATTTACCAGTGTGTTTCTCCTTGCAAAAGGAAGATATGGGCAAGGAAAAGCTGTCTTGTACCTTTGCATTTTTCTCCCAAACTAAGGACACTAGAGAGAACATTTTAAAGCCTTCTGTTAGGCCTTCATCTACACGGCATAACCCTGAATTTACCACTGTGTATCTCCTTGCAAAAGGAAGATATGGGCAAGGAAAAGCTGTCTTGTACCTTTGCATTTTTCTCCCAAACTAAGGACACTAGAGAGAACATTTTAAAGCCTCTTGTTAGGCCTTCATATACACTACATAACCCTGAATTTACCAGTGTGTATTTCCTTGCAAAAGGAAGATATGGGCAAGGAAAAGCTGTCTTGTACCTTTGCATTTTTCATCCAAACTAAGGACACTAGAGAGAACATTTTAAAGCCTCCTGCTAGGCCTTCATCTACACTGCATAACCCTGAATTTACCAGTGTGTATCTCCTTGCAAAAGGAAGATATGGGCAAGGAAAAGCTGTCTTGTACCTTTGCATTTTTCTCCCAAACTAAGGACACTAGAGAGAACATTTTAAAGCCTCCAGTTAGGCCTTCATCTACACGGCATAGCCCTGAATTTACCAGTGTGTTTCTCCTTGCAAAAGGAAGATATGGGCAAGGAAAAGCTGTCTTGTACCTTTGCATTTTTCTCCCAAACTAAGGACACTAGAGAGAACATTTTAAAGCCTCCTGTTAGGCCTTCATCTACACTGCATAAACCTCAATTTACCAGTGTGTATCTCCTTGCAAAAGGAAGATATGGGCAAGGAAAAGCTGTCTTGTACCTTTGCATTTTTCTCCCAAACTAAGGACACTAGAGAGAAAATTTTAAAGCCTCCTGTTAGGCCTTCATCTACACGGCATAGCCCTGAATTTACCAGTGTGTATCTCCTTGCAAAAGGATGATATGGGCAAGGAAAAGCTTTCTTGTACCTTTGCATTTTTCTCCCAAACTAAGGACACTAGAGAGAAAATTTGAAAGCCTCCTGTTAGGCCTTCATCTACACGGCATAGCCCTGAATTTACCAGTGTGTTTCTCCTTGCAAAAGGAAGATATGGGCAAGGAAAAGCTGTCTTGTACCTTTGCATTTTTCTCCCAAACTAAGGACACTAGAGAGAACATTTTAAAGCCTCCAGTTAGGCCTTCATCTACACTCTACATAACCCTCAATTTACCAGTGTTTATCTCCTTGCAAAAGGAAAATATGGGCAAGGAAAAGCTGTCTTGTACCTTTGCATTTTTCTCCCAAACTAAGGACACTAGAGAGAACATTTTAAAGCCTTCTGTTAGGCCTTCATCTACACGGCATAACCCTGAATTTACCAGTGTGTATCTCCTTGCAAAAGGATGATATGGGCAAGGAAAAGCTGTCTTGTACCTTTGCATTTTTCTCCCAAACTAAGGACACTAGAGAGAACATTTTAAAGCCTCTTGTTAGGCATTCATATACACTACATATCCCTGAATTTACCAGTGTGTATTTCCTTGCAAAAGGAAGATATGGGCAAGGAAAAGCTGTCTTGTACCTTTGCATTTTTCATCCAAACTAAGGACACTAGAGAGAACATTTTAAAGCCTCCTGTTAGGCCTTCATCTACACTGCATAACCCTGAATTTACCAGTGTGTATCTCCTTGCAAAAGGAAGATATGTGCAAGGATAAGCTGTCTTGTACCTTTGCATTTTTCTCCCAAACTAAGGACACTAGAGAGAAAATTTTAAAGCCTCCTGTTAGGCCTTCATCTACACGGCATAGCCCTGAATTTACCAGTGTGTTTCTCCTTGCAAAAGGAAGATATGGGCAAGGAAAAGCTGTCTTGTACCTTTGCATTTTTCTCCCAAACTAAGGACACTAGAGAGAACATTTTAAAGCCTCCAGTTAGGCCTTCATCTACACTCTATATAACCCTCAATTTACCAGTGTGTATCTCCTTGCAAAAGGAAGATATGGGCAAGGAAAAGCTGTCTTGTACCTTTGCATTTTTCTCCCAAACTAAGGACACTAGAGAGATAATTTTAAAGCCTCCTGTTAGGCCTTCATCTACACGGCATAGCCCTGAATTTACCAGTGTGTTTCTCCTTGCAAAAGGAAGATATGGGCAAGGAAAAGCTGTCTTGTACCTTTGCATTTTTCTCCCAAACTAAGGACACTAGAGATAACATTTTAAAGCCTCCTGTTAGGCCTTCATCTACACTGCATAACCCTCAATATACCAGTGTGTATCTCCTTGCAAAAGGAAGATATGGGCAAGGAAAAGCTGTCTTGTACCTTTGCATTTTTCTCCCAAACTAAGGACACTAGAGAGAACATTTTAAAGCCTCCAGTTAGGCCTTCATCTACACTCTATATAACCCTCAATTTACCAGTGTGTATCTCCTTGCAAAAGGAAGATATGGGCAAGGAAAAGCTGTCTTGTACCTTTGCATTTTTCTCCCAAACTAAGGACACTAGAGAGAAAATTTTAAAGCCTCCTGTTAGGCCTTCATCTACACAGCATAACCCTGAATTTACCAGTGTGTATCTCCTTGCAAAAGGAAGATATGGGCAAGGAAAAGATGTTTTGTACCTTTGCATTTTTCTCCCAAACTAAGGACACTAGAGAGAAAATTTTAAAGCCTCCTGTTAGGCCTTCATCTACACGGCATAGCCCTGAATTTACCAGTGTGTTTCTCCTTGCAAAAGGAAGATATGGGCAAGGAAAAGCTGTCATGTACCTTTGCATTTTTCTCCCAAACTAAGGACACTAGAGATACATTTTTAAAGCCTCCTGTTAGGCCTTCATCTACACAGCATAACCCTGAATATACCAGTGTGTATCTCCTTGCAAAAGGAAGATATGGGCAAGGAAAAGCTGTCTTGTACCTTTGCATTTTTCTCCCAAACTAAGGACACTAGAGAGAAAATTTTAAAGCCTCCTGTTAGGCCTTCATCTACACGGCATAGCCCTGAATTTACCAGTGTGTATCTCCTTGCAAAAGGATGATATGGGCAAGGAAAAGCTGTCTTGTACCTTTGCATTTTTCTCCCAAACTAAGGACACTAGAGAGAAAATTTGAAAGCCTCCTGTTAGGCCTTCATCTACACTGCATAACCCTCAATTTACCACTGTGTATCTCCTTGCAATAGGAAGATATGGGCAAGGAAAAGCTGTCTTGTACCTTTGCATTTTCTCCCAAACTAAGGACACTAGAGAGAAAATTTTAAAGCCTCCTGTTAGGCCTTCATCTACACAGCATAACCCTGAATTTACCAGTGTGTATCTCCTTGCAAAAGGAAGATATGGGCAAGGAAAAGATGTGTTGTACCTTTGCATTTTTCTCCCAAACTAATGACACTAGAGAGAAAATTTTAAAGCCTCCAGTTAGGCCTTCATCTACACGGCATAGCCCTGAATTTAAAAGTGTGTTTCTCCTTGCAAAAGGAAGATATGGGCAAGGAAAAGCTGTCATGTACCTTTGCATTTTTCTCCCAACTAAGGACACTAGAGATACATTTTTAAAGCCTCCTGTTAGGAATTCATCTACACTGCATAACCCTCAATATACCAGTGTGTATCTCCTTGCAAAAGGAAGATATGGGCAAGGAAAAGCTGTCTTGTACCTTTGCATTTTTCTCCCAAACTAAGAACACTAGAGAGAACATTTTAAAGCCTCCAGTTAGGCCTTCATCTACACTCTACATAATCCTCAATTTACCAGTGTGTATCTCCTTGCAAAAGGAAGATATGGGCAAGGAAAAGCTGTCTTGTACCTTTGCATTTTTCTCCCAAACTAAGGACACTAGAGAGAACATTTTAAAGCCTCCAGTTAGGCCTTCATCTACACTCTATATAACCCTCAATTTACCAGTGTGTATCTCCTTGCAAAAGGAAGATATGGGCAAGGAAAAGCTGTCTTGTACCTTTGCATTTTTCTCCCAAACTAAGGACACTAGAGAGAAAATTTTAAAGCTTCCAGTTAGGCCTTCATCTACATTCTATATAACCCTCAATTTACCAGTGTGTATCTCCTTGCAAAAGGAAGATATGGGCAAGGAAAAGCTGTCTTGTACCTTTGCATTTTTCTCCCAAACTAAGGACACTAGAGAGAAAATTTTAAAGCCTCCTGTTAGGCCTTCATCTACACAGCATAACCCTGAATTTATCAGGGTGTTTCTCCTTGCAAAAGGAAGATATGGGCAAGGAAAAGCTGTCTTGTACCTTTGCATTTTTCTCCCAAACTAAGAACACTAGAGAGAACATTTTAAAGCCTCCAGTTAGGCCTTCATCTACACTTTACATAATCCTCAATTTACCAGTGTGTATCTCCTTGCAAAAGGAAGATATGGGCAAGGAAAAGCTGTCTTGTACCTTTGCATTTTTCTCCCAAACTAAGGACACTAGAGATACATTTTTAAAGCCTCCTGTTAGGCCTTCATCTACACTGCATAACCCTCAATATACCAGTGTGTATCTCCTTGCAAAAGGAAGATATGGGCAAGGAAAAGCTGTCTTGTACCTTTGCATTTTTCTCCCAAACTAAGGACACTAGAGAGAACATTTTAAAGCCTCCAGTTAGGCCTTCATCTACACGGCATAGCCCTGAATTTACCAGTGTGTTTCTCCTTGCAAAAGGAAGATATGGACAAGGAAAAGCTGTCTTGTACCTTTGCATTTTTCTCCCAAACTAAGGACACTAGAGAGAACATTTTAAAGCCTCCTGTTAGGCCTTCATCTACACTGCATAAACCTCAATTTACCAGTGTGTATCTCCTTGCAAAAGGAAGATATGGGCAAGGAAAAGCTGTCTTGTACCTTTGCATTTTTCTCCCAAACTAAGGACACTAGAGAGAAAATTTTAAAGCCTCCTGTTAGGCCTTCATCTACACGGCATAGCCCTGAATTTACCAGTGTGTATCTCCTTGCAAAAGGATGATATGGGCAAGGAAAAGCTTTCTTGTACCTTTGCATTTTTCTCCCAAACTAAGGACACTAGAGAGAAAATTTGAAAGCCTCCTGTTAGGCCTTCATCTACACTGCATAACCCTCAATTTACCACTGTGTATCTCCTTGCAATAGGAAGATATGGGCAAGGAAAAGCTGTCTTGTACCTTTGCATTTTCTCCCAAACTAAGGACACTAGAGAGAAAATTTTAAAGCCTCCTGTTAGGCCTTCATCTACACAGCATAACCCTGAATTTACCAGTGTGTATCTCCTTGCAAAAGGAAGATATGGGCAAGGAAAAGATGTGTTGTACCTTTGCATTTTTCTCCCAAACTAATGACACTAGAGAGAAAATTTTAAAGCCTCCAGTTAGGCCTTCATCTACACGGCATAGCCCTGAATTTAAAAGTGTGTTTCTCCTTGCAAAAGGAAGATATGGGCAAGGAAAAGCTGTCATGTACCTTTGCATTTTTCTCCCAACTAAGGACACTAGAGATACATTTTTAAAGCCTCCTGTTAGGAATTCATCTACACTGCATAACCCTCAATATACCAGTGTGTATCTCCTTGCAAAAGGAAGATATGGGCAAGGAAAAGCTGTCTTGTACCTTTGCATTTTTCTCCCAAACTAAGAACACTAGAGAGAACATTTTAAAGCCTCCAGTTAGGCCTTCATCTACACTCTACATAATCCTCAATTTACCAGTGTGTATCTCCTTGCAAAAGGAAGATATGGGCAAGGAAAAGCTGTCTTGTACCTTTGCATTTTTCTCCCAAACTAAGGACACTAGAGAGAACATTTTAAAGCCTCCAGTTAGGCCTTCATCTACACTCTATATAACCCTCAATTTACCAGTGTGTATCTCCTTGCAAAAGGAAGATATGGGCAAGGAAAAGCTGTCTTGTACCTTTGCATTTTTCTCCCAAACTAAGGACACTAGAGAGAAAATTTTAAAGCTTCCAGTTAGGCCTTCATCTACATTCTATATAACCCTCAATTTACCAGTGTGTATCTCCTTGCAAAAGGAAGATATGGGCAAGGAAAAGCTGTCTTGTACCTTTGCATTTTTCTCCCAAACTAAGGACACTAGAGAGAAAATTTTAAAGCCTCCTGTTAGGCCTTCATCTACACAGCATAACCCTGAATTTATCAGTGTGTTTCTCCTTGCAAAAGGAAGATATGGGCAAGGAAAAGCTGTCTTGTACCTTTGCATTTTTCTCCCAAACTAAGAACACTAGAGAGAACATTTTAAAGCCTCCAGTTAGGCCTTCATCTACACTTTACATAATCCTCAATTTACCAGTGTGTATCTCCTTGCAAAAGGAAGATATGGGCAAGGAAAAGCTGTCTTGTACCTTTGCATTTTTCTCCCAAACTAAGGACACTAGAGATACATTTTTAAAGCCTCCTGTTAGGCCTTCATCTACACTGCATAACCCTCAATATACCAGTGTGTATCTCCTTGCAAAAGGAAGATATGGGCAAGGAAAAGCTGTCTTGTACCTTTGCATTTTTCTCCCAAACTAAGGACACTAGAGAGAACATTTTAAAGCCTCCAGTTAGGCCTTCATCTACACTCTATATAACCCTCAATTTACCAGTGTGTATCTCCTTGCAAAAGGAAGATATGGGCAAGGAAAAGCTGTCTTGTACCTTTGCATTTTTCTCCCAAACTAAGGACACTAGAGAGAAAATTTTAAAGCCTCCTGTTAGGCCTTCATCTACACAGCATAACCCTGAATTTACCAGTGTGTATCTCCTTGCAAAAGGAAGATATGGGCAAGGAAAAGATGTTTTGTACCTTTGCATTTTTCTCCCAAACTAAGGACACTAGAGAGAAAATTTTAAAGCCTCCTGTTAGGCCTTCATCTACACGGCATAGCCCTGAATTTACCAGTGTGTTTCTCCTTGCAAAAGGAAGATATGGGCAAGGAAAAGCTGTCATGTACCTTTGCATTTTTCTCCCAAACTAAGGACACTAGAGATACATTTTTAAAGCCTCCTGTTAGGCCTTCATCTACACAGCATAACCCTGAATATACCAGTGTGTATCTCCTTGCAAAAGGAAGATATGGGCAAGGAAAAGCTGTCTTGTACCTTTGCATTTTTCTCCCAAACTAAGGACACTAGAGAGAAAATTTTAAAGCCTCCTGTTAGGCCTTCATCTACACGGCATAGCCCTGAATTTACCAGTGTGTTTCTCCTTGCAAAAGGAAGATATGGGCAAGGAAAAGCTGTCTTGTACCTTTGCATTTTTCTCCCAAACCAAGGACACTAGAGATACATTTTTAAAGCCTCCTGTTAGGCCTTCATCTACACTGCATAACCCTCAATATACCAGTGTGTATCTCCTTGCAAAAGGAAGATATGGGCAAGGAAAAGCTGTCTTGTACCTTTGCATTTTTCTCCCAAACTAAGGACACTAGAGAGAACATTTTAAAGCCTCCAGTTAGGCCTTCATCTACACTCTACATAACCCTCAATTTACCAGTGTGTATCTCCTTGCAAAAGGATGATATGGGCAAGGAAAAGCTGTCTTGTACCTTTGCATTTTTCTCCCAAACTAAGGACACTAGAGAGAACATTTTAAAGCCTCTTGTTAGGCCTTCATATACACTACATATCCCTGAATTTACCAGTGTGTATTTCCTTGCAAAAGGAAGATATGGGCAAGGAAAAGCTGTCTTGTACCTTTGCATTTTTCATCCAAACTAAGGACACTAGAGAGAACATTTTAAAGCCTCCTGTTAGGCCTTCATCTACACTGCATAACCCTGAATTTACCAGTGTGTATCTCCTTGCAAAAGGAAGATATGTGCAAGGATAAGCTGTCTTGTACCTTTGCATTTTTCTCCCAAACTAAGGACACTAGAGAGAAAATTTTAAAGCCTCCTGTTAGGCCTTCATCTACACTGCATAACCCTGAATTTACCAGTGTGTATCTCCTTGCAAAAGGAAGATATGGGCAAGGAAAAGCTGTCTTGTACCTTTGCATTTTTCTCCCAAACTACGGACACTAGAGAGAACATTTTAAAGCCTCCAGTTAGGCCTTCATCTACACTCTATATAACCCTCAATTTACCAGTGTGTATCTCCTTGCAACAGGAAGATATGGGCAAGGAAAAGCTGTCTTGTACCTTTGCATTTTTCTCCCAAACTAAGGACACTAGAGAGAAAATTTTAAAGCCTCCTGTTAGGCCTTTATCTACACAGCATAACCCTGAATTTACCAGTGTGTATCTCCTTGCAAAAGGAAGATATGGGCAAGGAAAAGATGTTTTGTACCTTTGCATTTTTCTCCCAAACTAAGGACACTAGAGAGAAAATTTTAAAGCCTCCTGTTAGGCCTTCATCTACACGGCATAGCCCTGAATTTACCAGTGTGTTTCTCCTTGCAAAAGGAAGATATGGGCAAGGAAAAGCTGTCATGTACCTTTGCATTTTTCTCCCAAACTAAGGACACTAGAGATACATTTTTAAAGCCTCCTGTTAGGCCTTCATCTACACAGCATAACCCTGAATTTACCAGTGTGTATCTCCTTGCAAAAGGAAGATATGGGCAAGGAAAAGCTGTCTTGTACCTTTGCATTTTTCTCCCAAACTAAGGACACTAGAGAGAACATTTTAAAGCCTCCAGTTAGGCCTTCATCTACACTCTATATAACCCTCAATTTACCAGTGTGTATCTCCTTGCAAAAGGAAGATATGGGCAAGGAAAAGCTGTCTTGTACCTTTGCATTTTTCTCCCAAACTAAGGACACTAGAGAGAAAATTTTAAAGCTTCCAGTTAGGCCTTCATCTACATTCTATATAACCCTCAATTTACCAGTGTGTATCTCCTTGCAAAAGGAAGATATGGGCAAGGAAAAGCTGTCTTGTACCTTTGCATTTTTCTCCCAAACTAAGGACACTAGAGAGAAAATTTTAAAGCCTCCTGTTAGGCCTTCATCTACACAGCATAACCCTGAATTTATCAGTGTGTTTCTCCTTGCAAAAGGAAGATATGGGCAAGGAAAAGCTGTCTTGTACCTTTGCATTTTTCTCCCAAACTAAGAACACTAGAGAGAACATTTTAAAGCCTCCAGTTAGGCCTTCATCTACACTTTACATAATCCTCAATTTACCAGTGTGTATCTCCTTGCAAAAGGAAGATATGGGCAAGGAAAAGCTGTCTTGTACCTTTGCATTTTTCTCCCAAACTAAGGACACTAGAGATACATTTTTAAAGCCTCCTGTTAGGCCTTCATCTACACTGCATAACCCTCAATATACCAGTGTGTATCTCCTTGCAAAAGGAAGATATGGGCAAGGAAAAGCTGTCTTGTACCTTTGCATTTTTCTCCCAAACTAAGGACACTAGAGAGAACATTTTAAAGCCTCCAGTTAGGCCTTCATCTACACTCTATATAACCCTCAATTTACCAGTGTGTATCTCCTTGCAAAAGGAAGATATGGGCAAGGAAAAGCTGTCTTGTACCTTTGCATTTTTCTCCCAAACTAAGGACACTAGAGAGAAAATTTTAAAGCCTCCTGTTAGGCCTTCATCTACACAGCATAACCCTGAATTTACCAGTGTGTATCTCCTTGCAAAAGGAAGATATGGGCAAGGAAAAGATGTTTTGTACCTTTGCATTTTTCTCCCAAACTAAGGACACTAGAGAGAAAATTTTAAAGCCTCCTGTTAGGCCTTCATCTACACGGCATAGCCCTGAATTTACCAGTGTGTTTCTCCTTGCAAAAGGAAGATATGGGCAAGGAAAAGCTGTCATGTACCTTTGCATTTTTCTCCCAAACTAAGGACACTAGAGATACATTTTTAAAGCCTCCTGTTAGGCCTTCATCTACACAGCATAACCCTGAATATACCAGTGTGTATCTCCTTGCAAAAGGAAGATATGGGCAAGGAAAAGCTGTCTTGTACCTTTGCATTTTTCTCCCAAACTAAGGACACTAGAGAGAAAATTTTAAAGCCTCCTGTTAGGCCTTCATCTACACGGCATAGCCCTGAATTTACCAGTGTGTTTCTCCTTGCAAAAGGAAGATATGGGCAAGGAAAAGCTGTCTTGTACCTTTGCATTTTTCTCCCAAACCAAGGACACTAGAGATACATTTTTAAAGCCTCCTGTTAGGCCTTCATCTACACTGCATAACCCTCAATATACCAGTGTGTATCTCCTTGCAAAAGGAAGATATGGGCAAGGAAAAGCTGTCTTGTACCTTTGCATTTTTCTCCCAAACTAAGGACACTAGAGAGAACATTTTAAAGCCTCCAGTTAGGCCTTCATCTACACTCTACATAACCCTCAATTTACCAGTGTGTATCTCCTTGCAAAAGGATGATATGGGCAAGGAAAAGCTGTCTTGTACCTTTGCATTTTTCTCCCAAACTAAGGACACTAGAGAGAACATTTTAAAGCCTCTTGTTAGGCCTTCATATACACTACATATCCCTGAATTTACCAGTGTGTATTTCCTTGCAAAAGGAAGATATGGGCAAGGAAAAGCTGTCTTGTACCTTTGCATTTTTCATCCAAACTAAGGACACTAGAGAGAACATTTTAAAGCCTCCTGTTAGGCCTTCATCTACACTGCATAACCCTGAATTTACCAGTGTGTATCTCCTTGCAAAAGGAAGATATGTGCAAGGATAAGCTGTCTTGTACCTTTGCATTTTTCTCCCAAACTAAGGACACTAGAGAGAAAATTTTAAAGCCTCCTGTTAGGCCTTCATCTACACTGCATAACCCTGAATTTACCAGTGTGTATCTCCTTGCAAAAGGAAGATATGGGCAAGGAAAAGCTGTCTTGTACCTTTGCATTTTTCTCCCAAACTACGGACACTAGAGAGAACATTTTAAAGCCTCCAGTTAGGCCTTCATCTACACTCTATATAACCCTCAATTTACCAGTGTGTATCTCCTTGCAACAGGAAGATATGGGCAAGGAAAAGCTGTCTTGTACCTTTGCATTTTTCTCCCAAACTAAGGACACTAGAGAGAAAATTTTAAAGCCTCCTGTTAGGCCTTTATCTACACAGCATAACCCTGAATTTACCAGTGTGTATCTCCTTGCAAAAGGAAGATATGGGCAAGGAAAAGATGTTTTGTACCTTTGCATTTTTCTCCCAAACTAAGGACACTAGAGAGAAAATTTTAAAGCCTCCTGTTAGGCCTTCATCTACACGGCATAGCCCTGAATTTACCAGTGTGTTTCTCCTTGCAAAAGGAAGATATGGGCAAGGAAAAGCTGTCATGTACCTTTGCATTTTTCTCCCAAACTAAGGACACTAGAGATACATTTTTAAAGCCTCCTGTTAGGCCTTCATCTACACAGCATAACCCTGAATTTACCAGTGTGTATCTCCTTGCAAAAGGAAGATATGGGCAAGGAAAAGCTGTCTTGTACCTTTGCATTTTTCTCCCAAACTAAGGACACTAGAGAGAACATTTTAAAGCCTCCAGTTAGGCCTTCATCTACACTCTATATAACCCTCAATTTACCAGTGTGTATCTCCTTGCAAAAGGAAGATATGGGCAAGGAAAAGCTGTCTTGTACCTTTGCATTTTTCTCCCAAACTAAGGACACTAGAGAGAAAATTTTAAAGCTTCCAGTTAGGCCTTCATCTACATTCTATATAACCCTCAATTTACCAGTGTGTATCTCCTTGCAAAAGGAAGATATGGGCAAGGAAAAGCTGTCTTGTACCTTTGCATTTTTCTCCCAAACTAAGGACACTAGAGAGAAAATTTTAAAGCCTCCTGTTAGGCCTTCATCTACACAGCATAACCCTGAATTTATCAGTGTGTTTCTCCTTGCAAAAGGAAGATATGGGCAAGGAAAAGCTGTCTTGTACCTTTGCATTTTTCTCCCAAACTAAGAACACTAGAGAGAACATTTTAAAGCCTCCAGTTAGGCCTTCATCTACACTTTACATAATCCTCAATTTACCAGTGTGTATCTCCTTGCAAAAGGAAGATATGGGCAAGGAAAAGCTGTCTTGTACCTTTGCATTTTTCTCCCAAACTAAGGACACTAGAGATACATTTTTAAAGCCTCCTGTTAGGCCTTCATCTACACTGCATAACCCTCAATATACCAGTGTGTATCTCCTTGCAAAAGGAAGATATGGGCAAGGAAAAGCTGTCTTGTACCTTTGCATTTTTCTCCCAAACTAAGGACACTAGAGAGAACATTTTAAAGCCTCCAGTTAGGCCTTCATCTACACTCTATATAACCCTCAATTTACCAGTGTGTATCTCCTTGCAAAAGGAAGATATGGGCAAGGAAAAGCTGTCTTGTACCTTTGCATTTTTCTCCCAAACTAAGGACACTAGAGAGAAAATTTTAAAGCCTCCTGTTAGGCCTTCATCTACACAGCATAACCCTGAATTTACCAGTGTGTATCTCCTTGCAAAAGGAAGATATGGGCAAGGAAAAGATGTTTTGTACCTTTGCATTTTTCTCCCAAACTAAGGACACTAGAGAGAAAATTTTAAAGCCTCCTGTTAGGCCTTCATCTACACGGCATAGCCCTGAATTTACCAGTGTGTTTCTCCTTGCAAAAGGAAGATATGGGCAAGGAAAAGCTGTCATGTACCTTTGCATTTTTCTCCCAAACTAAGGACACTAGAGATACATTTTTAAAGCCTCCTGTTAGGCCTTCATCTACACAGCATAACCCTGAATATACCAGTGTGTATCTCCTTGCAAAAGGAAGATATGGGCAAGGAAAAGCTGTCTTGTACCTTTGCATTTTTCTCCCAAACTAAGGACACTAGAGAGAAAATTTTAAAGCCTCCTGTTAGGCCTTCATCTACACGGCATAGCCCTGAATTTACCAGTGTGTTTCTCCTTGCAAAAGGAAGATATGGGCAAGGAAAAGCTGTCTTGTACCTTTGCATTTTTCTCCCAAACCAAGGACACTAGAGATACATTTTTAAAGCCTCCTGTTAGGCCTTCATCTACACTGCATAACCCTCAATATACCAGTGTGTATCTCCTTGCAAAAGGAAGATATGGGCAAGGAAAAGCTGTCTTGTACCTTTGCATTTTTCTCCCAAACTAAGGACACTAGAGAGAACATTTTAAAGCCTCCAGTTAGGCCTTCATCTACACTCTACATAACCCTCAATTTACCAGTGTGTATCTCCTTGCAAAAGGATGATATGGGCAAGGAAAAGCTGTCTTGTACCTTTGCATTTTTCTCCCAAACTAAGGACACTAGAGAGAACATTTTAAAGCCTCTTGTTAGGCCTTCATATACACTACATATCCCTGAATTTACCAGTGTGTATTTCCTTGCAAAAGGAAGATATGGGCAAGGAAAAGCTGTCTTGTACCTTTGCATTTTTCATCCAAACTAAGGACACTAGAGAGAACATTTTAAAGCCTCCTGTTAGGCCTTCATCTACACTGCATAACCCTGAATTTACCAGTGTGTATCTCCTTGCAAAAGGAAGATATGTGCAAGGATAAGCTGTCTTGTACCTTTGCATTTTTCTCCCAAACTAAGGACACTAGAGAGAAAATTTTAAAGCCTCCTGTTAGGCCTTCATCTACACTGCATAACCCTGAATTTACCAGTGTGTATCTCCTTGCAAAAGGAAGATATGGGCAAGGAAAAGCTGTCTTGTACCTTTGCATTTTTCTCCCAAACTACGGACACTAGAGAGAACATTTTAAAGCCTCCAGTTAGGCCTTCATCTACACTCTATATAACCCTCAATTTACCAGTGTGTATCTCCTTGCAAAAGGAAGATATGGGCAAGGAAAAGCTGTCTTGTACCTTTGCATTTTTCTCCCAAACTAAGGACACTAGAGAGAAAATTTTAAAGCCTCCTGTTAGGCCTTTATCTACACAGCATAATCCTGAATTTACCAGTGTGTATCTCCTTGCAAAAGGAAGATATGGGCAAGGAAAAGATGTTTTGTACCTTTGCATTTTTCTCCCAAACTAAGGACACTAGAGAGAAAATTTTAAAGCCTCCTGTTAGGCCTTCATCTACACGGCATAGCCCTGAATTTACCAGTGTGTTTCTCCTTGCAAAAGGAAGATATGGGCAAGGAAAAGCTGTCATGTACCTTTGCATTTTTCTCCCAAACTAAGGACACTAGAGATACATTTTTAAAGCCTCCTGTTAGGCCTTCATCTACACAGCATAACCCTGAATTTACCAGTGTGTATCTCCTTGCAAAAGGAAGATATGGGCAAGGAAAAGCTGTCTTGTACCTTTGCATTTTTCTCCCAAACTAAGGACACTAGAGAGAAAATTTTAAAGCCTCCTGTTAGGCTTTCATCTACAAGGCATAGCCCTGAATTTACCAGTGTGTTTCTCCTTGCAAAAGGAAGATATGGGCAAGGAAAAGCTGTCTTGTACCTTTGCATTTTTCTCCCAAACTAAGGACACTAGAGATAACATTTTAAAGCCTCCTGTTAGGCCTTCATCTACACTGCATAACCCTCAATATACCAGTGTGTATCTCCTTGCAAAAGGAAGATATGGGCAAGGAAAAGCTGTCTTGTACCTTTGCATTTTTCTCCCAAACTAAGGACACTAGAGAGAACATTTTAAAGCCTCCAGTTAGGCCTTCATCTACACTCTATATAACCCTCAATTTACCAGTGTGTATCTCCTTGCAAAAGGAAGATATGGGCAAGGAAAAGCTGTCTTGTACCTTTGCATTTTTCTCCCAAACTAAGGACACTAGAGAGAAAATTTTAAAGCCTCCTGTTAGGCCTTCATCTACACAGCATAACCCTGAATTTACCAGTGTGTATCTCCTTGCAAAAGGAAGATATGGCCAAGGAAAAGATGTTTTGTACCTTTGCATTTTTCTCCCAAACTAAGGACACTAGAGAGAAAATTTTAAAGCCTCCTGTTAGGCCTTCATCTACACGGCATAGCCCTGAATTTACCAGTGTGTTTCTCCTTGCAAAAGGAAGATATGGGCAAGGAAAAGCTGTCATGTACCTTTGCATTTTTCTCCCAAACTAAGGACACTAGAGATACATTTTTAAAGCCTCCTGTTAGGCCTTCATCTACACAGCATAACCCTGAATATACCAGTGTGTATCTCCTTGCAAAAGGAAGATATGGGCAAGGAAAAGCTGTCTTGTACCTTTGCATTTTTCTCCCAAACTAAGGACACTAGAGAGAAAATTTTAAAGCCTCCTGTTAGGCCTTCATCTACACGGCATAGCCCTGAATTTACCAGTGTGTTTCTCCTTGCAAAAGGAAGATATGGGCAAGGAAAAGCTGTCATGTACCTTTGCATTTTTCTCCCAAACTAAGGACACTAGAGATACATTTTTAAAGCCTCCTGTTAGGCCTTCATCTACACAGCATAACCCTGAATATACCAGTGTGTATCTCCTTGCAAAAGGAAGATATGGGCAAGGAAAAGCTGTTTTGTACCTTTGCATTTTTCTCCGAAACTAAGGACACTAGAGAGAAAATTTTAAAGCCTCCTGATAGGCCTTCATCTACACTGCATAACCCTCAATTTACCAGTATGTATCTCCTTGCAAAAGGAAGATATGGGCAAGGAAAAGCTGTCTTGTACCTTTGCATTTTTCTCCCAAACTAAGGACACTAGAGAGAACATTTTAAAGCCTCCTGTTAGGCCTTCATCTACACTACGTAACCCTCAATTTACCAGTGTGTATCTCCTTGCAAAAGGAAGATATGGGCAAGGAAAAGCTGTCTTGTACCTTTGCATTTTTCTCCCAAACTAAGGACAATAAAGAGAAAATTTTAAAACCTCCTGTTAGGCCTTCATCTACACAGAATAGCCCTGAATTTACCAGTTTGTATCTTCTTGCAAAAGGAAGATATGGGCAAGGAAAAGCTGTTTTGTACCTTTGCATTTTTCTCCCAAACTAAGGACACTAGAGAGAAATTTTTAAAACCTCCTGTTAGGCCTTCATCTACACGGAATAGCTCTCAATTTACCAGTGTGTATCTCCTTGCAAATTGATGATATGGGCAAGGAAAAACTGTCGTGTACCTTTGTATTTTTCTCCCAAACTAAGGACACTAGAGAGAAAATTTTAAAGCCCCATGTTAGGCATTCATCTACACGGAATAGCCCTGAATTTACCAGTGTGTATCTCCTTGCAAAAGGAAGATATGGGCAAGGAAAAGCTGTCTTGTATCTTTGCATTTTTCTCCCAAACTAAGGACACTAGAGAGAACATTTTAAAGTCTCCTGTTAGGCCTTCATCTACACTGCATAACCCTCAATTTACCAGTGTGTATCTCCTTGCAAAAGGAAGATATGGGCAAGGAAAAGCTGTCTTGTACCTTTGCATTTTTCTCCCAAACTAAGGACACTAGAGAGAAAATTTTAAAGCCTCCTGTTAGGCCTTCATCTACACTGCATAACCCTCAATTTACCAGTATGTATCTCCTTGCAAAAGGAAGATATGGGCAAGGAAAAGCTGTCTTGTACCTTTGCATTTTTCTCCCAAACTAAGGACACTAGAGAGAACATTTTAAAGCCTCCTGTTAGGCCTTCATCTACACTACGTAACCCTCAATTTACCAGTGTGTATCTCCTTGCAAAAGGAAGATATGGGCAAGGAAAAGCTGTCTTGTACCTTTGCATTTTTCTCCCAAACTAAGGACAATAAAGAGAAAATTTTAAAGCCTCCTGTTAGGCCTTCATCTACACAGAATAGCCCTGAATTTACCAGTTTGTATCTTCTTGCAAAAGGAAGATATGGGCAAGGAAAAGCTGTTTTGTTCCTTTGCATTTTTCTCCCAAACTAAGGACACTAGAGAGAAAATTTTAAAGCCTCCTGTTAGGCCTTCATCTACACTGCATAACCCTCAATTTACCAGTATGTATCTCCTTGCAAAAGGAAGATATGGGCAAGGAAAAGCTGTCTTGTACCTTTGCATTTTTCTCCCAAACTAAGGACACTAGAGAGAACATTTTAAAGCCTCCTGTTAGGCCTTCATCTACACTACGTAACCCTCAATTTACCAGTGTGTATCTCCTTGCAAAAGGAAGATATGGGCAAGGAAAAGCTGTCTTGTACCTTTGCATTTTTCTCCCAAACTAAGGACAATAAAGAGAAAATTTTAAAACCTCCTGTTAGGCCTTCATCTACACAGAATAGCCCTGAATTTACCAGTTTGTATCTTCTTGCAAAAGGAAGATATGGGCAAGGAAAAGCTGTTTTGTACCTTTGCATTTTTCTCCCAAACTAAGGACACTAGAGAGAAATTTTTAAAACCTCCTGTTAGGCCTTCATCTACACGGAATAGCTCTCAATTTACCAGTGTGTATCTCCTTGCAAATTGATGATATGGGCAAGGAAAAACTGTCGTGTACCTTTGTATTTTTCTCCCAAACTAAGGACACTAGAGAGAAAATTTTAAAGCCCCATGTTAGGCATTCATCTACACGGAATAGCCCTGAATTTACCAGTGTGTATCTCCTTGCAAAAGGAAGATATGGGCAAGGAAAAGCTGTCTTGTATCTTTGCATTTTTCTCCCAAACTAAGGACACTAGAGAGAACATTTTAAAGTCTCCTGTTAGGCCTTCATCTACACTGCATAACCCTCAATTTACCAGTGTGTATCTCCTTGCAAAAGGAAGATATGGGCAAGGAAAAGCTGTCTTGTACCTTTGCATTTTTCTCCCAAACTAAGGACACTAGAGAGAAAATTTTAAAGCCCCATGTTAGGCATTCATCTACACGGAATAGCCCTGAATTTACCAGTTTGCATCTCCTTGCAAAAGGAAGATATGGGCAAGGAAAAGATGTTTTGTACCTTTGCATTTTTCTCCCAAACTAAGGACACTAGAGAGAAAATTTTAAAGCCTCCTGTTAGGCCTTCATCTACATGGCATAGCCCTGAATTTACCAGTGTGTATCTCCTTGCAAAAGGAAGATATGGGCAAGGAAAAGCTGTCTTGCACTTTTGCATTTTTCTCCCAAACGAAGGACACTAGAATGAAAATTTTAAAGCCTCCTGTTAGTGCTTCATCTACACGTTATAGCCCTGAATTTTCCAATGCCTATCTCTTTGCAAAAGAGAGATATCGACAAGGAAAAGCTGTATTGTACCTTTGCATTTTTCTCCCAAACGAAGGACACTAGAATGAAAATTTTAAAGCCTCCTGTTAGTGCTTCATCTACACGTTATAGCCCTGAATTTTCCAATGCCTATCTCTTTGCAAAAGAGAGATATCGGCAAGGAAAAGCTGCATTGTACCTTTGCATTTTTCTCCCAAACGAAGGAAACTAGAATGAAAATGTTAAAGCCTCCTGTTAGTGCTTCATCTACACGTTATAACCTTGAATTTTCCAATGCCTATCTCTTTGCAAAAGAGAGATATCGGCAAGGAAAAGCTGCATTGTACCTTTGCATTTTTCTCCCAAACGAAGGACACTAGAATGAAAATGTTAAAGCCTCCTGTCAGTGCTTCATCTACACGTTATAGCCCTGGATTTTCCAATGCCTATCTCTTTGCAAAAGAGAGATATCGGCAAGGAAAAGCTGTATTGTACCTTTGCATTTTGTCTCCCAAACTAAGGACACTAGAGAGAACATTTTAAAGCCTCCTGTTAGGCCTTCATCTACACTGCATAACCCTCAATTTACCAGTGTGTATCTCCTTGCAAAAGGAAGATATGGGCAAGGAAAAGCTGTCTTGTACCTTTGCATTTTTCTCCCAAACTAAGGACACTAGAGAGAAAATTTTAAAGCCCCATGTTAGGCATTCATCTACACGGAATAGCCCTGAATTTACCAGTTTGCATCTCCTTGCAAAAGGAAGATATGGGCAAGGAAAAGATGTTTTGTACCTTTGCATTTTTCTCCAAAACTAAGGACACTAGAGAGAAAATTTTAAAGCCTCCTGTTAGGCCTTCATCTACATGGCATAGCCCTGAATTTACCAGTGTGTATCTCCTTGCAAAAGGAAGATATGGGCAAGGAAAAGCTGTCTTGTACCTTTGCATTTTTCTCCCAAACTAAGGACACTAGAGAGAAAATTTTAAAGCCTCCTGTTAGGCCTTCATCTACACTGCATAACCCTCAATTTACCAGTATGTATCTCCTTGCAAAAGGAAGATATGGGCAAGGAAAAGCTGTCTTGTACCTTTGCATTTTTCTCCCAAACTAAGGACACTAGAGAGAACATTTTAAAGCCTCCTGTTAGGCCTTCATCTACACTACGTAACCCTCAATTTACCAGTGTGTATCTCCTTGCAAAAGGAAGATATGGGCAAGGAAAAGCTGTCTTGTACCTTTGCATTTTTCTCCCAAACTAAGGACAATAAAGAGAAAATTTTAAAACCTCCTGTTAGGCCTTCATCTACACAGAATAGCCCTGAATTTACCAGTTTGTATCTTCTTGCAAAAGGAAGATATGGGCAAGGAAAAGCTGTTTTGTACCTTTGCATTTTTCTCCCAAACTAAGGACACTAGAGAGAAAATTTTAAAGCCTCCTGTTAGGCCTTCATCTACACTGCATAACCCTCAATTTACCAGTATGTATCTCCTTGCAAAAGGAAGATATGGGCAAGGAAAAGCTGTCTTGTACCTTTGCATTTTTCTCCCAAACTAAGGACACTAGAGAGAACATTTTAAAGCCTCCTGTTAGGCCTTCATCTACACTACGTAACCCTCAATTTACCAGTGTGTATCTCCTTGCAAAAGGAAGATATGGGCAAGGAAAAGCTGTCTTGTACCTTTGCATTTTTCTCCCAAACTAAGGACAATAAAGAGAAAATTTTAAAACCTCCTGTTAGGCCTTCATCTACACAGAATAGCCCTGAATTTACCAGTTTGTATCTTCTTGCAAAAGGAAGATATGGGCAAGGAAAAGCTGTTTTGTACCTTTGCATTTTTCTCCCAAACTAAGGACACTAGAGAGAAATTTTTAAAACCTCCTGTTAGGCCTTCATCTACACGGAATAGCTCTCAATTTACCAGTGTGTATCTCCTTGCAAATTGATGATATGGGCAAGGAAAAACTGTCGTGTACCTTTGTATTTTTCTCCCAAACTAAGGACACTAGAGAGAACATTTTAAAGTCTCCTGTTAGGCCTTCATCTACACTGCATAACCCTCAATTTACCAGTGTGTATCTCCTTGCAAAAGGAAGATATGGGCAAGGAAAAGCTGTCTTGTACCTTTGCATTTTTCTCCCAAACTAAGGACACTAGAGAGAAAATTTTAAAGCCCCATGTTAGGCATTCATCTACACGGAATAGCCCTGAATTTACCAGTTTGCATCTCCTTGCAAAAGGAAGATATGGGCAAGGAAAAGATGTTTTGTACCTTTGCATTTTTCTTCCAAACTAAGGACACTAGAGAGAAAATTTTAAAGCCTCCTGTTAGGCCTTCATCTACATGGCATAGCCCTGAATTTACCAGTGTGTATCTCCTTGCAAAAGGAAGATATGGGCAAGGAAAAGCTGTCTTGCACTTTTGCATTTTTCTCCCAAACGAAGGACACTAGAATGAAAATTTTAAAGCCTCCTGTTAGTGCTTCATCTACACGTTATAGCCCTGAATTTTCCAATGCCTATCTCTTTGCAAAAGAGAGATATCGACAAGGAAAAGCTGTATTGTACCTTTGCATTTTTCTCCCAAACGAAGGACACTAGAATGAAAATTTTAAAGCCTCCTGTTAGTGCTTCATCTACACGTTATAGCCCTGAATTTTCCAATGCCTATCTCTTTGCAAAAGAGAGATATCGGCAAGGAAAAGCTGCATTGTACCTTTGCATTTTTCTCCCAAACGAAGGAAACTAGAATGAAAATGTTAAAGCCTCCTGTTAGTGCTTCATCTACACGTTATAACCTTGAATTTTCCAATGCCTATCTCTTTGCAAAAGAGAGATATCGGCAAGGAAAAGCTGCATTGTACCTTTGCATTTTTCTCCCAAACGAAGGACACTAGAATGAAAATGTTAAAGCCTCCTGTCAGTGCTTCATCTACACGTTATAGCCCTGAATTTTCCAATGCCTATCTCTTTGCAAAAGAGAGATATCGGCAAGGAAAAGCTGTATTGTACCTTTGCATTTTTCTCCCAAATGAAGGACACTAGAATGAAAATTTTAAAGCCTCCTGTTAGTGCTTCATCTACACGTTATAGCCCTGAATTTTCCAATGCCTATCTCTTTGCAAAAGAGAGATATCGGCAAGGAAAAGCTTCATTGTACCTTTGCATTTTTCTCCCAAACGAAGGACAATAGAATGAAAATTTTAAAGCCTCCTGTTAGGACTTCATCTACATGGCATAGCCCTGAATTTACCAGTGTGTTTCTCCTTGCAAAAGGAAGATATGGGCAAGGAAAAGCTGTCTTGTATCTTTGCATTTTTCTCCCAAACTAAGGACACTAGAGAGAACATTTTAAAGCCTCCTGTTAGGCCTTCATCTACACTGCATAACCCTCAATTTACCAGTGTGTATCTCCTTGCAAAAGGAAGATATGGGCAAGGAAAAGCTGTCTTGTACCTTTGCATTTTTCTCCCAAACTAAGGACACTAGAGAGAAAATTTTAAAGCCCCATGTTAGGCATTCATCTACACGGAATAGCCCTGAATTTACCAGTTTGCATCTCCTTGCAAAAGGAAGATATGGGCAAGGAAAAGATGTTTTGTACCTTTGCATTTTTCTCCCAAACTAAGGACACTAGAGAGAAAATTTTAAAGCCTCCTGTTAGGCCTTCATCTACATGGCATAGCCCTGAATTTACCAGTGTGTATCTCCTTGCAAAAGGAAGATATGGGCAAGGAAAAGCTGTCTTGCAATTTTGCATTTTTCTCCCAAACGAAGGACACTAGAATGAAAATTTTAAAGCCTCCTGTTAGTGCTTCATCTACACGTTATAGCCCTGAATTTTCCAATGCCTATCTCTTTGCAAAAGAGAGATATCGACAAGGAAAAGCTGTATTGTACCTTTGCATTTTTCTCCCAAACGAAGGACACTAGAATGAAAATTTTAAAGCCTCCTGTTAGTGCTTCATCTACACGTTATAGCCCTGAATTTTCCAATGCCTATCTCTTTGCAAAAGAGAGATATCGGCAAGGAAAAGCTGCATTGTACCTTTGCATTTTTCTCCCAAACGAAGGAAACTAGAATGAAAATGTTAAAGCCTCCTGTTAGTGCTTCATCTACACGTTATAACCTTGAATTTTCCAATGCCTATCTCTTTGCAAAAGAGAGATATCGGCAAGGAAAAGCTGCATTGTACCTTTGCATTTTTCTCCCAAACGAAGGACACTAGAATGAAAATGTTAAAGCCTCCTGTCAGTGCTTCATCTACACGTTATAGCCCTGAATTTTCCAATGCCTATCTCTTTGCAAAAGAGAGATATCGGCAAGGAAAAGCTGTATTGTACCTTTGCATTTTTCTCCCAAATGAAGGACACTAGAATGAAAATTTTAAAGCCTCCTGTTAGTGCTTCATCTACACGTTATAGCCCTGAATTTTCCAATGCCTATCTCTTTGCAAAAGAGAGATATCGGCAAGGAAAAGCTTCATTGTACCTTTGCATTTTTCTCCCAAACGAAGGACAATAGAATGAAAATTTTAAAGCCTCCTGTTAGGACTTCATCTACATGGCATAGCCCTGAATTTACCAGTGTGTTTCTCCTTGCAAAAGGAAGATATGGGCAAGGAAAAGCTGTCTTGTATCTTTGCATTTTTCTCCCAAACTAAGGACACTAGAGAGAACATTTTAAAGCCTCCAGTTAGGCCTTCATCTACACGGCATAGCCCTGAATTTACCAGTGTGTTTCTCCTTGCAAAAGGAAGATATGGGCAAGGAAAAGCTGTCTTGTACCTTTGCATTTTTCTCCCAAACTAAGGACACTAGAGAGAACATTTTAAAGCCTCCTGTTAGGCCTTCATCTACACTGCATAAACCTCAATTTACCAGTGTTTATCTCCTTGCAAAAGGAAGATATGGGCAAGGAAAAGCTGTCTTGTACCTTTGCATTTTTCTCCCAAACTAAGGACACTAGAGAGAAAATTTTAAAGCCTCCTGTTAGGCCTTCATCTACACGGCATAGCCCTGAATTTACCAGTGTGTATCTCCTTGCAAAAGGATGATATGGGCAAGGAAAAGCTTTCTTGTACCTTTGCATTTTTCTCCCAAACTAAGGACACTAGAGAGAAAATTTGAAAGCCTCCTGTTAGGCCTTCATCTACACGGCATAGCCCTGTATTTACCAGTGTGTTTCTCCTTGCAAAAGGAAGATATGGGCAAGGAAAAGCTGTCTTGTACCTTTGCATTTTTCTCCCAAACTAAGGACACTAGAGAGAACATTTTAAAGCCTCTTGTTAGGCATTCATATACACTACATATCCCTGAATTTACCAGTGTGTATTTCCTTGCAAAAGGAAGATATGGGCAAGGAAAAGCTGTCTTGTACCTTTGCATTTTTCATCCAAACTAAGGACACTAGAGAGAACATTTTAAAGCCTCCTGTTAGGCCTTCATCTACACTGCATAACCCTGAATTTACCAGTGTGTATCTCCTTGCAAAAGGAAGATATGTGCAAGGATAAGCTGTCTTGTACCTTTGCATTTTTCTCCCAATCTAAGGACACTAGAGAGAAAATTTTAAAGCCTCCTGTTAGGCCTTCATCTACACGGCATAGCCCTGAATTTACCAGTGTGTTTCTCCTTGCAAAAGGAAGATATGGGCAAGGAAAAGCTGTCTTGTACCTTTGCATTTTTCTCCCAAACTAAGGACACTAGAGAGAACATTTTAAAGCCTCCAGTTAGGCCTTCATCTACACTCTATATAACCCTCAATTTACCAGTGTGTATCTCCTTGCAAAAGGAAGATATGGGCAAGGAAAAGCTGTCTTGTACCTTTGCATTTTTCTCCCAAACTAAGGACACTAGAGAGAAAATTTTAAAGCCTCCTGTTAGGCCTTCATCTACACGGCATAGCCCTGAATTTACCAGTGTGTTTCTCCTTGCAAAAGGAAGATATGGGCAAGGAAAAGCTGTCTTGTACCTTTGCATTTTTCTCCCAAACTAAGGACACTAGAGATAACATTTTAAAGCCTCCTGTTAGGCCTTCATCTACACTGCATAACCCTCAATATACCAGTGTGTATCTCCTTGCAAAAGGAAGATATGGGCAAGGAAAAGCTGTCTTGTACCTTTGCATTTTTCTCCCAAACTAAGGACACTAGAGAGAACATTTTAAAGCCTCCAGTTAGGCCTTCATCTACACTCTATATAACCCTCAATTTACCAGTGTGTATCTCCTTGCAAAAGGAAGATATGGGCAAGGAAAAGCTGTCTTGTACCTTTGCATTTTTCTCCCAAACTAAGGACACTAGAGAGAAAATTTTAAAGCCTCCTGTTAGGCCTTCATCTACACAGCATAACCCTGAATTTACCAGTGTGTATCTCCTTGCAAAAGGAAGATATGGGCAAGGAAAAGATGTTTTGTACCTTTGCATTTTTCTCCCAAACTAAGGACACTAGAGAGAAAATTT